>NC_089682.1:44957766-45267983 GCF_031753505.1 Anomalospiza imberbis
GTTTCTGGACTCGGCTTCGTGCCGATGTCTGGGCAGGGTGGCCGCAGATCCTTGCCACTATGAGCGAGAGACACCAGTAAAGAGTGAAGGAACGTCCAGATTTCCCACGTGTGGAAGGCTGAAAGTCCTTTATTGCCGCGGGGAGCTGCGCTGAGGCACTGTTACCCACTCCCAGCTGGCGCGTGAGGAAAACGGCCTTGGGCACTCTGAGGCACAGGATTATACTGGGGACGGGGCGAGGAGAGCAGGGACCCTCCCGCCCAATGGGGGCAGGCGCCGTGGCGATGACGTGGACCACGGCGCCCAATGGGGACGCGACCGGGGCGGACCCCGGGCTCTGGGGCGATCAGGGTTGGGAGATCAGAGTGACAGGCACTGAACCCTCCGGGCAGGACGGGGAGTGGTCACAGGAGTGACAGCGGAAGTTCCAACAGTCAGGGACCCGAAGTGAACAGCCACGGGGGAAGACACAGGGGGTGCGTGAGGGTACACAGAACACAGCTAGCTAACAGAGCAGAACCCCTAACCTAAACCCCAAACCGCGATGCAACATTTCCCTCTTATCTTCACAGGGTAATCTATTGTAAAATGCAGGTGAACCCAGTGAGAAGAAAAGATGATGTCCAACTCCAGTTCAGAGGGCTGAATGAGTTCTTTATTATAACTATACTATAATACATTAATATACTATATAAAGGAAGATACTAAAATTACATACCTACTTTTCTAACTACCATATCTAACTCACTACCAACTTGTGACCTTGTCTCGAGAGTCCAGACACAGGTGGATTTGATTGACCATCAGGCTCAAACAATTCTCACCAGAATCAAGCAATCACCCCAGGTAAACAATTCTCCAAACACATTCCACATAAGAAGAACAAGGAGCAGAAATAGAAATTTTCTCTTTCTTTCTCTCTGTGCACTTCTATGAAAAATCCTGAGAGAAAAAGAAATGTGCTTGCCACAGTTAATCAGTCTCTTCAGCAAGGTGAGGAGAGGCAGGAGGTGTGTTATGATCCAATTTGTGAGAGATGGCTGTGCCCAAATTAAGGTGCAAATGAGTCCATATGCCAAAGTCAATAGTAGGGATTTTATTTAACAGTAAATGTGAGGCAGAGACATTCGAAAAATTAGAAAAGAGGGAGAAGGAGGGAGGGGAAGAAGGATGGGGTGGAGGGGAGAAAGAGAGAAGGATCAAGCAGAAGATTGTCACCATGGATCCAGAGGCTTCACATTGGTCCTTCTTCACCTAGGGCTTCTCATTTATGGGGGTCCAGGGCCATTCTTCTGGGGACACCACTTTATATATTCCAAATTCTGGGTACCCATGGGGTGGTCGCAGATGCCATTGCATAACTTGAGATGATATATATATATATGAGCAGTTGCTTCTTTTCCTGGTTTGCCACAGTGGGAATTTTTGTCTGGATGCATTAACCACATCTTGCCTCACCAGGCCTGGAATTAGCTCCATTCTATCACAGATTCCTCCTTTCTGTGCTTATGACAAATTCATGCTTCAAGGGCTGATCTTAAGGCAAGTTCCTTCTGTGGCCGTAGCAGTGTTTCAGACAAGCAACTGTGATCTTAAAGTCCTTACAAGTTGGAGGACATTGGCTATCATCAGTACAAAGCTGTACTTTGCTCTTTTTTTTTTTTTTTTTTTTTGCTCTGCTCCTTTTTTCTCCCCCTTTTCCCCTGCTCCAGTGTGGGGTCCCCATGGGATCTGCAGTTCCTTCAGGAATATCCATCTGCCCTTGCATTAGTTTTCCACAGGCCACAGTAAATATCTTCTCCATCACCATGTAGCTCCCTGTTGTCTGTCTCTCCCTCTGGGCTGTGTCTCTCATGGTTCCCTTCACCATTCTGTCCTCCTTTATCACTGCTGTTCCCAAGGTACTGCCATGGGCTCTAGGGCTCAGCCATGACTTGCAGTGGATCAACTGGAAATGGTTGGAAGCAGCTGCATCCAGCACAAAGCAGCCCTGGATGATTCTCAGAGTGGGACCCCTACAGCCCCTCACTGCAAAAACCTGCCCACCTACAGCCAATACACTGGTTTATGTACTGCCTAAATACATCTTCCTGCACAGGGCACAGTGATGCATCTCCCCAGATTTGGTGTCAGCCTGGAGAAATGTCAGGCCTCACCAGCAAGTAGAACAAGCCCTATGTGCCTGAGTCTCCTGCATGCCCTCAGGTTTTTTTTTTGTTTATTTGTTTGTTTTTGGGTTTTTTTGTTGCCCTTCACACCAGTCACTGATTTCAGTGCTAGCTGAGCTTCAACTGTCCATTCCAATACACTGAAGCAATGTCTTTACATGCTTCCTAGAAAGCCCATTCCTACTTCCACCTTCTGTGTAGTGCCTCTTTTAAATTTGGTCTCAGTCAGGATTTTCCTGTTTATCCTTGTCTTCATCTACTTCAAGGTTCTCCAAAAGGCAGAAGTTCCCCACAATGCAAGGCTGTGTTTGCCTTCCATTATTATTCCACAATCTATATGTGAGCCATTAAGTGTAACCTAAAGTTTGTAATGTAAGCTCGTCATTTGCTGTCAAATTTTCTTCTAGGCTTTTGTGCATTGTGCCTGGCTTGAAAATTGCTTGCAAGAACTGTATTACTGCCATTTCTCATTAACATGAGTCACAGCATCATCAGTCCCAAACATCAAAACCATTTCTGGTTAACTTTGGGAAATCTATAAAAATTCTTTTCATATACATTTGGCAATTGTAGTATTGCAGATTTTGCAGCAGTTGCCCTCACAGTCAAACACCTCCAGAAATGTCTATGAGATGCTGAGCTACTAGACAGTATATTTATCAAAACATTAAAATCAAGCAGGTGGACAAACCTGTCAGGGGTTTGACACTGGCTAGGAGCCAGGCACTCATGAAAAACCATTTACTAATTTTCCTCAGCTATAGCTGAGTAGAGGAGGGGGAAAGAAAAGACCAAAGGGGCTCATGAGTTGATGTAAGGATCTGGAAGAAACACTTTAAGGGCAAAATAGGCTCAAAATTTTAAAAGTATAAAGAAAAATTTATTAACAGAATTAAAAGAGGACAATGAGAACTAAAATAAACCTTTAGAACACTCTCCTCCCTAACCCTTTCTTCCTTCCCACTGAGAGGAATGATGGATTTGTCTTTGCAAACAAGCTGTGGGTCTGCTGGTAGATAAAACTAGCACTGAGAGATAAAAGAAACAATGGGAAGGATTCCACTGATTGATGAATGGAAAAAGATATTTGCTTTTACAAATAAACTGTAGGTTTGCTCATAAATGAAATTGGATATTGAAAGATGAAAGAAACAATTGGGAAAACCCCTAAATTCCATGAGAATTAAAAATTAAAAGGGAGGGTTATACACTAGAGGGAAATCTTTGGTATCAGGCGTATCGGGAAGCCTGTACCTCTCAAGTTCCTCAGCCAGTGGGGAAAGAGAGAAGGGAAATATGTCTGGGAAATTAGGATAAAAAGGAGGCTCCATCCTCCAAAAATTTGAGAGACCCCAGGGGAATGTCCCATGGCCTCTCTCTTTATTTGAATAAAGTAAAAGGACTCCTCTGTCTCCTTTTTGGACATAAACTTCTGATGTTTGTGGATTAATTTTCCTGACACCACCAACAGTGCAGGAAGACAAAACATGGGGGTTTTTGTCAGTTTGTCGCTTCTAAAAATCTTTCTTCAGTTCACTTAGGGATAGGAGTCTCTTTTGCTATGCCATGGGATCCTTCCCATAGGAGACAGTTCTCTATGAACTTTTCCAATGTAGTTTTAATTTTCACAAGTAGCAGTCCTGTCTGACCTGCTGCAACATGAATCCCTCCCATGGGAAAAATAGTTTTCCTGAGCTACACGGTGTGGGTAATTTTAGTTCATGGGATATAGACTTTTAAGGATGAGCTGTTCTAGTTTGGAAGTAAGGGTCATCTTCTTCTGTCCTTGGAAGCAAGGGTCTTCTCTCTCTGTTCAAGCTTCTTAGTAGATTACAGATTTTCAGCATCCACACACTCCAGCATGAGTAGCTTTTCTCGTGGGCTGTGGGTTGACTTTTACATCTCCCCATGTACTTCATAAATTACAGGAAAAAACAGTTTGTTGTATTGTAGTCCTCACCATGGCTTTGCAGAAGAATTTCAGCTCCGATGCTCACAGCACCTCATCTTCCCCCTCCATATTTTGCACTGATCTTAGTGTTGCCGTGCTGTCCTCATGTGTCTTCACCTTTTCCCTTTCTCTGACTCAGGAGAGAATTGGTGTCCATACATTTATTTGTTATCAAGTTCTATCAACTGAAAGTTTTTATAGAGTTCTGCAGCACTGAAAGTTTGATCCTGTCCGGGCTCCACATCGGGGAATTGTTCGCCATGCCTCTCACTGCTGGTCATGTGGTCCCCACCAGCACTGTGTGAGCTGTGCTGGCTGCCAGCTCCAATCAGCTCCTTTCTTCAGGCAGGGCGCTGAAAAAGAAAAGCTGCTGTCATTGCTTTTGCCCTTCTGTTCACAGCATGGCAGGCTAAAAGCAGTTAAGCAAACAGAGTTCATTGCAAGCCATGCTGAGATAGCAGTGGCCACGTGACGCCACCCCAGCTGCACAGCCCTGGCCATGCCAGTCTTGGCCACGTGGCCACTCCTGGCTGCATGGGCATTGCCAGTGCTAGCCCTGGCTGCATGTGGCTGTTTGCGGTGCTGGGATGACCTCCCCAGTAGCATGAATCCACCGGCCACACTGGGAAAGGGCCGTGGTGGACACGCTGGGAAGGGGCCTGGCAGCCCCCTCCCTACCCCTCAGAGAGGAGGAAGAAAGAGGAATTGCATGCCTTTTTTTCTTTCTTAAATATGTCATCATAGAGGTGTTGCTAACTTCTCTAATTGGGCCAGCCAATATGTCCATTGTCAGAGCCTTTAGGGATTGGCTCTGCTGGACGCAATAGAAGTCTTGGGGAGCTTCTCTCTCAGAAGCAGCTTCTGTTGTTTCCTCTACCCCCACTGAAAGCCAGATTGTGTTAAACTAACACAAAACCATATTCTGATTTCTGACAGCATATGTCAGGATAGTCAGGATAGTCTAAGCTAAGAGTTAACTGGCACAGCTTGTGCATGCACAACTTAGAACTGGAACAATTTCCCAAGCCACTGGGTCTCATTCTCTGATGTTAGAGACCACCTTATTGCAGTTCTCTCCATAGATGCATCAAGTACCAAGCTGCTAAGCATAATTCAGTCACCATTTCCCAATACACAAAGGTTACTTCAAAACACAATTCCTCTGAGACATATAAAGTTTAATTGAATTCCAAATGTAGGTTTGAATCAAGGCCAGTTTTTCACCCACTTCTTGTACTAACAATGAGCTTTAGTTTAAATAGACTTTCTACTTCAGTAATCTTTACCTGCCTTCATGTACCTTTAAAAGATAAACATCTGCTCTGAGATTTCATTTTCTTATAGCACCCTCAGGGTCTCTTTCCCAAATATTCATCCCATTATTTGTGTTTGCATTTTGAGTACACCGTTATTGAACATGGATGAACAGAATTGTCCACAATACTCTAGATGAATCTTGCAGCACCTTTTAAGAAATATTACTATTTTCTGTATTTCATCCATACATATTTTGCATTTGCCCTTCATTTCTGCACTTGGTTCTTTTGTATTTGTCTTCTTCCCCATGTCACATAACATTGGTGATGTAGACTTGCAACACTAAACAAGCTATCATTTTTCTGACCAAAATTTCTTCAGTAACCACCCCAGTTCATACAGAAATTCTTGTAATTAATCCTTATTTTAACAACCCTAGCTATGTCATCATTCAGTGTCTTCCAATCATATTGTATCAACATATTCCCATTTGTCCCAGATTGAAAAGCAAGATGTAGATGTATACTATTTGCCATCTGTATGGCAGTTGCCTTGTGTTAAGTGGGCAGTTTTCCTTATCTCTTCCACAATCAATTCTCCCTCCGGGAAGACATCTGCTGATATTGGGCCATTCAGGGTCACTGCATGACTGGTAAGAACTATAACATTCCATTGTGAGATGCTCCACCTAGAGGGAGGAGCCAAGCATTCCTACCTGCATATATAGTCTTGAGATTCTGGCCCATGGACACAGCTTTTTTCTGCACTGGATTTTCTCAGAGGAACAGCTGCCTCTTCCACTGACTCTTCAGAGGAAAACTACAGGATCACTACTCCAACAGAACCACACCTGACACTCCAGGAGGACTGCAGCCACAATTCCAATTGCACTGCTACCACCACCCTGTCCAACAGGGTGTCAAGTTGTATTCTGACTCTGTCAGTGTTGGTTTTTTTCATTGCATTGTTTATTTTATCTTTTTATTTTCTGACTTAATAAAGAACTGTTATTCCTGCTCCCATATTATTGCCTGAGTGCCCCCCTTAATTTCAAATTTATAACAATTCAGAGAGAAGAGGTCTACATTTTTCAATTTCAGGGGAGGCTACTGCCTTCCTTAGCAGACACCTGTCTTTCCAAACCTAGACACTATTTCATTATCCATCTTATGGCATTAAAAGAATTATTTGCTATGTCCTAAGCTGTATCATAAAATAAACATATATATCATAGTGGTTGCTTAGCAGGGTTCAGAATCATCTGTTTTAGAAAAGTCTCCAGCCACCTGCATTTCAACACTAAATGCTGAACAGCAATTAGCCTACATGAGTTGAGTTTCTGATGTGAATTTAATTTTTATTACAACTCTGGACACAGGAATTACTGTACTAAATGTATAAGTTCAGCTGGAATTTGGCAGAAAAATAGAGAAAAAAACAAAATAATGCACACCATGCAATGTGCTGGGCAAATAATGCTGGGAAACTAAATACTTTATTAATTATCAAGTATTTTAAGTAACTAACAATATTTTCAGAAAACTTTTGAGTATGATAATCTCTCATATTTTGTCTAGCACTTTAGTATGAGCACATACAATCCATCCCTACAATGTGCTAGGCTGCCCTTGCAGCTAGTAAATGAGCCTGCTCAGATCTATGTGGGAAATCTTTGGACAGTTTCCATGCTCAATAACTATAGATTTCACACTAGCAGGAGAGGATTGTCAAATTTACATTCTGTCCAAAATTTTCCTGAATTCTGGATAAAGTCTGACGATCCTGCCTTAGCTCTGTTGGAAAATTACAGTGAAAATTTTGCTCAAGATTCTTATTGCATGGTTTGGAAAAAATAACAAAAAAATAGCAAAAAACCAAAAACAACCAAAAAAAAAACCACCACCAAAAAAACCCACCTCTAAACTTCTATCCTAGACCACAGTTTCATATCCAGTGATTATATTTTTAATAGAGGAATAGAAATGTTTCAAGTACTTCACAGCAGAAATGTAATACAAAATATTGATATATGGAAGATGTATATTTGATCCTGCAGAAATAAAGGATAAGTATTAGCCAATATACTCAAGCACAAGTAAAACCAGATAAATAGGATTCTATCAGTGAAACATCCTGTGTGTCTTCATATCATCTTACTAGAATCCAAATTAAATTTATCTGTGAAAAACCTGCTTTTGTTCAAACTTGCAAGGTTGGTTAAAAAATATGTATATTAGTAAAAATGGAAACAGCAGATACTAACCTAAAACATTCTGCCAGTTTTTTACAGCTAAGTGATTTGTGCCTATACTAGATTTGCTAAATTGTCGCAGTGCATTGTCATGGTGTGCTGGGCAGCAACAGCAGGGGTGCGACCTTCCCCCCGTGAGCTCTGCTATTCCCAGTTATTGCTTGGTCTGACACAGGAACAGATAACGACGACACGGGACTTGGGGTAGAAGTGGATGGATTTATTAGGTCCACGACCTGGGACCCCAAGACAAAACTTAGGGGTTCTGCAGAGGTTTTTATAGGGGGAGTGGTATAGGGCAACCAACCAGTGAGGGCAGGGGAGAAATCTAGGTTAGGACTAACATTCTATAAACCTATCAGGGAGAGCAGGGGAGGGGGGTAATATAAAGTAACAAATGGGGTATTAAATACTACAAGATAGACAAGGAACACTCTGGAAAAAGGGATAGGGATAGGGAGGATTGACAACTTGGGAGGGAGGAAGTTAGGGAAGGGCTTGGGGAGATTGGCAGCTCGGGAGGGGAGGAGATTAGGGAGGAGAATAGTGGGCAAACACAAACTTAAAGCAAAAACCACACCACAGCACTAAATGTTTAGTTAATTATTCACATTTCCTAGGCTATATCTTAAATTAATATGCATGTTTAAAATTTTTGACAAGGTATATGTAAGCAGTTGCTATTTCCCTCTTGCACTAACCCTGTTGCTGTTGCAGAACATAGGAAATTAGGTTATAGCATTATTATTCTCTCCTTTTCAGTGTATTTTTCAAAATGCATACTGATGAGACTCAATAGGCATACGTGTGAAGACTGAAAAGCATTTTCCAATCAGTAAAAGATATATTCCTTTCTGTACTAAATTAACCTCTAATCCACAAACTCCCCCTAACTGCTAGTAAGAGAGCCCTGGAGTTTCATTTCTCATTCAATAACTTCTAGAACACTAAAACATTATCACAGTATACAAAGCATTCCAGGAAGCAGAACACAACACTACTCTTGCAATCAGTTTATAGGAGCATACTATCAACTCCAGTGAATCAATGGGCTTCCTGTATATAAATGTCATGGGAGATTATCTATGAGGGAGCTTAACCTGACTTCTCCTTCATCTCCATGTAGTTTCTTCTGCTTCATAAACCAAAACTGGCAGTCAGAAGATGTCATGGAAATATCTGTACTCTAATATCACATATAACTTCCAGAATTTCTGAAATAAATCCAAGCATTGATAAGCACCATCTACTAATGGGGTTCAAACTGTTTTAGAAAAGGTGGACAATCATGAATCTACTCAAGAGCATCCAAGAGCATCAGCAAAGCCAGGAAGAGAAATAACATGCTTGCATTTATATTTAGCAACCGGGCCTCAGGGAGTCATAGTAAATCCTACTGCTCTTTCCACTGTGAATTTATTCACACTGTGGCAGGAGTTTTGGACTTATCTAGATAGCTGTATGGACTAATCACATCAGCTCTCATAGCTCTTTTCCAGAGTCCTGTTTGATTATCATATAGAGAATCTTTTAACAAATATCCCAAAAATAGTATAGCCATACCTGATACTGAATGCTAGCATTAGGAAGTCTAAAATGGAAAATAGAAATGAGTTCTTGCATGAAAATAACAGATATATAGGGGAGGTTCTTTAGTGAACAGAGATATGTTACAGGTGCATCTACAGTGAGGCATAAAATTAGCCTTATTTCTGTTGTATTAAAAATTTATTAATTAATATATTTATTACCTATTAAATATATGCGCATTTACAAAACTTCTTTCAGATAGAGATGGAGGAATTAATTTTTGATATCCCTTCAAATTACATAGCACAGTTATTTGGTAATTACAGGTAAAATGGTAGAGTAGTAACATTTTTTGTTACTACCAGTTACCACTAATTTCCTGATTGTATTATTGTGTACCTAATCATGGTGTATCAGAGTTAATTTGTAACATTAATGCACTCAGTAAAAGCATTACAATGAGAAAAGACAATGAATAATACACTTATGTAGTGAATTACCAGTAATGTTAATTAGTTCTAATTAGTTTTTGAAAGGGAGCTTGCAGAGCAGTTCTGCTGTAACTGCACTGC
Source organism: Anomalospiza imberbis (assembly GCF_031753505.1). NCBI lineage: Eukaryota > Metazoa > Chordata > Aves > Passeriformes > Viduidae > Anomalospiza > Anomalospiza imberbis. The sequence continues at coordinate 44,967,496 of NC_089682.1, forward strand.
AATGAAGGTACCTCTACTGTAAACCACAAGAATGTTTTGTCAAGGCTTGAATGGATTCCATGAAAAAACAAATAATGCTCTTAAACTCTGAAAAAAAATTTGAAGCCACATATACGAAATTCTTCAAGATGTCAAAGCTACTCCACACAAGTAAAATGAAGGAACAAACAACAACCATAACCACAGATAAAAGTTCCAGATATTCTTGTTTGACAGGTAGGTGATCTTGACCAGAGATGCCCAAATTAAATTATTTTAGGACATGAAATCAAGGCATTTGCATAGGATTGAAGCCTCACAAATGTTGTCAGTATGACAACCCCTGGCAAACTCCTTCACTTTCCCCATCCCTGTCAGGTACCCTGTACTAATCTAGGTTATGCCAAGTGGAAAGCATAAGTAGGTATCTGGGGCCTTGGACACATCACCTCTTCCCCTAGGCATTACAGCAGGACATCGTGTCTCCTCCATGGTGACACCCAACCTGGCTCCAGCACTCAGCAGGTGCAAAACAGATTGAGGCTTCCTCTCTTGCTCTCCCTCCCTTCCATGCCAGAGACAACCTCCAAAAGGGCATAGATAGATGCCCATCCCATCCCAACCCCATATCTCTCTGTCTTGTGCCAGCCCCTGGCAAGCCTGGATGGAGCCCTTCCCACCCAGAGGCACATGTTCTCTCACTGCCAGGGCCCTTGCCTAAGCCTGCCTTGCCCTGGCACCAGGGCAGATTTCCCCAGCACCTCTCCACCCACTGTCTGGGGAAGCTGAGGAATGAAGGCAGGAGAGCAGAGCAGACTTTTGGGCTGGATATGCCACAGGCCTGCTGCTGCTGCTGCTGCTGCTGCTTTCCAGATTAGCATATTTCCTGCTGCAAGTGTTTACAATTTGGAGCATTCCTCTCTTAGCAGTCAAAACTTTGTGAAGAAAGGTCAGAGCAGTACAGAGCTTTTTCTGTGTTCTTAGACGATTAGAAAAAAGTGTAAAAATACAGATAAATTGTAGCTTTGAAAAGTGTGAAGAGCAAGAACTAAGAACATCTATTCACAGTTTGAAAATAAAATGTTCCAATTCATAAATGTGTTTTCTATTATCTACTTAGCTGCATTGCATGGTCTCAGGGCACTTCCATCATGCTGCAAGATTTTCCTAGTTAACCTTGATTTTCCTAGTTAGCTTTGTACTTTCTGAAAGAAACTAAGCGTACTCATACACTGTGCATCAGTCAATGTGTTCACTAACTTGTTATGCAAATTAACCTACTCATTTCTCTACATCTGTGACTCCCTCAAGTGCTTCCTCTCCACTTTGAGGAAGAGCTGGAGGCAATCAAGAATTTAAGCAAGCAAATATTCCCACAAAACTCCCATAACAGCAATCAAAGGGTTTCAAATTCCTATTGGTGACTCATGTATACAAAATTTCAGTACTGAGACATTTAGTATTGCAAAGAACAAGGTCTTTTTCTGTTTCTCTTTGTGTTAAATTTCTAATTGCTGAAAAAGGGATATGGAACACAGTTATTAATGCAATTAGGATTCTCAAAAACATACTGAAGAAAGAGGGGGTCTGGGGGGGTGGAATGAGAAAGGAGGGATTTTTATTTTCTGCCTCATAAGAAAATTTACATTCTTGATCAGATCAGTCATTTGGGTATACTAGATTTATTTCTTATCTAGGACTACCTCCTTTATATTTCTTACAGAAATATTCCATGTATCCTCACGGAACTGTATCATCTGTGTTTCTTAGCTTCAGTCTGAGTCCTATGTTACATATCAAACAGAAGACACTGAAAAGCTTTGACATATCATGTGGCCATAAGAAATGAGGAAACAGACATTGTTTATTGCTAAATCTATACTTTTGACTAAAAGCTTTGAGACTCTGACTGTGAATGTAAGATATTCTTCTTCACTATATCGTGTCTAAAAGAAATGTGTACTGAAATGAAAATTATTTCAGCAAAAGCAAGTGATTTTTTAAACTTTCAGCCAGAAAAAAAGCTGATGAAATTATTTTGAATTCCTTAGTAGCATCCTTTGTTCCAGATGTTACTTTTTTCAGCACTTTTGCTTGCATGTTTTAATAGCTAGACAGCGCATCACATTTTTTTTCTCTTTAATCTTTAAATTAGTATAAATTTGAGGTAGGTTTAATTTTTTAAGAAACTAGTTTCTTCTGCACTCCAGAGCACCAGTTTAAAATCTTCAGTTGAAGTCTGTCCACAATTGTAGGCTAGAGACAAGTTGCCTTTATTTTTCATCAACTCATTAAAGATTTAAAAAGGTGTCTGGAATCAGACTGCAGAACTTTTGTGCAGTTCTCTTACATGTCAATTTTTTACCAAAATAACCCAACAATAAAATGCAAATTACAAATTTAAAAGAGTCTTTTAAAATACTTTCATATTAATTAAAGGAAAAAAAGAGATCTTTTCAGACATATTTACAATTAAGACTATTTATGTCATTTTCACACAAAGGAACTTAACTTGTGTATTTCAGAGAAAGCTATGTTTGAAAAACAGGGTATTATAAGTTATGGCAATTTTTAATAAATGTTAAGGACCAATCATCAAAATCCCAGTTATGATAAAAATAAATTTTGAGAATTGACCTTTCTTATGTTTTTATGATTACTGTTTCCCCGTCTTCATCTTAATATTTGATTGTAAATGGCCTTGTGTCTGGACCACTGTTATGCAACTGCAGCCCAGGAGCCACAAGGTCTGCTCTGGTCAGCTAGACCAACCTGGAAAAGAACTGTGATACGGGATCTTTCTGGTGAGATCAGCACCACCCTGAGCTGGTGCAGAATATCGCACAATTTTTTTCTCAGTATTTATTATTATTATTATTATTATTATTATTATTATTATTATTATGTGGTAGGATTGCAATACTGTGTCCACCAAGAATGTTATAACTATCCTGAGGATAAATTTTTAAAAATTCTGGACATTTAAGTACATTTAAAATATATCAAACATATTAAAATTAACAAATCAAGTAACTAGAATATTTTTTATTACATAGATTGACAATAATCCCATTTTCAAAGGTTCTTGTGTATGCTGCCTTAGGTTATGCAAAACTCTATTATTAAATACATGCTGTTGCTATTACATTTTTTTTTCATTGTTATACTTCTTATACCATATTTTATCTCTGACTGCAATATTTTTGGTAAATGTCTATGAAAAGACAGAAGAGTGCAAAATCATAATGCATCAAATTCTTCCATAGTGCATCCAATTCTTTGTAGCTGTGGAATGCTTCTAAGCTGCAAGGGCTCATCATCTCTCAAAAATGATTTTTTTTTTTTTGTCAGCCTCTGCAAGTACAAGTAGAACTATCTGTTTTCTTGTTATTTCCTTTGTATGCATTGTGAGTCGTGAAAGGCAGTTTTTGGAGGAGTTGTGGTAATATAAACCAGCACAAACTTGTGCTGCCAATGGCCGCCAGGAAGCCGAGGGGCCAATTAGCTGCCTGTTACAGTAGGGATGCAAACTGAAGCAGTGGAAGTCTCTGCAAAGGAATCTGACAAGAACCACATCTCCCACAGCATATATTATTGACTATGTGTGTGTATATATATATATATATATATATATATACAGAGATATGTATGGATTATCCTAATTTATCTTGATTCCATTCCCATAGAAATAATTTACACATATTGGGACTACAATTATTGGGAACGTGAGAGAAGACTCATGGATCTGTCACAGGAGAAAATTTGATGTTGTGTTTGTCCCTGCCTTTATTTTGTGCTCAGAAGTGAGCTAATCTCATAGCCTTCATCAACATTCTGAAAAGGTGGCTATATTTGATTTCTCTGTGCTCTGTATTTACTGTTGGATTAAATAACTCACCTCTTCCATTGAAATATACATATTCTCTTCCTTTCCATGAGCATTTCTGTTGTGCATCCTCAGTGCTAGAAGCTCTCTGATGTATCAATGTAATCTGTTGGTATTTCTGTAGCTTTAAATATTTTTCAATCTAGTAAAATCATAATAATTTTTCTAATGTAAAGATTTAAAACTGCAAGCTGTTTGCCAAGAAATATTTTGAAGTTAGGATGCCTCCTGGACTGTGTAATAGACTCTACATGATTGACCTAATTTTGCACTCTTAACAATTTTGAGTCTTTATTGATGTTTTGTGCAGTGCTTATGCTATAAAAATTAAGAATTTTTCTCTCCAGTTTAGAGAAAAATAATGGTTGCTAATGATTTGACCCTATCTATTTATTAGAAATAAATGAGAATGGATGGTTAGTGAGATTTTGTCTTGCACTGGTCTGGAAGTCTTTGTAAACAGGATAAAAACTTTTCTAGTACTTCCTGTCTCCCTCACTTGAGACTTACTGTTGTCAAATCCAGAAAAGGCAAGGCTGACTTATGAGCTAGAAAGTGCTATGAAAGGTACTGAAGCAACACAAGAGCCTGTCAAATCAAGTGGCTCCTCCTTTCAATCACGTGAGGTTACAGGCCTGGAAAACAAGAGCAGTGTGATTTCTGACAGTTAATTGTAAACTTCCTTTTTTTTCCTCCTGACTCTTGGCCTTGAGGACCTGTCAGGCTGGAAGGACAGATGTCTTGTCCAATTCCCTGCTGAGACTGATATCAACTACAACTCTGTTTTTCCTGGAAGATATTTATCCAGCCTTTTCTTAAAATCCTCTGGTAAGGGCAAATCTGTAATCTTCAAAGATCTTTAGTCCAGTGTACCACTATGTTAATAAGAAGTTTGTTGTACAAGCCAAATCTTTTTATGTAATCTAAGTTCATTCGTGTGTTTGACAAAGATATGAACACAGTGTTCTTTCCCTTTGGCAGCAGTTTTTGGTGCACGTCATTCTTGTGTCTTCTGAATCTTCTCATCATTAAACCAAACACTTAGAGTCATTCTCAAAATACAATTAATGTTTTTGAGGTCTCTGACTCCATTAGCTGTTTTAATCCAGATTTCCTCTTTGGCTCATGGTGTTCTTTGATGTGTGCTCCAAACTGGTTGCAGTAATTCTCACTGCACTCCTAATGAGGGCATAATTTATCTCATTATGAATTATATTATTCTATCTAATTATATGAGATTGGCAGGCCATGCTGCTGTACATAATCACAGGGTGATATTTGGTGTAACAACCTGTACACAAAGGGATGCTGAAAAGAGAATCTCAACAAGTCCTCGTACAACTTGCCTTACCTTACCTTACAAGGTAAGGTTGTATATATAACCTTGAAGTACATGTGTTAGGAATATTAGTTGAGTCAAGAGGACTGACCTGAATTTCAGCATCTCACAGTGAAGATACTTTCAGAGAGCATTTGGTTTTATTACTTCTTTGATGGCCTTGTTCATTATTTGCTATGTTGCTATGCACAGTGAAGTACACAAGGCACTGTCACTAACATTGCCATGATAAAAATCAATGCATATAAACCTATTTTGCAAAGCTCCTTTAGCCAAGATGCAAAACTCCATCCCTCAAACAAAGTCATCTAACTATGATCCATTGTTTGTTTTAATTTGATTTGTCAAATCTCTCAGTTTTTCAGGTTGTTTGTGGATGGATACTGAATGGTCTGACAAGTTCATACAACACAATCCTTCAAAATCCTCACAACAATGTCCATGTGCCAGTAAAAGAAAATTGATTGTGGCTGTGTTCTGTAAGGTTGTATGTCTGACAGCACTAACGTCTGTCATCATATCACTAACTGCAATGGAAGTAGCATCGACTACTTTACTCAGCCAACACCCTAGTCAGTATAATTGTTTCAATGTCTCACCTGAGGCAAGTTGAGGCAGAAATAAAGCTGATGTAATTTGTTTTGCAGGGCCCCAGGGTTGAAATTGCTATTACAGTTTTCCTCATAATGATGGGCAAATCTTTTTTCTCTAAGTTTTCTCCTGATGGTTTTTTTAACACTAGGTGCTATCACAGTGAGCTGTCTGATGCTATATGGGCCACCTTTAATTTTTGAGGGAATGCCCTGCCAGGCTCCATCTCCACAAATGAGCCAATATGCTTTTGGTAATTGCTGTGGGGACTCATCTAGGTCAGCAATTTCACCCATAGGGGGCAGTGGAATAGTACAATTGCACCACAAACTTGAGTTTCTGTACACAGGATGATGGGGTGCAGCTGGGGGTGCCTGGCTAGCACGCTGCTTCTTGGCGAGAATGGGGCCGTGGCGGGTATGCGGAGCTCTAGGGTTGAGCCTCCACATGGGTCTACCGCTTCCGTGGCCAGACGCTGAGGCGAGATAAAGGGTCAGAGAGAAGGCGCAGTCTGCCCATGTGGCTGACAACTCTTTATTCCCACATGGCTGCAGCGGTGGACAATGCAGCTGTTCCCGAGCCCGCATGGGCAAAATGGCCCTGGGGCACAGGGCACAGGGAGTTAAATAGGAGGCGGGCTGACAGGGGCAGAAGCCCCCCTTGCCCAATGGGGACGGACAACAGGGGAGTGACGCGGACCATGGCATCCTATGGGAACATAACAGGGGTGTGTACAGCATTCCAGGACAAATGGGATTACAGAGGTGGGGTGACTGATACAGAACTTTCTGAGGGGAAGAAGGGAGTGGTTACAAGATTGACATATGAAAGCTCCTATAGCAGACAGCCTGGAGCGAACCATTTTAAGGGGAAAATAGGGGTACATAGAACCGATCTAACTAACATTTATTAAAACCCCTAACTTAACCCACCCAGGATGCAACAATGGGGAGTAACATTTAATTGTGGATCTCCCTGGAACTGAAACTCAGCACGAAATTGCATTGCCAAAGAACCAAGAACTGCCAATTCTTGAGGTTCAGAAGGTGCTTTAAGAAGATCAGGGGCCCAATGGTTATGTGATTTTTTTCGTTGGCAGCCTCACGCCAATATTTGTTACAATTGGGTATTGGCCACTCCTTGGCTGGCACTGGCACACTGACCAAACAGGTCACAAAGGGTTTGTCTGGGCTCGAATTGGTTAGACATATGGTGTCTGAGCCTGCTGACCTGGTTAAAGCAACCCGAACATTCGTTTTTAGTTGATCTACAGGCATATCTGCATTGCAAAAGCAAGCAAGCAAAACTAAAAAGCACTAATATATCATTTGATCAAACTCCATGCTCTTGTTCAGTTGCTTTTTGGCAAAAGCTTTCCCAGCTATTTCAGTTCTCAAGCAAACCTTTTAGCACTTGTTCAGGGACTGGTCAACTATAAGGCACTAAACTGTCTATCTAACGTTCAATTTTTATAAATTTGGATATCTTAGAATTCTTTTTAACATGATGGACACCACATTTTTGCACAAAGAGCTCTATGATATTAACAATTCTCACAGTCCAAAAATCAACGTCAAATTCAAGATTTGTAGTTTTCGCAGGTTGAACAGGAAATGTCTGGCACGAACCGTACTCTCTCTGTGTGGCTCACGACTGTGTGCTCGTTTTCCTGCTTGTGGAATTGTTGGTGCAAGCTTGCGTGTGATACAGTTTCATATTCCTTGCTGGGACCCACTTAGGTCCAGCACCTGTGGAAATATAAGCATACCCTTTGCCCCAAGTTATTAGTGGAAATGGCCCTTCAATTTGTCCTGTCTCAGGATTTCTGATCAAAACTGGAGGATTTTCTTTCAATTTTGCCTGTGTGCTATTTGGAAAGTGCTTTAAAATTGGAGGATTAAGTTCAGTAAATGAGCTATTCAAAAAATTAAAGACATAAAAAGTTTTGCTCAACCTCATCTGAGGTGTTGCTTGGGCCACTCCTCCCTTCTCTTGATCTAGAATACGTTTTAGAGTGTGATGTGTCCTTTAAATAACTGCCTGACTTGTGGGGGAATAGGGAATTCCGAAAGTGTGGCACACCCCAATCCATCAAAAATGTGGCCAAATTTTGAGCTGTATATGCAGGGCCATTGTCTGATTTTACTTCTTGGGGTACACCAAATTAAGCAAAAGCTTGCAGAAAATATTGGCAAGCATGTTTGACTGTTTCCCATGTGTGTGCAGAAGCAAAAACTGCACCTGAAAAAGTATCAACAGACACATTAATATTTTTCAATTTTCCAAAAGATGGGTATTTGGTAATATCTGTTTGCCATAGTTGTAGACTTTGCAATCCTTGAGGGTTAACAGCTCCTGTGGAAACAGGAGGTTGTACAAGTTGACAGTCAGGGCAAGCACCAATAATTGCTTTTGCTTGACCCTTGGAGATGCGAAACATTTGCACAAGTGCTTGTGCATTTTGACTTAAAAAGGCGTGACTCAGTTTTGCTTGTTTGAAAATGTTTGGCAAAGTGTTTGAAACAAACATTGTCACTTTGTCTGCTCTTGCATTTCCTTCTGCCATAAATCCTGGAAGCAAAGAGCGTGCCCTGATATAAGAAACAAAATACTGGTTAGTTCTATGTTGCAAAATTTTATAAAGACATGAAAGCCAACAATATAAGGTATCATTACTAACATCCTTTAAAACTGATCCTTCAATTCTTCTAACAACATTAGCAACACATATAATTACGGACTAAATCCGTAATTAACGTAAAAGTTTCTGGAAAGAGTTCAAAAGCCCTGACTACCGCAGCCAACTCAACAATTTGAGGAGAGTACACTATTGGCTGAATATATGATTCCCATGTTTTAGTTGTTTGGTTTTGCCAAACTACTACTGATTTATGTGTTTTCCCTGATGCATCAGTGAAGAGAGTTAGAGCACTCAAAGGTTCTTCACTTAGTATAGGTTTTTCTCTAAAACTCAATTTTGCTTGCAACAGTTTGTGACCTGGATAATGACTTGAACAAACACCTGAATAATTTAACAATCCATTCTGTAAATCCTCTACATTTTGCAAAGCTCAATCAAGGTAATCTTCTTTCAAAGGTAAATGGATAATTACAAAGTCTTGGCCTGACATAGTCAGCAATCTTGTTCTGGCTCTCACTACAATTTGAGCAATCATCCCCATAATTGTTAAAACTGTTTTTAGAGACCTGTAAGGAAGAAAAACCCATTCTATTATTAACAAAGGATCTTTCTCAAAAAAGTCCCACAGAAATATGAGACCATAAACTTGCATTTTTCTCCTAACACTGCGAGGAAAAGGGGCTTTTCTGGAGCACAACAATGTGCTTGTCCTTTTTGAACAGCTTCAGCGACTGTTTCAAAGCCCTTTTGAGTTTCAAAGGCCAAAGTCATGGTCTCCTCTTAGTAGGTTAAAAAGTGGAGCAAGTTCATAATTTATAATTCCTAAAACAGATCGGACCCAGTTGATCTCTCCTAAAAGCTGCTGTGAATCTTGCAAGGTGTTGACTTTGCTTTGAAGCTGTATTTTCTGTGGCTTGATTGTTTGTTCTGTCATCCTCCACCCTAGATATTTCCAGGGTGAGATATTTCTTGTATTTTTGATGTTGAAATTTCCAGTCCAGCATTTTGAACTTCAGCAAAAATACTGTCTCGAGTCTGTTCCATTTCTTTTTGAGTTGGTGCTGCAATGAGCAAGTCATCCATGTAGTGTAAAATTCTTGACCGTGGGTGTTTTTGTTGGGCTGGAGACAAAGCTTTTGCTATGAAATATTGACAAATAGTAGGTGATTTTTTTATCTCTTGCAGCAAAGCAAGTGATACCTTTGCAGCAGGTATCTTTGCAGTTTCTCCTCTATTGATGGCTGGAACTGAAAAGGCAAATCGACAACCATCCTCTGGATGCACTGGAATGTTTAAAAAAATAATCCTTTAAGTCAATGACAACAAGAGGCCAGTCTCTTGGAATCATTGAAAGAGAGGGAAGTCCAGATTGCAGAGGCCCCATGTCCTCTATGATCTTGTTGATCTTCCTCAGGTCATGGAGCAACCTCCAGGAATCAGAACTCTTCTTATGAATGACAAAAACTGGGAATTCCAGGGACTGTTTATAGGTTTGATGTGGCCTTTTTGTTGTTGTTCGCTCACTCATTTTTTGAGAATATTATTTTTTTTTCTGTTCAAGAGGCCACTGATCAATCCAAATTGACTGATTAGTTTTCCATGATAACGTCAGAGTGGCAGGCATTGTTGTGGTTTTCATCAAAAAGCCACTTCTTTCTTCGCTCCCCACTGGGACAACAGGTCTCTCCCCTATACTGTAATGGGCTTCTGCACCACGAAGTGATGGATGGTTGCTGCCCTTCCCTTGGGATCTGTAACAGTAATTACAAATTCATTTTGCAGACACAAGGTAGCTCATCCAATTCCTGTGAGAGCACTCGTGGGTGTCACCAAATTCCAATTTGGAATTGGAATTCTTATGCATCCTTATCCAGGATGCATAAGAAATCATAGTGACGTCTGCCTCTGTGTCCAGCATACCTGTAATGTGAATTGTTTTACCAAGATGCGTTAGACTGCACATCAGCTCTGACTGTTCACTGCCAATACATTTTTTCCAAAGGACATTACGCACCAGACTAGAACTCTCAAAAGGCATTTTTCAGCATACAACTTGCTTATTTATATTCACTGGTAATGCAATAGCAATAGTTATTCTTGGTTTTGGTTCAATTACCATTGGAGCAATGTAAGCAAAAGCCGAAATCATCAGCTCTTCATTACAATTTGCTGAGACAACGGCTGGAAAAATTGAAAGTCCAAGCATTAATTACTGTCCTTGCCTGTAATTAGAAAGTCTTGTCTTTGTTGTGAAGTACCAGTAACTCCTGTGGGAATGTATTCATGGCAAAAATTTTCTAAAAATATATTAATCTGGAAGTTGCTAGTTCACATTGTGCCCCTGGGGGTAATAAGTTGGGACCACTTGGGACATTGCTTTATCTTGCATGACTTTATGTCTTATTTTAGCCCAATCAGTCAGTTTTTTTGAATTATTTCCCAAATCAAAAGAAGCTAAAGCAGGCTTGCTTTCTGTTTGTGCAGGACCAGCATGTAACAGGTTAACTTCCTCTTTAGAATTATTAGAATCACTGTCCTTTTCATCCCCCACAGCCTTGTATATCATAGACTGAGGAATTTCGAGGTGACCAGAGCCTGTCAGCTTTGTGACACTGGTACTGAGAAATTTTTCCCTCTTTCTCTCCCCAACATTTTTCTCACAAGCGGCAAAGAGTTTGCATTTTGGGGGGCGGGGAGGCGGGGGGGAAGAAGGGGGAGCTGGACAGGGCTTGGAAAATGGAGAAAGCTGGGGGGCATGCCACGGTGGCAGGGGTGGAGGTGTCACAGCCCCAGTCTGAATTTCAGGGTCTCGAGTCACAGGAGTCAAAGTTTAGGGAGGGTCTGGGGACTCAGCCCGAGTGTCAGGACAGGCACGGACGAGGGTTTAATAGAATGTTTAAACATATCAATATTGTACAACACACTGGAAGCAACTTAGCAGCTGTTTGATCTCTGTTTATAGTAAAAGCATTGTATAGTTTCAGTCCTAAAAGTTCCCAGAGAGGGAGTGAAAACACAGAAGCTTCATCCACAGCTGGAAACTGCTTCTGAATGTGACACGGGCAGTCACTTGGTGAGGTCCTCTGGCTAGCCTTCACCTTCTGGCCCATGCCCAGAGTGGTCACCACCTGACCGCTTCTGTGACCAATCTGGGTGATGGTGAATGCAGGGCTACGTAGCTCCCAGTGGCAGTGGGCTGTGCTGTGTGACTGTAAAGTAAGATCCCAAGCCAAGAAGCCAGAGCAAAAGAGACAAGAGGGACCCCATGTGTATGTTCTCAAGAGGGTTTAATCTCCAAGAGGGTCCAGGGACAAGTGACAAGTTCTTACAGGGTAACAGTGACTTAAAAACAGGGGAGGGTACTAGGGAAGGATACAAATCTCAATCAATAGTAGAACAGTAGGGGAGGAATGTAGGGCAGAGGTAAAGTTTTAGGTGACCAATAGGGGATAACATGGGAGGGGAACAGGCTTGGCCCACCAATGAACCTTCGAGGGAAGGGTGATAGACAAAGAAAGGTCTAGAGAAAGGGGGGGAGTTACTTCTGACGGACAAGGGAAGAGGGCAGTACTTCCAGGATTGACAGGGAAGGATCTGGAAATAAGGGAGGTGTAAGAGAGATTGACATGATGACTGACATGAGAACTGGCAGGAAAATAGTGGTAAATAACTTCAGGGCAAAACCATTAGGGAAAATGAACAGGGTACATGGAACAAACCACTACAAGCTTACAACAAGAAACACCTTAAAACTACAACAGAAAAACAAATTACCACATGAATGCATAATAGTAAGTCCTTTAACTCAGATTTTGAAACATTAAAAGAATTAGATTTGACCAGATCTTTAAGGTTTTTATAAACATCTCTAGGCAAATTGGACATCTTGTGCCCTAACATGTTCCCCAAGCCTGATGCTGAACAACAGGCAAGTCCTTGCTGGATTTCCATCCTTATCGAGCCAGCAATGAGGGTAGAAATCCAATTTCTCTCTTGCAAGAGTTATGATCCTGGGATTCTCGCTTCTTTCAGCAACACTTTACAAAAAATTACTCGGGGTTTTCCTGCAAGTCGGATGGTTTAGCTGAGTTATCCTGACACGGGAACACCAATTTGTTGAACAATACCCTTTTCCTGACCCAAAGATGGGGCAACTGAAAGGCATTTGAAAAACTTTTATTCCATTTTCTGTCACATCAGAAGGGTGAGACAACACAGTTGTTATAATTCACGTCATCACAATCAGTAGCCAACTATTTCCTAATTACAATACACTATAAGCATTTCTTAGCCGATCAGCTTTCTGCCACACCATGCTGTAGATGCCTTAAAGCAAATAATCTAAAACTACCCCTCGTGAGTCTCACTACAATGCATCTTTCATAGTTCTATTTCTCTAAAGTATTTAGTCTTATTTGCAAGGCTATCTTTTAAAACTTTTTTTCTAGCTCCATTTCTCTCTCAACAATATCCGTCCTATTCCATGGCATTTCTAAGTTAACATTTCTTATCTCTAGGTTTACATACAGATACATACTGTGTGGGCCTTCTGTCAGGCCCTAAAAACTCTCTACAAATCCATTTTCCACAACCAATCACAAATGTAAGAATGGGAAATTTGATGCCTCTATAAAAGGGGATGCCCAACAATAAAATTCTGCTGTTGCTGCCTGGATTCAACGTGTTCTTGTTGCGTGCCTGTCTCCTACATAAGCAACAAACACCTCTTTGAACTTGTATTATATGCTGCTATGTTGCCTTCCTGACAATAGAAAAGCTCTGATTCCTGGAATGAGGCGCTTTAGATGTCACTTGAGTTCTGATGGTTTTGGTCTTCACAGGAACTGCTTGTTGCCATGCTTTTCAGGTTGCAGTAGTATATGGGACAAATTCAGATTTCCTTGTCACATCTTTCTCATTGCATCTCTGTTTCCAAATCACCTAAGGAAGGATGAAAAGGATGAAAGCTTCCTGTGGTACACTTGCCAGATAACTAAGTGTAGGCTGGGTACAGGATGTAAATTTCATCTCCTCTATTGTTTGCACAGAAGCACAGAAATGGATCAATAACAAAACTGTGTGAAGAAAGAGCATTTAAAAGTGATTTTAAAGTGAGAATTAGAGTTAGATATTGAAACAGCTTTTTTTTTTTTTTTTTTTTTTTTTTTTTTTTTTTTTTTGTTTTGTCTAGGCTGTTTTTCCTTCTTGTTGAGCCTCTACAAAAAGACTGGCCATTTTTTTTCCCATTTACAAGTCATAGTTTTGAGTCATCAAGGAGAAACAAATAAGGAGACAACCTAAATTGCCATGTGACTAATTTTCATGGAACTGGTATTGAAATATTTAGTGATAGTTCCTTTGACCACAAGCAAGAGCCCTCACATTGACTATATCATATAGACAAAGAAAGAAGCCCAGTCTGCTGGAACTCAGTCTGTGTAATGTAGATAGTAATAACCACCCTGGTAAGATGCCCAGTTCCTTAACTTGCAAGAGATTCTTATAGTAATCTCAATGAATATATTCACGAGCTGCTCTTTTATTCTCAAGATAAACTTTGCAGTTAAAAAAAGGCAAAAAAACCAAACCACCAACACCAACATCAAAAAATTCTGCAAAACAATGTTAGATTTGAGTGTCTTTGTTCTTCTTATAGATATTCAAATGATATGGCTTCACTATTTTATAACATTTACTTTGGTTTGACTAAGAGAGATAATTCTCACAGATCGACTCTTTCAACAGAAAAATTATGAGGAAATGTACTGCTTTGTCCCCAGCCAGCATATTCTAAAATACATTTCTTCTTTACTTCCATGTAATTCACTACCCAAGACAGCCTTGCTCATCTGTAATTTTTGCTTTGACACAGAATAGAATTTTGTTTTGTTCTTAAAATAAACTTGTGTGTTTTCAACAGGGTGACAGTTTCTTTTGCAGCATTTCACTTCTAAGCATTATGTTGTAATCAGTGAGCATTCAGAGACTGATTTGTATTACACTAGTGAGGATATACATAAAAGTAGTAAAATTATTTAATACCATGCCTAGCATCTTACCCCATACCATAGTGTTTATTTTTACAAATAAAACTTTACCAATAAAAGCATTTACACAAAGTATTTGCTTTGTGTTTACAAGAAAATGCTACTAGCAAGCTGCCTTTTTTTTGAAAGCTCCATTATTTTTTCCATTAGGGATTGGGTGCTCACTCACATGTGTGATCACTGAAGTACAGTTAATTATTCTGTTTTCAGTTTCTGACTGAAGTTATCCCTCTAGGTCGGAACTGACTAAAAGGTCACTTGCCTCTTCTCTCCATGTAGTTGCAGTTGGAAATAATGGCAACCCAGTCAAGATATTTTGTTCTTTAAATTGTGTTCTGTTTCCTTTTATGAGTGGGGACTGGCCTGATGCATAGTTCATCTCTAGAGATCTCTTCCTCTTGGTCTGCCTGACTGGCTCCTAGAAACCTAGCCCTGAGTCCCTCCACTGCCTAAACTCCAACAGTGCCTGAGTCAAGTATTCTATTCTACCTTGGCCCCTGTAATGGCCACAGCAAACCTTTGGAAAATGATAGTGTTGTGGTTTGACACTGACCCAATGTTAGGCATCCCCAAGAGTCACTCACTCAACCTCCCCTGCCACAGCTGGGCAGAGGAGGGAAAAGGGGAAAAAAATTGATGAATATTTTGTGAGTGAGATAAGAACCAGGAAAAAAACACTTCAAGGGCAAAACAGGCTCAACTTAAGTTGCAAAATTAATTTAATTCTAACAGAATCTGAGGAGGATAATGAGAAGTAAAATAAACCCTTAAAACACCTTTTCCCCCAGCCCCTGCCTAGAAGCAAAAGCTTTGTAACTTTATTTTGATTTTCTTCTAAAATATGTCATCAAGAGGTGTTACCAACCTCTCTCATTGGCCCAGTTTTGGCCAGCAGCATATCCATCTTCAGAGCCATCAGCCATTGGCTTTGCCAGAAATGATGGGAATCTTCCAGCAGCTTCTCACAAGGGCCATCTTTGTGGCTACCAAAAACCAGGCTGTGCCAAACCAATACATATTGCCACCGAGATATTTTCTAAGCTGAAAACTTTTGAACATGCATCTAAATAATACAACATCATGTTTATTGCAATGTTATCACCCCTTCATGGTCTCATACTTTACATGTATTGCATAACCATTCAATTCACCCAAATCCTGGCATGAGGTCACAAGGATCACTATTAAAAAGTAACTGATTTGATTTTATTTGTACCAAAAGCATCTGAAGAACTATATAAGTTCCTCACCTTACTGAAATTCAATTAGCATAATTCAAGAACACAAAAAAAAATTACCTACATGAAAACAGCTAATTAATAAACCTCACATAAAATTAGATCTGCTCAGATCTGGACTAGCAGAGTTCCCATTGAAAAATTTAAAGAAGTGATCTTTGCAAGATTTACTCAATCTATGACTCTGGCTGTTCCCAGTACTAAGATAAGGAAATATTTGATGCAGCAGGATAGTGCCATAGAATGGTGGTGAAAAGAACTGTTTCAGATCTAATTTATAAAGAGTATATGTTGTTTGCCAGTAATGTGACATTTCAAACAATAGTCTCAGCTCTAGTTCTCTCTTTTACAGAGTTGTTATCCTCTGTGGGAATATGCTCCAGAGTCTGCAAAGGGTGAACTTGCATTTTGCTGTGTTCTCCCAGAGCAGGAAATGAAGTGAGCATGGAAAGATCCCAGAAAAGAAAATAGTCATCTACTGATGGTACAATCTTCAGTTTTATTCAGTATTTGCACAGGAACCTCTGGTCTCTCCCTCTGAATAGAGTAGGAGTGACTCACACGTTATCAGGAGTTTCAGTGCCTTCTGACACATATCCTTTTCAAGGCCTGCAAAAGCAGTCATTTTTTACCCAAACGTCTGCATTTTGCAAAGGAAACATGGGCTGATAATTGACAAAAATTTAGCTCATTATAAAGTGGAAGGAGAATGAATGATTGTGGGAGAAGCAGACTGGCCAGACATTTCCTGAGATGCCTCAGATATTGAGATTGATTGTGCTCATGTCTGTCCATCTTTTCTAAATGCTACTCCTCTGTTGTAACTTCCCAGTTGCTGACAGCAAAAATGCAACAAAGCTTTTAAAAAAACAGTTGTCAGGTGTAGGGCCAGCTTTTCTCAGTGTTTTTATGTCACAGTTTTGGAGACAGACAAGTGACAAGACACTCCGTGTTCATGCACCAACAGCCCACTTTATTGAGATCTCACTTCTTATATACATAAGAAGCCCATGAGGTTAGTCCTCATTGGCTGAGCCAGTCAACACCTGGTTAACCAGCCAATAGCATCCTGAGTCCCCAATGGCCTGGGCCTGCTCTTACTGGTCAAATTACATAAGTAAGGCAATTATGTGATCAATCACATCTTTCAGTTATAAATTTGTAATTATTTATATTGTGAGGCCTACAGGCCAGCTGTAGGCCACAACATTTTTACACTTGGAAGGCTTTTGCTCATCTTTAAAGTATTTTAGCAATAAAAGAATCTTGCAGAGAAATGAAGAACCTCATAGCCCTCATACTTTCTGTTAAAAATACAGTCAGATTTTTTGGATTAGCTGAACTCTGTCAAAAAATGTAGTAAATTTTGGCTTCTATGGTCAATAGTAAGTTTGCAGTATGGCTCAGAAGAAATGCGGGTACTGAAAAGGAAAAATGCACTCCTGCATTATTTGGAAAAATTATCCAATCTAATGACCACCCTCGTTGGGTTTCAAGTTTTTGCATTACAACCTAATGTCCCAGCTTTCTTCTCGGAGTGGCGAGAGACCAAAAGCTGGTTCTAAAAGTTAGCATTGGAAATATATACTCCGTGAAAGTCTCCCAGTAATATAGAATTAAAATCAAGGGGAAAAAAGTTTTGGTGTAGTCATATTATGTAGTTACCATGCTGGTGCCACACTTTGTACTTTCAGAAAAAAGCCTAAGAAACACACATTTGGAAGACAGATAAATCTTCATAGATCTTATTAGTAACCCACCGCACTGTGAAAATTTTATTTAAAAGGTGCAATGCACCTGATCTCATATCTATTTCCCCCCCAGCTGTTTACTATATACTTAATGAGGAGGATCTTTCTGTTACTATTGATGGATGAATTAATGGATTTGACTATCACTTCCACACAGCTTAGAATTCCTTAAAGATCAAGCAGGAGTACAACTGCTCATAAAGAAAAATATTTTTTTTGCTAATTCCAGGAAGACTTTTAATTATTGCCATATGAGAGCTATCTGCAAATGATAGAGATTCCAAATTGCATCTTGAGTGAATTGTAACAGCAGGAAGAACCATTAAATAGAAGAACAAAACAAATGCAACAAGTCATGAACTTAAAACTAAATGTAATTTTAATTGTTTTGCTGAATTGAGTTCTAAGGTCTGTTACACAGTCTTCACTTGAAACATAGACAGAACTTTTATTTCAAATACTCATAAGCATTATTTAAATTAAATCTGCAGAATTGCAATAGCTGTTAAGAATGAATCACATCTCAAATAAAATGTTTTGCTGAAAATTGAAGATAATGGTCTCATGCCATTAATGACATTAAAATGGCAGCATTCACGTAAGAAAAATAAAATTATTTCATTTTCAACAAAAAATTATTGCTTGGACAAAAAAATTAATTTCATTTATTTGGCAACTAGTATCCTAAAGGGTAATGTTATATAAGGTATTTGCATCTTACAGGAAGCCAAACGCAGATCCCTAAAAAGACAAAAGCTGTGTTTTAAGTCAGGTTCAGAAGAAAATTAGTATCTTGAATTTCAAAGTTGAACACTTCCTTTTTAACTGTCACAGGTTTTTCCATGGCTTTATTTCATAAATAAATTATTTATGTGACACTTATACAGTAGTTCCTTGTACAAAAAAAAAAAAAAAATAAAAATTGAGGTATAATACAACAAAATTATTGAGGTATAATACAAACTAAATTTCATTAAAATCTTACATTTGAAATACAGTATATCTTACCAATAATATTGCAATTATTATTGACACTAAACACTTGTAAATATTTGCAGCAAGACATTGTATGTCATGTGTCACTATAACCTGTGCCTACTAAACACTGACTTCAGAGTGAAGAGCAAAAGCAAAAGATATGCAGATTATACATGAAGAACCAACACATCTGCAAAATTGAAATATGGGCTTCTATGAGCTATATTTTGACTTTTTTTAAAATGCTATTTTCTAATTTTCCCTTTATTGTTTAAAGGAGCATTGTCAATATAAAGCTAAAAAATGCATTTCCCTACCTCAGTTCCTGTAACAACACTGTCATCTATTAAATATAACCATGACAGACATATCTTTTTACCTATCCCTATGTTTGCATCTGGGGGCAGAGCAAGAGGAAAGTGGGTTATTTCTGCTCTTTTATTTTAAGCGAAATGTAGTTTTTTATGTGCTTGGATTCCATCAAGAAACCAAGGAAATAATCCAATCTGATGAAGTGCCAAACACCCTCAAATCGCATTAAAATTTGAGGACAAAATCCTAGCTATGTAGAAGCAAATGTGGAAAAAAATCACCTGGGCAGAAAATTGCCCACCCTTATTTCTTACTTACACAATACCATGGATTATGCTGAGCCATTTTTCGGGGAGTGGATTTTCTCAGCAGGATACAGCAATACAAGCTGCCAGGAGACTCAAAAAATACTCACTCCTGCATGAATTCTGAAAGGCTGGAGTTTTCAACATTCCACTCCATCTCTTGGCTTCATCTCAAGAATGTAATTTCAATATCCCAATTAATTATCTACTCCAAAGAGATACATGTAGCTATAAGGTGTCTTGAGATATTTATTTGACGAATGAAAAAAGGCCAGCTGAAATCAAATAATTTCATTATAACAGCAAAAATATAGGTGCAGTGACTCTTCAGCAGTGTTTTTAAATATTTCTAAATGCATAATAATATTCCTAAATTTATTTTTAGGTTAGTACATCCACAGCAAGACAGAAGTCCATTTATTTTCTGGTATTGAGTGTGGAGAACCCAAGAGAGGCCATTCATTGCTGTCCAATAGCCAACCAGTAGTATCATGGTATACATGTCTGGGGAAAAGATATATTCTTACAAGACTTCTTAAATAAAAAAGGAATACACAAGGTAAGCAGAAACAAAAGAATTAAACTGATGCCAACTTGCCATTACTACATTATGTGCATTATATGGCACGTTCCTATTCCTAAATGACTTGGTTGTGCCAACATTAAGAGGGGAAAAGGCTTTTCCAGGAAAAAGCCAGGAAGATCTGTGCTGTTATCTTATTGATTACCAATGCCTTGTTAAAAAGCCCTACAAACCAAATATTCTGTATTATGTATTTGAATTTCATAATATACTTCTCTGTATTCTCAGCTAAAGGCATCTAAAAAGGTTTAGATGGCAGTGTTGCTCTGTTGACATTCTTTTGTCAATTTCTAGGATAACCCTGAGCCAAAAAGTGTATTAAAATGTATTTGCTATTCTAACACACTATTGGTCCAGCAATACCAAGGGATCAAAGTCTTGGAGACTACAGATCAGAGACACAAACAACTGCCTTCTATTTATGCTTTGAGAAAACAAAGTACACCTAAAAGCAATGTACAGTGTTCTTTATCTTCTGCAATGGCCTGAATCTGTGGTTCATATTAGGATGTATTAGAGGGAGAGAGGGAATATTTCAAGTTCACATTTAGCAATTGACCTCAGCAATCCAATAAAAAAAAAGGTAGGATTTTTTTTTCACATACCACTTTGTTTTTTAAAAAATGCACAGTTGCTACTGGAAAAATATAGTTGGAGAAATGCAACTACACTGACAGAGGGCCTAACATAGTCCTTTGTTCTGAACTACCCTCTGGAGGAGCCTTCTTTTTGCAACAATTTAATGAGCCAATGAAAATTGGCTCCTAATTTAGCTGAAGTAGGAGCTGGGAATTAAACAGTGAGAACACTGGTCTCTGGCTTCTTTCTCTTTCACATATAGAAGTGGATACATGTGAAAATGGCCCCGACATTTTCAGTGAAGGCTGGGTTCTCGTATCACTAAATGTTCTGTGAAATCAGGGATTCTGGGGAGAGTCAGAAATAGCAAATCAGCAAACCTGCACACCAAGTAAAAACCATACCTCTCGAACCATACCTGTTTGTGACACATCTGATCAAGCAGTAGTAGATGAGCCTAAAACATATTCTAGGGACTGCTGACATGCTGAGAAAAAGTCAGATTTCACCCCAGGAAATGCCCAGTGCCCAGAACACTCTCACAATTATTTTTGTCCTTACATCTTGAAAAGTTCTAAATTAACTTTTGAAGTATTTGCAGGTTTCAACGGCTGAAATATTTTCTCACAACTACAATTTTTCTCAGCACTGAGAGAAAAAGATTTTGTTTCCTGAAGGTTTAACTTCTTTGCCAGATCAAAAGAAATGTTTTCCTCCCTCAAACACTACGATTGATTCTCGAGGAGCACTAAATAGTATGTTTTGGTTTATTTTGCTTTCAGAGGCATGTGGCAAAATTGATGAAGGGACAGATAATGAAAGGGTGCCATAATACACACATGAAGATTGCACTTTGAAACTTGCTTAATCTGAATAGACTGAGATTGGACATTCCATGTAAAAATAGTTCAAAGACATTCTCTTTACAATTATTTTATTTGATATCCCTGCAAGTACGTTGGTGTCTTGGTTTGAAAGACAGGTGTCTACTAAGGAAGGCAGGAGCCTCCCTTGGAATGGAAAGTATTACCCTCTCCCCTCCAAATTATTGTAATTTTGAAATTATTGGGCTTTCAGGCAAACATGAGAAAAGGAATAATAGTTATTTATCATTATATGTACAACAAAGCAAACAAACAACAATAATAGTAACAACAACAAACACAGAACAGAAAACCCAGTGAACAGTCTCTTCCCACTATTTAAGCACCTTTCCCTTTGGTGTAGTTACAGTCACAGCCGGCAGGGGCGGTGTGATGACTCCTCCGTGGCTGCAGGGGGCGCTGTGGCGTGAGTCCGACCATCTTTCTCCACGTGGATGATGGCGGATGCAAGTGGCAAAAGGAGATGGAGGAGGGGTCTCTTTTACGGAGCCCCAGAGGCAGCCGATCCCAGTGCCCCCTTTGGATAGCGAAAGGAGCTGTAGCAGGAACTTCAGGAGAAGCAAGCTGGAACATTATGACCTCCCGGCAGGCAGAGGGTGAAAGGTGACAGTGTAGCACACACTCAGAGCAATGGTGGAGGTACGGTGGGGGTTAGGCAGTAGCAGTCCAGCGCCCGAATGCAGTAAAAGACTCTTCAGGGTTTTCTCACTGGCGCTGGCTGGTCCTTTGGATCTGGGTTGTGTGGAGGGTGGGGGCAGCCCCCCAGCATGAAATAAGGGCAGCCCTGGGTCCTGGTGGAGCACGCACTGGCTCTGGGCTTCCCAACCGCAGAGCAGCAAAAGAAGCCCAGCTGGCAAGCTCAGTCACAGAGTCATAGTGCTGAAGCAATAAAAAAAAAAAAAAAAAAAAAAAAAAAAAAAAAAAAAAAAAAAAAAAAAAAAGCAGGCAAATACCACAGAAACAGCAGAAACAGCAGGATCCCTGGTCAGAGATACCAGCCGCGTGTGTCTAGTCGAACCGGAAGAGCGAGAGAGATTGCACTGCCCCCAACTCCCCCCAAAACCGCGCTCAGCTCCCCTTCATCGTGACAGCCCCGGAGCCAGAGAGGATGGGGGGTGGAGCAGGGACAGCCGCCACCCCCGGACACAAAACAAAACAGATCAAAGACCCCAAAAATGAGATAGGATAATAAACCATCCTCAAGATCAATGGAAAAAAAGACGCTGGAAACTATGTGCAATTCAGCCATTATTTTCTATCATCTGCTTGCTGTTCACATTTAGTTTCAGAAACGACCACAGGTAATAGGTGTCCTGTTAAAAGTGATCATGCTTCCTTCCTGTTGTAACTATGTTTTCAAGGGAATTAGTGGCCAGTATGACAAGCAGCCTATCCTATTTTGTGTTTAAGAATGTACACACAGAGTAGGACTTAAAATTGCATCATTAGCAGACATTTTCGTTATTTCTAAAGCTTCTGAAGCAGACTGGTTTTGCAAAGCTTCTCTTTTGTTCCTACACCTTGCTGCTTGGCCATCATTTGTGCTAAATCTGCCTTTTAATTTATTTTACTGCGGCTTTTTGCAGAAGGTCATTTATTAGGTAATCACTTGTCTATTGAAAAGCCTAATTAGTCCATTTTTGTCAGAAAGAGGAAATAGTACTACATTTGAATACTGAATGGGTTGCAGACTACTTTCCAGATGAGAGATATGAAAAATTTCAGAAGCTTTACTTATTGCCAGTTAAATGAAAATAGCTAAATGAACCTACACATTCAGGGTTAAAAACAGGCAAATGCTTTGATGGAAAAGGATGAAAAAGCATACAGTTTACAGCTCTTACAACTTTAATTCTAAAGCAAATACATTTCATAATTTATTATTGCTGCAGTAATTTCTTCATGGACTATTAATACCCTCTACTGGTGCTTCACACACATACTCTGAATTTTTGGGTTGATAAAAGCTGCTCAGGACTAATTTTCTGTTACTTTCCAGAAAATGGAAAATAATTTAGCCATGATTGAGTTTTTCTATGGTTCACACCCCCCAAACACATATCTGCAGGAAAGGAGCTTTTGTCTGAGGTTTTATCTCCAAGATACATTTACCAAATGCTGTTTGCTTTTCCAAATTCACAGCTGCCTTGGGAATTACTGACTACAAAGAACTCATACATTGATAACCTTTTTTTAAACCTTTTTGTAAACCCTTGTCAATATTTGAAAGGAAAAGCACTCAGATTTTCATGAAAAATGACCTGGAAACAAGTAGCAGGATGGTTAAAAATAAAGAATTCTTTATAGCTAATGGTCTCATGAGAATTTTTATGACATCTGGTCTTGAACTGCCTTAGCCCAAGAGGCCATCACTATCAGTTTGTGTGATATTTGCCTTGATTTGTTCACATATTCTGAAAATCTATACTGTATATCATACAATTCTTTTGGTGCTGTATCTTATCTTTTGTTTGAGAGATAGTTTAATGAAAAACAAATTTGAATATGCCTGCTCTCCCAGCTTGCAAAGAAAATGAAGCACATACCATCACATAATTTTTGAGTCCTCAGACCCATATCTCCCAGAGGCCTTTGAAGCCACAGATCAGTTTTCAATTTGACACAAGGGACAGGGGCTCAAGTATCTCCAAAGACTAAGTAGCAGAGAGTGGGCTCCCAAAGCAAGACAGCAGTCTCCCACCAATTCACACATTTAGATGGAAAATCAGCAGCCAAAGGCTGGTTGGCCAGGCAACATCCCAATGTCACAGAGTGACTGTGCCTTGTAACAGGAAAATGGGAATACTGTCATCCAGAGAGCAAAGCAGGACACAAATCACACAAAAATAGGAAGCCATACTTCTCTAGTTCTATGTCCCATAAAACAATATGCTTTAAGATTACTGCCAGTTGCCTGGTAAAAGCTACCATTTGACCATCTGGACATGAACCTTCCTTACCTGCATTTGCATATGGATGAAACTGCCTCTTCCACATGATCATCACTTCTTCTCTACCAGGAAGAGCCATTCTCTCTGATCTGGCAGCTGAGCTGCCCATGTGAGTACTTTCCAAGCTTTCTCATGTGGATTGGTCAAAGCTAGGTCAAATACTTTAAAATAGTTGGTCATTGCTGATTTTGCTGTGTTTGTTCAGTCCAACATTAGTAATTACCTGTATGTTCCAGCTGGACATGTTCTGAAACACCAAAGTCAGTCATCCTGTCTACTCATGAGAGCAGAACGGGAGCTGAATGCATGCTGAAGGAAATACTAAATGATGCCAAGCACACCAGAGTTTTGCTGAATGCTGACACTTATATGGGAAATGAGGCACCACAGATCTGTGCAGCACAAGCTAGGGAGAGCTATTAGAGGCAGGAGCAGCCACTGGAATGTTTCACTGTGAACAATGTTTCACTCAGAACTATGGAGTTCTGACCTGTAGGATCCAGGCTGGGGACACCCAAACACTATCGAATATTCAGAGACCTTTCTGAACCATATGTCTGCAATAACCAAGCTGAATAGCCATCTCCATAGTCCATTGCAGTGCAGAGACACATCAGTGGTGGAATCCTCACTGGCATTACTAAAAATTATTAGGTCCACAGTCTGAAAAGTACATTAAGATATACAGCACTATACAGCAGCATATTAGAACTTTAGACAAAGTTCATTCTAAATATCAGCCCACAGATTTGTCCAGTAACAGAAATAAGACAGGAACTAATCTGAATAACACGATGGAAACAATTAGTAACAATCAGATCTGCTTCCATCCAGGTACCATTTACAGTGGAATAGTAGGGGGGAGTGGGGAGGGGCTGGAACTACACAAAGACCCATTGAGCTATACAGCTGCATTTTCTGTGAAGATATTATTATGTGACTCTTTAAATGGACCGCTCCATTAGAAACAAATGTCTTTTAGGAAGTAAGAATATTTTCCAGTAATATGAAAGAGATAAGATACACAAGTAATCGAAGTGAGTATTACAAACTACAGGGACTGGATATATATATATATATGTATGTATATATATATTTATCTGTATCTTTAAGACTTTTTTTCTGCACACTGCAGGTAACCTTGCAGAGGAGGCATATATCTAAAATGTCATTTTAGGAACACATTTCTTTAGATAATTCTATTTCTATGTAGAAGCCTAATTACTCAGTGGTTATTAGACAAGGAAAATAGAGCTCCATTTACATTTAGAATTGTAATCCCAGCCAAATTCCAAGGGAGGAAAAGAAACATGTTTCAGGTGAAGACTTGCAATCTAACTGCACAGTTAGGTAATACAAATGTCCCAGAAGAGGAGAGAAAAGCACAATGTTATGATTAAAGTCACCCGAATGAGAATTAAGAAATCTGAACCTGTCTTCAGACAAGACAGATTTGTCACAGTTGTGGAGAGACATTACATAACTACATGAGGAAAATGTATTCTTAAACTAACATACACCCATTATGTGTGACAACAACTAATACAAGGCAATATTTTTCACAAAAGCTAGGAATTCAGAATGATGTATCATACAAATGAAGTTTCTAGCAATATGACTACCACTAATATTAGCATAATCGGACAATTCTGGCCATCAAAGCCAAGCAGGGTGGTTATGTACCAGTTGGTAAAAAAAAAAAAACCTTTCAAAAACTCTAACCTGTTTTTAAGCCAGAACTCTTTTAGAAAAGTGATCAGCTTTTTCAAAGTTATTAAAGGGATCAGTGTTGCAGATGAATGCTTCATAGGAATTTTTGATGGATAAAAAGTAGGTGCTTAGTTCCCATAGATTTCAACAAATCTGCTTTTATATTCTTTGATTGCCTGAGTTTCAACGGTGTTGGTCAGATTCCTGGCTCCATAAACATGCTAGTAGTTTTTGAAAACAGGACTTCTGTTTAGCTCCTTGGATAGGCTGTCTGCTCTGTCATCTGTCATATAGTTCACGCTCACTGATGCTATGTTAGTGTAGCAGTGTATATATTTTTTAATCTACTCTGCCTTATCATTTTGTTTAATAATTTCTTCCTTTTCTTCCTACCTCCACCAGTTGCTCCTGGTTGCAGAAAAATATGCTCTGGTAGGGATTATTCTAATTTTGACTGTTAGTTTGCTTCTTCTTTTGCACTGTCAAATTCTGTCAGTTTTCTATAGAATTAGAGTGAAATTCTCTGGAAGATAATCTGGATGTAACATACAATTCTTTAACCTGAAAGACAAAAGCATCAAGACCAAGCAACCTGACACTCTTATCTTCACAGGAGACCATGCCATATCATTCCATTTTCCCTGTTTAGTCCACTACATTCATGGATGAAAGAATTTTAGACAGGATATCACAGCTGACATGAAAAATAGTTCAAGGGTTTTGATACCTGTGCTATTCAAGGGCACAGACATCAAGAGGGAGGGAAGGAAAGGTGGTGAGAAGGTGTGGACTCTCTTTCTAAATACCAGGTTGGAACTGCCTCCTTTTGCACAAAAATTAATTTCCTTGCAAATTCTTTCTCTATACTTCGACCACTGCAGTTGCATTTCTGGCTGCCTTGCACAAAACATCAGAGAATATTGAGAGTCTCAAGACAAGCAAGGAGAATTGTTGTATTGTGTTGTTTAGTTTTTGTATTGTATTGTTTGGTTTGCTCCTATTTTCCCCCTCCTTTGGTGGTTTTGCCCTAAGTTGCCTCCCCTTTCCCCAGATGTCAATCCCATCCCTACTCCACCCGAATCCCTAGAAAGTTCATTGTCAATCCTCAAATCCCCTGCCTGGCATCTTGTCTGTCATTCAGCTCCCCATTCCCTTTCTGTAGAAGCTTCCACAAAGGACATGGAGTGATTAGTCAAGGAAGGGCCAGGGGTCCCTCCTTTTAAGTTCCCTGATACACTGTTGTGTTTGTCAATTACTTCATGTTCCACTCCCCTCTATCCCTTTGTTGGTGGATAGACAAACCCCTCCCCTGTTTCCACCCCTCGATAAAAGGAGCTGCTCCAAGCTCCTTGGGGGCTTTCCAGAGTTGTATCCCCTGAAGCTAGGATCTCCCCAGAGCTTCCCATAAACCTTGGATTTATACTCTGGACTGCCTACTCCCATTCCTTCACCATCGTCAACTGCTTTTCTTCCATGAAAGGGCTCATAACCCTTAGCTGCCCTCCTGCACTCCAGAGCGCAGGAGAGTGTCCCCTGCAGTCGCAGTGTCCGAGCTAGCAGGGAGGCACCGAGTGGTCACTCGGAGGGCATGGCGACAGAGAATTACAGAATCAGCCCAAGCCCCTGTCCAAAGCAGTTCATCTTAAGGACCATGTTGTTCAGGGCTTCCTTCTTGAAACTTTGAAGGATGGAGCCTGCAAAACCTCACTGGGCAATCTGCTTCATTGCTTGGCTGTCTCCATGGAGAGACATTTTTCCCTCTATCTGTCATAAGTCTCCCCTCTGTATTCCCACTGTCGTCTTCTTGTCCTTCCATGCACAGCTGCAAAAACCTGGCCATGTCCTCCTGATGACTTCTCTCATGACTCATCATCTCTCTCTTTTCCAAGCTGTTTCCTGTTTGGCTTCCTGTACACAAGTATGGCCAAGTCCTTTTCCACAGAGCTGGTCCTCAGCCAGTCAGTGACATTCCAGAGGGTTATCCCATCTCTGGTATAGTACTTTGTGTTTGCTCTTGTTGAAATTCCTACTGGCTCATTCCTGCAGTGTGCAAAGCTCATTTTAAATGATCACTCTGCTTTTTGAGAATTTAGATAGCATCCTAGATAGAAGTTGCTATGATCCATAAACTTGACAAGGGCAATGGCATTGGAACAGCCATTTAATAGGACAGGCCCCAGGACAGATCTCTCAGGATCTCCACTCACTGCCAGTCTCAAGGTAGAGTATGACCCCATAAGTGCTGCCTTAAGGCCAACAGTCAATCAGTTTCCCACCTCTCAATTAGTTTGCTTATCTAGCCTGGTACATCCCAAACTGGCTAAAAAGATGCCGTGGGCAGCAGACTATCAAGACAGACTATGTCTGCTACTCGGCCCTTCTACACAGAGCTCATTGCTTTTACATTAGTTGTAATAATCTAACATTGATAAGTACGGATCACCTTCTTCCATGCATGTTAGCCTTGCAGAATTTTGCCTAACACATGGGTAAGTGGAGAAAAACACAGCCAAAAAAATAGTTTAACTAGATTATAATATTTATTTAACTAGATTATAATATTCCCTAAAGTCACTCAATAATATTTTTTAACATCTAAAATACAGAGTTTCTATCCAGAAAAAATAGAACAGTTTTTAAATTACAACATGTTCTGCATTTATTGAGAAGAAAATTCTGTCAGAATCAAGTCATAAGAAATTGTTGGCACATACCAGTGTGTCTTTGCCATTGACAAAATTAATTTGTACTATTGTCAATAAAGGCACATACTGTCATACATGAAGTAAAGCCAGTGCTGGGAGTTTTTTCCAACTTTTTACAAGAGTGCCTGTAACCTAGACTGGCATCTAACAAACTATGCACATATATCAGCATCCAAACCAGCTGGAGCAAAGCAGACTGGGTGTCAAGGAGCAGGAAGTGCTGATGATGGAAGACATTGCTTGAAAAGTATGTGGTAACATTTCTTGACATAAACACCATTAGTCTTTAACATTTTCATTAGCAATGTTCACATATTTTTACTAATAATCCACAGAAATGGGCTCTTCTGTGAAGCAGAGAAGTATTTTTAATTCTTTATTGCACAGAAAATAGTGTTTTAAACATATGCCAGTAAGGCAGTCAGGAATGTTTAAACAGGTAAATTTTCAACACGAGGAGGTGCTGTTGACACTCAAATCTTTGGCACAGATCCACTCATCCACCAAGACACAGACTGATGTATTTGCCAAAAAATTCTGAGATGAGCATTATTCCCCACATTCCGGGATGAAATCATGCCGCTGTGCAAAGGAGCTTGTGCTATGTTACAAAGTTCATAACCTTGAAGAATAGGCAAAGGTCTACATTGTGCACAAATATGTTTCTGTAAGACATTTATTATCAGAATTCATCTTCAAGTTTCCAGTATTTATGAATGGCAGTCAAAAAGTCTGTGGGCAGCATTGCATGGACTAGTATTAATAGCCTAACAAGCACTGCAAGAGCAAGAAGCCTAAGAATTAAAGACATTAAGCATTGATTAATTTTTTTTTTTTTGGTAGGGAATATCCTGTCACAGATTTGCATTAATTTGATTCACTTACAGAGTACTTGAAAAATCAATTCATTATGGTCTAAACACAGAGCTTCCAGGCCACCCAGATTTTGTAAATATGTTGAATCAAAACATTTGTTCTTAAAATCAGGCAGGTCTTCTAAGCAGGTTGATAGTACTGTCACATAATGGCAGTAGATAGAGCAAGTTTTCAGATGTCCATGACTGACAAATCCATTCTATTATTTAGAACAATTCTGAGAAAAACACATTTTGAATGTATACTGTAAGGTGTAAGTAAAGCCTCATTTTTACAGAGGAAATATTAAAAAAAAAACCCAGAAAAAGACAATTTCTATAGGAAATGTTGACATTATACTTTCCTCAGAGTCCTGTTTCTCTCCAAAAATGGTGCATCATATTCAGAACATTCTTCCAGTGCTGGTTCCTATCTCCTATGATGAAAAGTGAAGGCAGTTATACTACAGGAGCTCCTGGTCACTGCTCTCCTTGAGAGATGCAGTTAAGAGCATGACTTCTTGAAGTAAATAGCCTCTAGAAAAAAAGAATTCACTAGCTTTTCAGTATTTGTTTTTTTATTTTTTGGGTTTTTTAATTAAATGTTTGTTGTTTTTTAAGAAACACACATTTTAAAGGTAGTATTTATATAATTTAGTCACCTTTTTAACTAGAAAAATGCAATTGACATTGTAAAGTTGCTATTCGCTCTAGTCTTTTGATCATACCACTGTGAAAAGTGTTTGAATAAGGAAATCTTTATGTTGCTTTAATCTGTCAGCTTCACAAATTTAGCCCACTTAAGCCTTTCCACCCAAAGAGACAGAAATAATTTTTATTTTAAAATGCCAAGCAGGGTAGTGCAGTCGTTCTTCCATTTATACATCAGTGTTCTCTCCTTACCTTGCTCTATCTGGTGGAACATGAGCACATAAAGTCCAGAAAAACTTGATTGGACACACTAGGATTCACAGTGGGATCCCACCTGCAGAGATTGAGCTCTTCCCTTCTCATGGTAAATTTCCCAACGGAATTTCCAGCTGAAGAAGGCAGTCTGTTCTACGCACTAGAAATTACATAAAAGGGGGAAACACTGCTTCAGATCAGCACCTTTAGCATTTATATAGTCAAATAATTTCAGACAGCCAATCTACTGGAATACAAATCTATCTTCAAAACACTTCACTGAGGTCAAGACACTCTGTTGTCATTCAGCAAGGGACAGCTGTGTTCTGTGACATACTTGATGTCACCCACTAAGTCCTGAGCAGAACATTTTCTAATAGAGGAAGAAATGAATGAAAAGAGAAAGTGTTTGCCCTTGTTGTGACTCCAGCAGATCTTACTGCCTTTCCACAGCTGAGGACCGGCTGTTTTTTCTGCCCATTGTGTATCTTGTCTCATGCAGCTCAGTTGTTTATGATAGATTAGACCTACTGGGACCATTCGGCTGTTTTTTCTGCCCATTGTGTATCTTGTCTCATGCAGCTCAGTTGTTTATGATAGATTAGACCTACTGGGACCATTAAGAATGTTCTTTTTGAAAAACTTGACCTTTCAAATCAAGAGTATATGGAGGGACTTTAGGATGACATGCTAACTAATGTTATGGCTGAATCATTCAAGGGCTGTTTTAGTTGTTTCTGAGCCTGTGCCTAACACTGCAGTAATGTATTTGGCATTACTAGAAAATATATTTTTATCTCTTGTATATTTTTATCCTTTAGGAAGGTATTAGAATTTTCTACCTTTTTGTAGAAAATTCTGACAACTCTAGTATTTAGAGGACTAACACTAAAAGAGTTTAGTGATTTTTGCAGAATGTCTTTATAATGAGATAATTAATTTTAAACAGGAATCTCAATATTACATTTAAATGTAGTTCTTCCAGTTTCATTTGAAAGTGACATTTTCGGGGGAGAAAACTCTCTTATCTTTTTCTGAGGTTGAATACTCACAGCTGAACTTTTTAGTTGCATCTTTCACTATGTTATCATGCATGTTAGGATTCTTGTTTCTTATTCTTGGCATCTGAAATCACAAGGGCTTGGGAATCTTACCTTCGTTTTGGAAAGTGTAATTTTTACCTGCTACCACTCTTCCAGAAAGCTGAAAATAGGAAATCAAAGTAATTAAATTAAAAAAAAAAAAAAAAAAAGAGAGAATGAGAACTTGAATTATTATTTTTTAAAATCTCATATTAAAACAAGTTTCATTACAGAGCACAAAAGGCATGGGGCTTGCCAGGTGAAACCCCTATGCATTCATTTATTCTATGACAGAGAATTTTCTGCATTTGCAAGAGAATACTTACAGTGTTGACCTTGCAGAAGTCCTAAAGAAGACAGCAGGACATCTAACAGTCAGTGTAAAAAGTCAGTGTAAAAAGGCATTTTTGTGTTATGTCAGGATGAATAATTCCAGCCCACTGGCATTGCAGTCTTGTCCTGGACGCCTTCAAGCCAAGGTTCCCATGTCCTGCAGTCACAAAGAGACGTCTGGAAAGGGGTGGACACAGTACAAGATCTAATTAAGATTTAAAATATTTGCCATTCTGAAATTGTAAATCCCATTAAATTCTACAAGGAAAACTCACATCTAGAAAACAAACTCTGTTACAAAGACTCAAATCTCAGACTAGCACAACTAAACAGTGCAACAATGTAAATTATAGCAATTCAATGATTAAAAGAGCATGCTGACGTGAAACCCTCAGTTGTGGGAAAGAAGGAGCAATACCTGTGACAAGGCCCAATACTGATAAAAATAAAAATGTCATAGGATTAGATACTTGCTTTGCCTGACTTCATACTTCCAGAAACAGACAAATGGAGCAGTTGCCCACTGCTAAAGCTGGACCATCACATTTTTTAAAATAATACCCTACTTTTTACCATGTGTATATAGGCAAAAAAATATATAAATATACTTTACATTTGGGGAATTATTTCAAGAGCATTAGAAGTCTCATTCTTCTTAGATGTGTATTGGATGAGTTCACTTAAATAAAGTTATGACGAAGCTGAGGTACTTGCAGGCAGAAGAAAGAGACAGCCTGATTTGGAAAAGAAATGTCTTTTTAGCGTGATGTAGCCTTTCAATCATCATGTTTCTCACACAGGCTAGAGAGACAGTCAGAAACATGAATGAGATACAGAGGCTTAAAAATATTTTTTTTTTCTACAGAATTAAATAACAATGTCTATTTCTTCAATGAAGATGGAAAGTGGGATTTTGAGAAGAAAACATATTTTCAAGATCTAATGAGGTTTTGAGGAATAGAAGCATCCAAAGCCAATTACTTTTCTTTTAATGACAGTTACTTAAAAGGAGCTAAAAAGGCTAGCACAGTAGGGGCCAGTGAAAGGAAGAAATTAGGGACATACATCTCTGCAGTCAGCTTCTTGGAACAGCTCACCTAATTATTTCAGATCAAAAAGCTGAGAAACAAAACAGGGTGTTTCAGCTCCCAAAAGCATACTTTTGATTACACAACAGAAACCTTTCAATAAGCTGTTAGAATGGCACATGAGGAGAATTTGGCAGCTCTAAATCAATAAGCTGACCCTAGGATTTTTTTTTTCATTTCCCTTCAGACTATCAGGAAAGGAAAATAATAGCATCCAAGGGGAGAAAAAGTATAGCAACATGAACCATCTGCACAGTATAAACAGGATAATGATGACACAGATTTTTCAATACTTTCTCTAGCTGCTCTTCCCAGACCTTTCTCCACCTTATTGCACTGCATTTAAACAAACAAAAACATTCCTGTGGTAAATCAAAGTCAAAAGTAGGTTATTTTGTGTCTCTGGCCATAGCAGGGAGTTGGAACTAGATGATCATTAAGATCTCTTCTCATGTTGCCTGTGATTCTATGATTTTTCAGCTATTTCCTGTATCTTCTCACTGTGGTGATCTAACTATAAATTCTTCTCTGTATGTATGTTCCAGCTTTTTTTCTTTTTTCTTTTTCTTCTTTAAACCAGAATGAGACTTGACTGAAATAAAGCTTAGCAGTTGCCGAGGTCCTATGGATCTCAGGGATCGTACTGTTATCTCTCCACAATTGTTCCTTTTCTGTCAGCACAGATTTGCAAACAAGCTGGGGGCTTTCCTGTGTGTCCCACAGCTTTAAAATGTAAAATTTATTCAACATTATGAAATTAAACAAAAAATGCATCCAAAAGAGGAAATGTAGTTTTTTTCACTTTTCTTCAATCACATCAGTTTCTCTTGACTGTAAGTAAATTAATCACATTCTGTGAAAGGTTTCTCTGTTCTCCTTCTAGTCCATCCAATGCTAACAATTCATAACAGCGACACCTAGGAAAGCAATTCAGAAATTAAAGTGAGGGTGTGTGCTAAAGCCACTATAAAGTGACAGACACAGGGATGAAATACTGTAAAATCTGGGTAAAATCTAAGCTGTGTATCAGAAGGCCCCTCTTTTCTCCATGCCACAAACAACACACCAAATAACAGGTGAAGGGACACCCACGCCAGTGGGGAGCACAAGCCACAGGGTTTGGCTGAAGATGACCAGGCAGGACACCTGGCCAGGAAGGAGGTTATGGCAACGTCAGGCTGTGGGACTGTCCAAAATCCACACATGAGAGACTGCACTGGCAGCTGCTGTCTTGAGTCCCAACTCATGATTCTCCAGTAAACTTCCCTGATCAGGGAAGGCAGGTATAGAATCCAGAGCCCTTCTTTCATAAGTGTGTGCTGAGAGGCATAAGAGAACTGACATGACGCACACCTGTACAGCACAGTCAGGACATGAACTAGCCTTCAAATGTCATGCCATCAAACCAAGCAGCTCCTGGGCCTGCGCCTGTACCAGCTCTGTGGAGCCACTGGCTGCAGCACACAGCCTACTCCACAAAAACTCCAGAATCCATCAGCAGCCGAATGGGAATCTATATGTTCATACTGGCTCATGGGTGCCTTGCAACCTCCAGGTTAAATTATTAGCATTGCTTCCAGGGAGAGGAGAGAAAGATAAACACCATAGGTCATTCGTATCTTAGGCCAGGAATTTCCAATGGGATGTCCAAGGGATTATTTTCTTTTTAATGTACGTTTTCAAGTTTGAAGGTAGGCATGGGAAAATGCGTATTAGGGCCACAGAAGATTTCCTTCTTGAGCTCATTTAGTGATATCCTAGATTTCACAGCCTAAAATTACAAGCAGACTTGCCAAAAATCCCAGCATGTGAGCATGAGACAAAAGGCAGAGTAAGCCAGAAGAAAGAACACTATCGGAAAAATCCCATAAAAGCAATGCATTATACTGATAGTAAAAGGGTTTAAAATCATGGGGATATGGGGAGTTAGAAGGAAAATTAAGCTTAGTAGGCCCTGGGAAAATACCCTGGGAAAGTATAGGCCTTATACTTGCTAGAACTGCACCTGTGTAGCTGGTATATGATAAATGATGGAACTGTTAGATGCGAAGATTGTTTAGTAATTAAATATAACTACTGTTTAATCGTAAGAATAATCATGGGAAACTGTGGTCAGGGGCTTGAGAAAGATTATGAGAAATTAATGCTTGAATAAAGTCAATGTATATAATAGAACAATATAAGTTTAATAATTAATATGTAAGTTATATAACGATAGACTATAAAATACGTTCAGCTTGAAAGCCGTGTCGGAGTCAGATTTGGGTGTGTACCCCTGATTCTCAGAGCTCTTCAATAAAAGCACCTGCATATAATCATATCCCATGATTATGTGTGTTCCTGAACGCTAACAATACCAAGAGACTTAAGCATCATAGTCCCATTAACAGAAAAGGTTCAATTTATTTCCTCTCACCTCCATGAGTGGGCTCCTTTATCAAATGCCTTTGAAAGTAAGAACTCCTGCTGGGATTTTATATTAAGCAGAGGGAAAAAAAAAACACATTCAATTGTCAGGGTTCTTGCAAGGATGTAATCAAAGGTTTGACATCCCAGCTCACAGATACCAAGCAACTTGGAAAAAAATCACCATACTTAATAGTTGCCATTTTTCTTTTCTAATAGAAGGTTCAATATTACTTTAAAGCTCAATGATATCAAGGGTAGATAACATTAAAGCAAGTTTCCTTTCCTCTAACTAATCATTTTCCTCATCATTATGATAAAGTGATAATTGCCTGGTAATTGCTTATTGTAAAGGCAAGTTCTTGTTACTTACAAATTTCCTCTTTAGGTCACTGTCCTGACAAGCAAATTCATTTACAACATGAACCATGATCCTGAGCCAACTGTTTCTTTTCAGTTTTACTGAAAATTAATATGAGAGTAACAGAAGGAATAGTATTGGAGGAGGAAATTTCCACAGGCATCAGTTATTTTGGGAAGCTACCACATTACCTAAATGAATGACTGCCATCATCCATCTCTGCTGAAATCCAAAACACCATGCAATCAGTATGAGAAAGAAAATTATCTGCTTGATTAGCTGATTAAGATCCACCAGTCCAGAGAGGGAAAACATTTACTCTTTACATTGGCTGACATGGACTTACTGTGTAGGCAGAATAAACAAGATAGAACAAAATCTGAGTTTCTGTGATGTATTATTATCATTGTAGTCAATTATTATTGTATAGTTTATTATTATATATTATATATAATATTATATATAGTTCTATTTCTTGTATTACTGTATAATCATTATATTAATAGAAAATGTATGTATTTTATTTTTATTTTTATATTTTATTATATCTACTATTATTTTTAATATGATTATTCTGTATTAGTTTTAGATGATCTGTGTTAGTTTAGATTAGATATTAGGAAAAAGTTCTTTTATATGAGTGTGGTAACGCACTGGCACAGGTTTCTGAGAGAAGCTGTGGGTGCCCCATCCCTGGAAATGTTCAAGGACAAGTTGTATGGGGCCTAGACCAACCTGGTCTAGTGGCAGGCATTTCCCCATAGCAGGGTGCTGGAATGAGATGATCTTTAAGGTCCCTTCCAATCCAACCCATTCCATGATTCTGTGAAAAAATATGAACAGTATATTCCATAAGCAAAATGCCAACAGTGTATGTTTGTTTATAATTCTGGGTTTTTTGCAGAAGGCAAAAGGAAAGGAAATAAGAAAGTGAGAGAAAGCACACACACAAAAGCTTTTCCTTTAAGAGGGCATGTGTGATGGGAACAAAAAATTGCAGCTGCATCCAGCAGAAATCTAAAAATACCTGCAGGTGCAGTAGTAAATTAATTTGAAAAGAAAACCAAATATATGTATATACTGCTACATGCAATATATTCTTTAACCTAGCAGGAAATCTGCTCAACGTGAACAGATTTTGGCAACTAGAAGGTACGTGAGAGGGATATTACTTTTTTACCCATTGAATCAGAAGTATTTGCTTGCTGTGGTAGTGTCTCCCATAGGCACAGACAGATACGTTCCAGACAAAGTCAGTTTGGGCTCAGATCCCAGCTCACCTGAACTGCTGGCAGCTACAGGGATGCTGTAACCACACCCTGCTGTTGTGGTCCTCAGAATCCCTACAATGAGCAGGAACTGCAGAAGGGCACTGAGCCACATCTGAAGGGACAAGCCCATGTGACAGAGATTGACCTCACTGGGCAAGTCTTCCTTGAACAGACTATTCAGGATGCTACTTTTGCCAACTCGACAGCAGTCTTCAGACACCACCATGGGCTTCAAGCCACCATCATGGGCAGCCTGAGGAATGGCCTCACTAGGCCTCACAGAACCATAGAATAAGCTGAGTTGGAAAGGACCCATAAGGATCAATGAAGTCCATTTCCTCGCCCTGCACAGGAGACCCCAACAATCCCACCATGTGCCTGAGAGCATTGTCCATACATTTCTTGAGCTCTGGCAGCCTATGGGCTGTGACCATTCCCTGGGGAGCCTGTTCCGGTGCCTGACCACCCTTTAGTGGAAGAGCCCTTTCCTAACATCAAACTTAAATCTTCCCTGATACTAGTTCAGGCCACTGCTTTAGATTCTGTCACTGATTACCACAGAGCAGAGAGTCTGCCCATCTGCTTCACCTCATGAGCAAGGGGAAGTTGTAACTGCAATGAGGTCTCCCTCAGTCTTCTCTTTTCCAGGCTGAAAAGACCATGTGACCTCAGCCACTCCTTTTACAGCTTCCCCTTAAGGCTCTTCACCAACTTCATGGCTGTCCTTTGGATGCTCTCTAATAGTTTTATATCTTTTTTATATTGTGGTGCCCAAATCAGGCATTTAGGATGGTAATCAGTGTTATGGAAGATATTTTCACATATGTGTCAAATGCTCAGGCAACTGCTTCTCCTTTAGCAGTACATAGCAATATACTTCATTAAAGGATTGATAATAAAAACAATTCCCAAGGGTAAAATATATTTTGAAATATTTGGAAGCAGGTAAGATCTGCACCAAAAAAATTGAATCATCCCATTATTCACCTTGAAGGAAAGAAAAACATGCAAAAGTATAGGTAGATCAGGTGTTGGCTTATTATGCTTTGTGGAGAGAAGAACTAGAAAATTTTGAAGTCTACGTGTTCTAATGTCATGATAACCAAGAGCCACTTACTTAATTTTTATCCTAGAACATATTGTGTTACAAAACAGTGGTTGAAATGCCAATTGAATATGGATAGTTTTCAGCCATAATTTGGTCTTAAATTGATCTAACAGTTTCTTGATTTGTTCTTCTACAGTGTGTATATAAACTTATACACACACCCACATACTGTGTTTTGACAGCATCTGAGAAACCAGCTGGATTACCATGCTAGGTTGGATTAGCAGCATGCATTAGAACTAGAATAAAATTTAGAATATTAAACCCCTACTCAGAGCATTATCCTTTTCATAAATTCATAAACAATAAATAGATTAAAAAGTCAATGGACATTTGCTCACAAGTCAGGTTCAAACCAGATCAAAAAGGATCTAAATAGACAAAAACAATTCAAATGGTTAAAACAAATTCCAGGAGTTCCCTAAGACCTGCTGTGCTCTTTTTCTTTATATTTCCACACAGATGGAGAAATGCTGCACTGTATCCAGAAGGTGAATGGGGCAGCACACACAGCCCCATTTCCAAACACATGGACTACAAAAAAGAGGAAATAAAAAATTCAGAAGTATCAACTAAGAGGATCCAGTCTCAGATTATAAAGGGGCTATGACAGTGACATAGGTGGCAATAGCAATCAGTTGGAGGGAGGCAGTAACACATTGAGGAGAAAAGGTGCTGAGGTTTGAAAAGAAAGACAGAGACTGAAATATTATGTTTGTGGTATGAAACAAGTTATTTCTCCTCTGTGGTGAGTTGAAGCTTTACTTCCTCTTTCCATTAAAAAAGAATACATTGACATTTTGAGTTACCCACAAGGCTCAGACTCAAAACAAAAAATCCTGAAGAGTTTGTGGTTTTTTCCCAGATCCATAGATCAGCTCATCCCGAAAGAAAATGACAGAAATTCTCTGATACTGAATGTTGGGGATACATTCCAAACTCAAGACACCAGAGCAATGTCACATTCTTAACATTCTAGATTTGTACCAGAACTCAAATATTGATACTAACTGAAGAGAAAGGGAAACTATTATAAGTAATGTAGTAACTTTTTTAAAGTACACTGAACAAAAATAATAACAACTAGAAACTATCACATTCCTTGCCTTTAGAAAGGTGGAGAAAAGAGAAATTTCACACAGGAAGGTCAGCAGTGGCTCCAGAAAAGTCATGCTACAGGTGGTATAAATGTAAATGAACACTTGGTAGTCTGGAACAGGAACTCAGTGTTTGGGGTTTTTTAATTTTCTTTCTTTATATTTTTTGGCGTTTTTTTTTGGTTTGGTTTTTTTTGTTGTTGTTGTTGTTTTTTGGTTTTTGGTTTTTTTAACTGTAGAGATTTATTTAGCATACTGAGACTGCTGTCTTTAGATACAAATTTAAGGTGCCTGGAAGGACACTCCACAGCAAATAGTTTCAGGTGGTTCAATATCTCTGATGGTTTCAGCAAGTTTAGAATTAGAATCTCTGCCAATTCTCACAGTGTTTCTCTTTCTGTCACCCCTCAAGCTGTATGTTTCCTGTTCTCTTCATCAGTCCCTAAGTCTCCAACAGAGACACATATTCTGAACTCCATACATGTTGCCTTTTTATCCCTTTTGGTGTCCATCCTGAAACTGGTTCAAACTTTGATTCTCTGCTCAGAAAGAAAACGACACCCTCCTTCTCTTCCCTGAGATTGTCCCCTCTTCTTCAGGTGTGTTAACTTACACTCCAAACGAAAGAGGAGCCATTGGTGTGATGAAAACCAGTGAGACTGATCACTCTTTGTTACTGTCTTTCTGAAACTTGATTTTAATAGTGAGTAATTTTTACAGTCTCAATCTACATTTCAGTTTTCTACAGAGAAATTCAAGCTATCTCCATACATGCTGCTTTAGGTCTCAAGACTGTAGCTCTCTTCCACTGCTAGGAACTTGAATCAGTTCTGGAAAAGTACATATGCAGCTATGTTACTTTTACACTAATTTTTTTTAGAGCTTTGCCTTCGCTATATAAATTCCTGACTTGCAGGGAAAACCAATTATCTACCGCACACTATAGTTCTGTGACTGTTTCCCAGCTATCTCTAAATGGAGCCCTTCAATCAACTGCACTTTGATTTTCCACTTGTTGAGAGTGTAAACTGTTCTCATCAGGTAATTTCTAAATGCATAATCAAGGTAGCATGCACTCATGTAATGATATATCACTATAAATGTCTTCATTTACTTTGAAATTAGTTTAGCAGAATCAAAATATAAAAGGCCATGCATGGGTTTTAGGCAACATTAAATGCTTCAACTTTGTAATGCTTGTTTAATTTTCATAATTATCACACATCTGTCCATTCCATTTTAAGGACCAAGTCCATAAAGCTATCCTGCATTAGAATGCTGAGGTTGCCTGCAGGTCTTGTGAGCAAAAACCTTACGATAAACGAGATTAAATAATTATTTACTTCATCAGCACTTTCACACATCTCTAGATTGCTTGCTGAAACTGTAGATCTTCTAGCGTGACTTTTTTTCCATAAAATTCCCTCAGGACACACTGAAATCATGTTTACTAGCCATTCTTGGAATTGGTGATTCATAAAGGTTTAATTCAAAATTAAAAAAAAAAAAAAAAACGCACAAGGATACACACACAAGGTGGTAAAAACAACATATTTTGAAAGTAATTTTTTTTAAAACACTGAAGTATTTTTCTGTTCTGCTCCAGGATATCTTTAATGCACAATAATTCAGTTTTGGAATGAATTTAACAACTGCTCTTTCATATACTGACAAAACATGGTTCATATCTCTCTCGCATTTCTTTCCTGGTAAGACTAAGTGAGCCAGCTGAAAAGCTCTGTCTTCAAAACTTTAGCAGAGAAATTACCTCTTTTTTTAATAAAATATGTCTTTAGGGTACACAATTTCTTTCTCTACTTGTAAAAATTTTGAGCAGACAGCATTCCATATGCATTTCTTCATTTATTCAAGGATGATGCACATTATATATGGATTGCAGCAAAAATCAGAATTAATTAGTAGCAGGATGGAAGCTGCCAGAGTGATTGCACTTTTTAAATGTTTCACTTGAATTTATTTAAAGTTTCAGCTTCACTCATTCTGTTCTTGTTTTGTCTTTGCCCTTGGGACTATTGAAGTTTTGCCTCATTACAGCACTGTACCTAAGTGTAAAAAGATAGTTGTAATATTCCTTTGAAAAAAATACTTCAAGAAAGTTAGCTAGGCTTTTTAAGGGACACTTAAGGTTACCAACCCCCTACAGTTGCAGTAAGTCACTGACAAATGGGTCTTATTGACCTACCAGCCATAATACTGTTTCATTTCTGCATAAAGTAAATTCTGCATGCATTTGGTTCTCTAACCAAAGAGAATTCTTTTTATTGCTTCCTACATACAGGAAACACTAAGAAAAGAAGCAAGTGCTTTACAGACAAAACTCACAAATACCAAAGCTGGTGGTTTGGTTTGCATTTTTTCATGTTTTCTCTTTTAAACATTTCTGTTGCATCCCAGGTTGGTTCAGTTAGGGAATTTAATAAATGTTAGTTAGATCAGTTCTCTGTGCCCCTATTTTCCCCTTAAAATGGTTCACTCCAAGCTGTCTGCTACAGGAGCTTACTTATGTCAATCTTGTAACCACTCCCTTCTTCCCCTCAGAAAGTTCTGTATCAATCACCCCACCTCTGCAATTCCATTTGTCCCAGAACCCTGTACACACCCATGTTATGTTCCCATAGGTTGCCGTGTTCCATGTCACTCCCCTGCCCTTCTTCCCCATTGGGCAAGGGGTCTTCTGCCCCTGTCGGCCCACCCCCTATTTAATCCCCCGTTCCCTTTGCCCCGGGCCATTTTTGCCCATGCTGGCTTGAGGACAGCTGCATTGTCCACCGCTGCAGCCATGTGGGAATAAAGAGTTGTCAGCCACATGGGCAGACTGTGCCTTCTCTCTGACCCTTTATCTCGCCTCAGCGTCTGGCCATCGAAGTGGCAGACCCACGTGGAGGCTCAGCCCTAGAGCTCCGCATACGCATACGGTCTCAGCCAAGAGCAGTGTGCTAGCCGGACACCCCCAGCTGAAAATATGTATTGTTATTGAAAAACGCTTGATCACTACAACAGGAACTCAGTTCATAACGTAAGCTGCTTTTGAGGCAGATCATCACACCTTACTGCACACAGTTTTGATCCACTAACTCCTCCATCCTTTGAGTCTTCCTCCTCTTTGATGCTGAGCCCTTCCTTTTTTCCTTCCCACACAACTCATTTCATCCCAGATAACAGCGTTTGTCATGCCTACTCTCTGTTTTTTTCCTCCTGTGCTACTTCCATCAGTGATTCACAAGCTCACAAATTATTCTGTCATTACTTATATTTGTTTATGAAACTTCCAACAGATGGGTAATGGTCTTCTAAAAATAATAGTTACCCTCAGGCACACATATTGACCAAGTAAAGATAAATGCTTTTGCTGATAACCTGTGCTCCTCTTTGTGATACATGAAAAGTGACTTAAATTATTTCTAAAAGTCTTCTTGACTCAATTGCTGTTCCTCAGTGGAGTCAGTCTCCCACAGCCTTGTAGACCTTGCCCTCTGTAGTCTCTCAGTCAAACCCTGGAACCCAAGATTCAGTATTTATGCTATTCTGTTTTCCTCTTAGAAAGACCTTTTTTCCTCTTCAGAAAACATCTTTGTGATGTATAAAAAAAGTTACTAAAAAGTGTTGCACTACTCTAACTGTAAGAAGATAGTAGTGGAAGACAGAAAAAAAAGAGGACATATTTGTAAACTAATGGGGTAATATTTAGTGTTTGGAAATAAGCTCTAAAAGACCAACAACAAATTAAAATGCTCCATAGTTCCACTCATCACATATTTTTTCTGATTTTTTTTTTTGCCTAAGCATATTCTAGGTCTAATTATCTCCTTTTTTTATATATGCCTTTGTTATATATTAACACTTGATATCTAGGTGAACCCAAAAGAAATAGAAAGATAAACTCAACATGAAATTACCAAAAATATTCTATTCGTGATTAATGTCTTGCCCTTTAGTTAGAATAAAATGCAAACCCACATATTGCAGTGTTGGGTTTTTCTCTGCCCCAGTCCCGGGCAGCTGAGGCCCCAGCTAGGCACGCTTCTTTTCAGCAAGACCGGAGCTGCTGCGTGGTGTGGAGCTCTAGAGCTGAGCCTCCGTGTGGGTTGGCTGCTTTCATAGCCACACGCTGAGAGGAGACAAAGGGAGAGAGAAGGCACACCATGCCCCGTGTGGCTGAGAACTGTTTATTTCCCACGTGGCTGTCACGGTGGTCGCAGCAGCGTTCCCAGGTGCGCGCGTGGGCAAAATGACGAATTGAACAAAAGGAGAATGGGGTTAAATAGAGGGCAGGCAGACAGGGGCGGAAGCCCCCCTTGCCCAGTGGGGACAGACGACAGGGGAGTGACATGTATCACGGCAACCTATGGGGACATAACAGAGGTAGGTACAGGGTTCTGGGACAAATGGGAATGCAGAGGTGGGGTGACTGACACAGAACCTTCTGTGGGGTAGGAGGGAGTGGTTACAAGGTTGACAGATCAGAGCTCCTATGATACAGCTTGGAGCCGACCATTGTGAGGGGGAAATAAGGGTACATAGAACTGACCTAATTAACATTTATTGAGACCACTAACTGAAACAACCCAGCATGCAACAACATATTTCTTTTATAATTATTTTCTTGACTGGCTTGTTTTGAGTAACCATATCTCCCTCTAGGGCTATTTCAGACTTATGCAAGACTGATTTGGTGCTGAATAGAAACATCCCTGGGCAAATTATAAGGATTAAACAAGAAATATTTAGTCAACTTTATTTCTGATAATATGGATGTTACTATAGTTAC
The DNA here is from genome assembly GCF_031753505.1 of Anomalospiza imberbis. Lineage (NCBI taxonomy): Eukaryota > Metazoa > Chordata > Aves > Passeriformes > Viduidae > Anomalospiza > Anomalospiza imberbis. The sequence continues at coordinate 45,011,270 of NC_089682.1, forward strand.
TCAGCATTTTTGTAAAATTCATCATTAAAATATCCCATAAGTTCATATCTCAACACACAAGAATCTCAGAAAGGCAGTGTAACTTTCAAGGGTAGATTCTGCATATTTTTTAGAGGACTAATGGATTTCAACTTGTTTTTGATGAAATGAACCTGACTTTGAGGAAGAAAGCCTCATCACCATTGCAATAAATGCAAGGGTTGCTTATTTCTTTGCTGAATTTATTTTTTTGTACTTCACTTATTTTGAAAGTTACTAACTAAAGGTTTTGTTCAGTCCATAATATATCCAGTAGCAACTCTGAATGAATCACATACTTACAGTAATGTTACACCTTTTTTCCTGAGTATCCTCTTTGACGATTCCCTAAAATCTCAAAGAACAAGCATGGTTTCCCTAACAAAGTTCCAAAACACTGATTAAAATGTTTACATCATTCTAATATTTATTAAACCAGAAAGTTAGTAACCAATAAAGCAGTTGCTAAATGCTTTTTATGGGGTATTTTATAACAGTTAAATTTCTCTTTTCAAAAAGAAGCACATAAACAAACCAAGAAGCAAGACTCATTTGTACCCTCCAGCAGTCCCCAAATCAGATTGTTTTTTCAGTGTATGAAACTGGCAAGTCACTGCAACACAATACCTGACACACCTGACTGCAGTTCCCTATTCTTCCTTCCTGTTCTCTCATTTGGATTATTTTTATTTGTTCTTTAACATTTTGGTGTTCATTTCTTTAACAACTCAGTGATCACTTCTTTACAGTAAGCTCACTATCAAATGAGACTGATCTGTATATCCAGATAAGTATAGAAATTATCAGAACTTGGCTGTAAAAGACTAAATCGCTGCCTTAGAAAACATAAAACTCTTTAGCAATTCCAAGAAAGTGCTAGGTATGCTCAGCCCCTGGCTTTAAAGAACACTTCTTTGCTATTCAAAATACAGAAATCAAGGACTGGATGAGAGACACACATGAAAGAAAGATACTGTAATATAAAAAGCATTTCAAAGATATTCCAGTTGCAGGCATCACATAGAACAGACCCTGAAACATATAGAGCCAAGTTCTGGAGATAAAAGAATATATTGTTTGTCTTGTTTATTAATATTAATCTAAATTTCTCATCAGTCATCAAATTTCTAAGGATGTCATTGCAGAAATGAGGCTTGTAGCTGTGAGATGTGTATGGTGAAGGGATCTACATGACATGCGTCCTGAGATATGCAGAGAAGGGATTTCCCTGGGTACAAATGCTGATGGGGTAATAAGTTGTCAAACTGTCATCACTGCCATTGGCCACTTGGAAGAGGGAGTGATACCAGCATGTCACAGTTCTATTCTGCCCCTGCACAAGACTCACGGGCTAACCTCTCTCATTGTAGTTGTCAGTTACATATAACGTTCTACCCCGCCCCCTCATTTATGACATCAGTAACAGGAAATTTGACTACAGTCTCACCTCCACTTCTCCCAAAAGTATAAACTGACATTTGAAATCCTCCATAGTAGAGGAGAAGAATACAATTCCCTTGCAGATAAGTCGGCATTATTGCTCCTCTCTCCTACCCACTTCTTCGGTAAGATTTGTGCCCTTTAACTTAGGGAACACGTCCACAGAGCGCTAGACACTGATATTTTGCAGATCTAGTAGATTTATCACATTATCAAGATCAATTTATCACTGCAATAATAAGAATGTATAATCTGTTCCTTATAATAAACCACACTATTGGTGAATCTGTGACCATGAATGAGATCAGGGAGAGTGTAACCCACACTGTTGGTTCTTCTGGAATCTTATTAAATGCAACCATATTTATAGTGCCAAGTTTGACATTGGAAATTCAGACCAGATGCAGCGAGCACATCTGAAATCTAGACCAGCTGGAAAGCAAGGGGAATTATTTTCTGCCGAAGCTCAATTCTCCTACTGCAACACTCATTAGCACAGTTCTGGCTCACCACTAGATCTCTGAACTTCCCAGGTTATAGGAACCACATTACAGCATACAATGATAGATTCTGAATATTGCAATAACCCTACCCTAACCCAAAACCCTAAACCCTAACCCTAACCCTAAATCCTAAACCCTAATCCTAATCCGAACCCTAACCCTATCCCTAACACTTCCACTGTCGGACAATACCCTTTTCCTGACCCAGAGATGGGGCAACTGAAAGGCATTTGAAAAACTTTTATTCCATTTTCTGTCACATCAGAAGGGTGAGACAACACAGTTGTTATAATTCACGTCATCACAATCAGTAGCCAACTATTTCCTAATTACAATACACTATAAGCATTTCTTAGCCGATCAGCTTTCTGCCACACCATGCTGTAGATGCCTTAAAGCAAATAATCTAAAACTACCCCTCGTGAGTCTCACTACAATGCATCTTTCATAGTTCTATTTCTCTAAAGTATTTAGTCTTATTTGCAAGGCTATCTTTTAAAACTTTTTTTCTAGCTCCATTTCTCTCTCAACAATATCCGTCCTATTCCATGGCATTTCTAAGTTAACATTTCTTATCTCTAGGTTTACATACAGATACATACTGTGTGGGCCTTCTGTCAGGCCCTAAAAACTCTCTACAAATCTATTTCCCACATTCCAGAAAATATAAGATAATCTTAATGAAAATAGTTGAGTGAGTTATACAATATCATAGAAAAAGCCAGGAACATAATGCACTGTACATAATTACTATACTGGGATTAGTGACCATACTGTACACTGAAAGATAACTTCTCCTAAGATTCATATCTGCATTCTGGCATTTTTTAATCCCTGGCAGGACTATTCAGCATGCATGTGTGCTTACCACTGACATATTCTGAACATTTGGTGTTCTTTTAATGATGTTTGTTACATTCAGCAGAATATAAGATGTCATATTTAAAATGTTTCCTACCTCATCCCACTATATAGATCAATGTATTAAACCAGTCTAGCAGAAAGTTAGAGGCAGACGCAGGAAAAAAAGGGTTTATTTTAAGATCAAACAAAAAAAAAGATGTGTTATATTTCCTTGTATAGCTAACAATAAATAAACATTTATATAGTAGGTTACTTACCAAAGTACAAGCCATTTTCCATATGTTCCAAAGGTAGGGGGGAATGTCGGAAACCAGAATGTCCCTTGGACACTCTTGGATGTTCCGGGCCCAGGTTAGAAGCACTTGAGACCCTGGAATGCAGCCACAGACCTCTGTGGCTTTGAACCTGATCCATGGAACAATTTACCAACCTTGCAGGAAGAACAAGAAATCACAAAAGTTTAGATATTATAGTAGAAGTAGTCACAAAGTGAAAGGAAGAATTTTTGAGTGCTGTACAGGGGAGGTTTTAGGCCTTGTACAGAGGGGTCTGAGTTTTGTACATGGGGGTCAGATGTTCTAAGATGGAGGGACTTGGGCGTGCCCTGTCCTTCTTCCTTCTTCTTCCTAACCTCCATGTTCTTGGTGATGTTGGCATTCACAGATTGGTTTAGAGTAGAAAGTCACTATTCAATATAGGTGATGGGCATTGGGGAAAAACTGTAAACATCTAATACGTAATATACTATATAAAAGAGGGCACCAGCCCCCTGGGCGCCGGAGTGTGCCTTTGCCTGACTACTGAACGGACCGCAGCAGCTCAGGGAGAAATCTTTTAGATAACATACAGTAAACTACCTTGAGACCGGATGACTGAAGACTACTGAGTCTTTCTTTGGAGACACGGTTTGGAGGAGAGACTTTTCCACCTTTACGGGCTCACCCCAATCAGGGGTGAGTTCTGAGAGGGGAAGAGGGCAAGGAAGCTGGCTACAGAGAAGAGAAAGTTTATTGACTCACAACAAATTTGCTGCTTAAAAAGAAAAGCATACTGTCTAAATAAGGAATGCATCTAGAAAGCCAATGACAGACACTCTTCACAAAGGTGCAAAATACCACCTTTTTAGAGAAAACAAGTTTTTACTCCTAAGAGGTGTTATAAATTAAATGCTCCAATTTATTAATTAATGAAAATTTATTAAATAATCCAAAGAGAAATTTGGACAATAAAAACGAAAAAGCCACTATCAAAAAGGGTCAGTGCCGAGCCCGGGTATCGGCGCTGGGTGAGACACGGGTTCGACCACTGCAGCAGAGGTTCCCCTATTCTTCACGATTTTTATACGGTTTTTCTTGCCTGAGGCAAAGTCTCTTTCTTCTTTTCTGGGCTGCACCTATTCATGTGGAGTTCATTCACTGTGGCAAGTTGAACAAAAAAGGAGAGTGATGATCAGACGTGATCGTGTTCCCAGAATTCGGCATTCAGATGTATCTCCCTGATGGTTCTGGTTATCTCAATCTCGGGTACTTATCGCGTGTTCGTTCCTCGTTTCTCGGACCACCTTGACAGATGATCCATCTCCGGGCTGGCCATGTCTATTACTTTGCAAATGAAGCCCTCCCTCCTTTGTCCAGTTGGTTTCGACCCAGTGTTGCAATCCCCATCTCTGGCTTGTGCATTTTTTTTTTCTTAAAAACTTTTATAAGAGTATATTTTAATAGTACATGGCTATATAAAATACGTGATCAATTTTATTTGCACGAATTATCATATACATACATGACACAGGGAATACAGGAAGCTAATTTAAAGAGTTTGTATTTCTTTGCAGGGATATTGCAGCAGGCAATCAATCCCTCAAAAAGATTGAGGACAAATATTCATTTCTGGAGATGCTTGTTTTGTCACATTTCACAGTTCTCAAGTAATTTTTTTTACTCTTTTGAGACATTCTCAGAAGATAATGAGAATGCTTATTGGCTTTTTGAGTCATCCTTCTCCAAGGCTTCTTCAGAAAATTTATATGAAACATAGCAAAAAGAAATTAGTGTCAGAGGTAGAAGAATATGCTGTATGTTATGGGTAGAAAGTAGAGGATATTGTGATTCTCTACTGAATATCATAATGGATAGGAGAAAAATTCATAAATTCAAGACAAGCTTGTTTCCTTACATATCATAAAAACACATTATTTCCTAAAGGGTGGATTTACTATCTCTGGATTCAGCCAGCCTGCCTTGCCAAAGAAAATTGTAACATTCTCTGAAGGATACTTGATAGAAGTGGGCCACAGAATTAATGCTACTGCTAGTAATTCTAATAATAATAGCAGAACATGAACACAAATTGAAAAAAACATCTCAAAATATGATGTTGCTACAGACAGCATCAATGAAGAAATCAAGTTAAACCATGAGAGAGACAGAAAGACAAATGTAATTAGCCCACCTTGCAATTTTAAAATTAGGCAGAAGAAAGATACGTAATATGGGTTGTCCTGAGATTTTTGTCTTCATACGCCAAAAACACTTATAACTGAGGTCAATTTCTTTTTGCCTGAATAATTAACTCTTACTATTTATTTTAAGAGTTTTTGAGGCATGTGGAAATGCCCCTGTTCCTAAAAGACAGGAATTTGATCCTACCCCTCTTGTGTTGCTAATAACTCCTCCCTTGAACTGAACCCTAACTCCACCCCTGAGATAGCCTATAAAAACTCCACGACTTTGCCTTTGCCTGGTCTTTCCTATCCATCCTGCCCCTCCTCCCCAGGGGTAATAAATGGATTCTTGAGCTTTCTGAAACAAAGTCCTGTCTCATGTATTCTCATGCCTGGCGCCAGCAGCTGCACACGATGAACCCAGTTGCTACACACTGCAACAAAATGTGGAGAATGCGGGCAGCAAGTGACGACAGCACGACTGGCACCCTGTAAGTCTTGTGAGACCCCCATCTTCAAAGGAACATGGGGGTAAAAAGCTTATGGGGAGGGGAATTCCCAGTAAGGACACCAGTATACTGGGACTGAGCGATGGGACTGACATCTACCATCACTCAGCAAGACGCTTATGAACAGTTTTTTCATGGGGAGAGAGTTTTTAAGAGCTACAAGCAGCTAGTCTGCCTACAAAAGGACCATTAGACGGACTCTTGTCAACTTTTCTGACATGTCTGCTGCAGCTTATGGACGGTAAAGCCCTGGAGGGTACTTATGGATGGTTAGAGACGATTGCATGCAGCACATCGATTCCCTAAATCTGTGGTCATGTGGGTCATGGAGAGTGTGAAAAGATGCTTCATTTCCAAGTTTGAATAGAAGACATAGTCTTTCTTTCTACTACCTAAAATGTTGAAAATTTAAATGTCTTTTTGTTGTTTATGCTTACCAAAACTCTATGTGTATTAACCCTTATTTTGCTCGTGTCTAACCGTGGCAGCAGAAAGACAAGTGCATGCAAAAGTATTTTCTGCTGGATTGATTTTGATGAAGGTCTAGAGTATTTGCCATTAGCCAAAAATCAGACCTTAATAGCAAGAAAAAAAATTGAGTTTGTCAGCAGAGCAAAGAGTCAAAGAGAATAACTTCCTTCAAACTCAACCACCACTGTCATGTTAAACATCTTGTTTCATTAACAAGTTCTGTAACTTGATCAATATTATATCTTGAATCATCTTATTGGCAACATTTTTTAAATTTTTGACAGTCTTTTTTTTCATTTCATGCCACTGTGAATTCACTATTACCCATATAAGGGTAATAACTTCTTATTAAAGAAGTTTTTTAGTCCTTCATCTCATTTGTAATTAGGCCTAAATCATTATTTAAGCTTGAAAAGCATCACGGGCACTATTACACCTTACCTCACCCTAAGATTACTTCAGGTAGGACAGTCTTTAAATGAGATATGCATAAACCTAGAGAATGATTGAGTAAATTTGTGTAGCAAATTTCAGAGGTCTACATGGGAACATGGACCTCAGAGAAAGAGTGGCTGAACAAGTTGTTTGGACAGGTGGATAATTTAAAGTAAACAGATGATGAACAGCATATATCTTCAAAGAAGTCTGCATGAAATATTTCATAAATATCTGTAAGAAAAAAATACCTACAGTTGTAAATCAGTCACCAGACAATTCACAAGTACTGAATAAAACCTTCCAAACACATCTGAATTTGTAATAAGACCTAATTAATTGTATTATGACACACAGCCCACTAAAAAGATAAAAGGTGCCACCAGAATAGGCAGCATCATCGAATCTTTAAGGTTAGAAAAGGCCTCTGAGATAAAGGAGTCAACCATTAACTCAGTGCTGCCAAGTTCACCACTATGCCATTTCCCTAAGCAAGCACAGGTTTTGAACACTTCCAAGGACAGTTATTTCACTATTTCCCTGAAACACCTATTTCAGTGCTTGTCCACCCTTTCAGTGAGGCAATTTTTCCTAATATCTGAACTAAACCTCCCCTGGTGTAGCTTGAGGCCACTTCCTCTTTTCTCATCACCTCTAATTGGGAGAAGAGACCAAAACTCACCTGGTTACACCTTCTTGTCAGGTAGTTGTAGAGAGCAATAAGGCATCCCTTGAGCCTCCTTTTCTCCCGGTCAAACACCTCCAGCTCTCTCAGGTACACCTCATCAGACTTGTCCTCCCGACTCTTCCTCCCTAGCTATGTTGCCCTTTTGGCACCAGAGTTCAATAAAAGCATAAACAAACTTAAAGAGACACTAAATAGTCTGTCTGGAATACTAACTTTGATTATAAGCATAATAATTATATTTATTATTAAAAATTTTGGAAGATGCCTTTTACATCTCTGTTAACAAATAAAGTAGCATGTTTTAATGAAGACAATTATGAATTTTTTTTTGTCCTGCACAGAGAGATAGTTCTTAACAAAAAATAAACAACAGAAAGGTGATCAGATTATTAAATCCCAATCAGAATGATCTAGAATAGCAAAAATTCTTATTGCCAGTAGATCAAATTTTGAATACAAGAAATACAGGGAGACCTCAAAGTCAGGGTCACATTATGCATTGATCAAATAAATGTTAAGTAAGAGGACATCTAAAGTAAAGTAAAGCAAAGCAAGTAAAACCTGGGCGAACTTACCATAAAAGAAGTGTCACAACTAACAGTGTCAAAATCAGGAGAGCCACTGAAGAGATACAGGAAAAGCAGGCCTTCCATTCAAAGACCTTAGCTGCCAAAATCAAGGCAAATATAAACTACAAAAGTTTGTGGGTTTTTTTTCATATAAAACCTTGAAGGTGCTATTCTGGTTAACAACTGTATAACCAATCACTTGACAACAGGTTCGTAAGAATGGAAATTAGGACATTCATCAATTAAAATATGACAGTGGGGCAGAACAAATACCAAAACAATAGAAATTTACTAGCTAATGGCAATGAATTACAGGTCCTTCATCACATAAAAGTGGGCACTCCATTCCCCTGGAAATGCAACAGTGTGTAAGAATATAATTTGTGCAGATATCATCATTCAAAGCACTACTGTTCTCTAGCAACATTGGATTATGAAGTTGCATTAGAAAAATCAATGGCTACGAGAACAGAAAAAGCATGCATGTTTGAGAAATTCTTGGCAGAGTTTAACTACATAACAGTTACAAGCCTGAAAATCCTCACTATTCAGTTACCACTTTCCATAGAAACAGCTTAATTCAGTGCACATTAATGCTTCCCCATAGACCCAAAAGTACACTTTCCATGCATGTTTAGAAGTGCCTCTGTTGTACCTCAATTGACCAACTTAGCACAAATTTATCCCTACTGGGATCCAAAAGCCAGGTACTCCACAGCTTCTGCTTCCTAAATACACACAAATCATACACACCAACAGACTCAGACAGAAGATGCAATTTCTATTTACCAGTTTATTTTGTAATTAAAATGGTCATCCAGGTGCTTAATAGGCAGAGCATTTGAGCAGGAGAACATTCAGCCGCTCTTTGAAGATTTCCATGAACCAGGAGAGCACATTCACCCATGGTAAACAGGCTGTTTTGGACAGGGATACATCCCACCCATCACATATGAAGCTCTACAAACCTGACTCACCAAAGCACTCAAGGTTGCCCTGGGAGGAAGACATGGCAAAAACTACAAGTAATCTTTTCTTCTCCTTGTGGCCCAAGAAATCTTGATTTCCAGTACTGAGGCACACCACCAATAAAAAGGGTAGAAGATTGTTGCTATGACTGCACTTCCTGGAAGTCATCTGAATTTTAATTCTTCCTAGGCAAGCAGAGAGACCAAGACATAGTTCTCACATTCCGCATTTATGATCTATTCATCAAGCCTGGATCCAGCATGGGTTTTGCTCTTTTTGTATGTGTTGCAGTGCTTTTCCAGGGGTGTCACTATAGCATTTTGAGATCTTTTAAGAAATCAAGTACCTACATACTTAAGTCACTTGTTAGCAACCAGTAAAGTAGCATAGACTTAGCACAAAGGACTCTAGAAGTCGACATTCTAAAGGTACTGTCATTTTACTTCCCTCACTTCAATTATTCTATATATTACTGCACAGGCCAGTGGAAGGTCTTAAGAGGGCATAAAACCTAATTCAATGTCCTTGTCTAAACCGTCTCTGCATGTACAAAATCAATAATAAAACCACAAAATTTTCCAGAAATAAGCAAATAAGCTAATTACAGTGCTTCGGCTTTAATTAGGACTAAATATTTTCCAGACACCAATTCTATTTAACACTGATATCCTAACAGCATCCTTTTAAGTTCAGGAGGTTACTTTGTGCAGATTATGCAGAATCTGAGCCAAGAACAAAGGTTTTCATTCATGTTGTTGGACATCTCCAGATATAAGATACTGGGGGTTTTGTCACAGTAGTAAATCCTAACACATAGTCCACTGGGCATTTGTGCAGAATTGCAGGATGGTATTTCGGTTAGACAGCATGTAATTGTAGGTACTCTCAGAGGACAAAGCAGGCATTTTCAGGAACCTGAGGTGACTAACATATAAGTACAAGGAAGAATGTCTTGTAAGGAAAATCATCAGCCACAGGCAAGCTTGGAGAGATGCATTTCTCCCATATTCTCTGTTGACTTCACTGTATATATGAGAACAAACACAAGTGAGGGAACAAGAGGCAAAGGTAAATTGTCCCAGAGTAGCTTGGCTTTCCACCCTCCTGCACCTTGATGTGCACAGATGGAATTATTGGGTGCACATGCAATGTGATTGATTTTACAATGCCCTCAGGCCAAGGAGGTGAAAGCACAAAGCTGTGAAGCTGGAGAAAGATGGGAGGAGGCTTTAGTGAATAGCTGCATACAGGCATCTTATTTAATTCCTCAGATCACAATAGTTTGTCAATGTTACCTTACCAGTTATTGTTGAGCAACTCAGTCCCAAAATACATCAAAATGAGGAATTTCCATGTACATAATAATTTTAAACAATTTTGCATTATTCAAAATGGAACATTAAAATGTGAAACAGAGGAGGTAATTCCCCTCACATTCCTGCAGGTATGTTAAAAATAAGTGGGTGAATCCAAACTCAGCAGGCACATCTGCAAGTCCTGTGTCAAAGCTGAACATAAAGGAAAATTCAATCTAAGGAAATTAGGTTTTGTAAATCATTGGCATCCATAAATACTTACAAAAAGTATCTCAATATTTTGACACATCTCTGCTCCCTCTCCTACCAGACTGGTTATGAATCCAAGCTTCTTAGATCAACAGCTAAAGATGGCAGGTCCCAAACAGTCTAGCCCTGGACATTTCAGTATCTGTACCTCTGCCCCATTGTCCTAGGTTGAGTTTATGATGCTTTTATCCCCAGTCATCTGTTCTGTTTATGCTGATTAATAAGTTTTGCACCTTTAAGACTTGTTCCAGGAGTGAAGGGGGAGAGAAGAAGCGCGGAGTTGGTTTCCAGAAACTGCACTCACTCCTCCACATTCCTTCTCCTGGACTGTGTTTTCTGTGGATGGACAGACAGCAAGACAGAGCTCTCCTTTGCTTTTTAGTTAGTTTTAGCTAGCTCAGGCAAAGAAGTTCCCTGGACTGTGGTTTTTCCTTTTCTTTGGACCTGCTCAAACCTGCTCTAGACTAAAGACCAAGAAGAGCACCAGCAGCTCACACCTGTGGCCCACCGGGCCAGGCCTGGGCTGTGGCATTTCCAATGCCAGAGGGACTGATAAGAGACTGAGTTAGCCGAGCTGCAGCCAGGGGTGGGGGGGGATTTTTTGTGAGTTTGTCCCTCTTTTGGAGTGGCAAGAAGTTTTATTGTTTAATATTGTTTAGGTTTTCTTGTTTAATAAACAGTTTTTTCCACTTTTCTCCAAGGAAGCATTTTTTCCCTAACCGGTTGGGAGGGAGGGACCAATTGAATCTGCCTTCTAAAGGAACCCCGTTGGGGGTTCTCTCCCAAATTTGCTCTGAACCAGGACACCCATCTAATCCTTTACATCCCATCAGCATTGGTACTCCAATCAGAGTAAGAGCTTCCGACCTTTCCCACCTCTTTCCCCTGCTGATGGAAGCAAGGAAATCTTTAAAGTCATAGATATGTTTTCTGTTTTTCCCCAGAAAAAATAGAAGATGAAGCTTTTCAAGACCAACCCAAAACTTTCTTCAGCTCTTTGCTCGCAAAGCAGATTCCAGATGCTGTGCAGTACTGAAGCACAATGTAAGCATTTTCAGGGTGTCAGAATTTCCCCAGCATAAAAATGCTGAGTTTTTAGTTGCTCTCCTGGCAACTCACTTTCAGATCAGATGCATTTTTCTGTTGAAAGAAGCACATGTTTTCACAAATACACTGTTCACTTCTTCAATTGGGGTAGTGGAAAGCAGCTAATGTAGAGATATTCTGTGTCAAAAACAACAGTATATTTTTCTGAATACTGTTTTGAAAGAATAAATCTGAAGCTTTTCAATTAACCTTAATGAGTACTATTAATTTAAGTACTCTGTAAAGAGAAGAGAGAATGGACATTATCAGTGTATGAATAGTCAGCAAATCTTACAAATTGCAGAAGCCCTGAGGAAAATTCGTATTCTAAATGAGTCAGTGTGTGACTGAAAGTGGCACATCAGGGAAGCATATTCCATTTTATGCTGTTTATGATGAATTATATTTTGTTTGCCAGCGATTCTGTGTTTTCATTGTTAGCAAGTGTGCATCTGCTGCTTCAGCACTCCAAGGTACCAGGTTCAATTAGTGTAAAATTAAGATATTTATGTCTATTATGCCAATACATTGGGGGAAAAGGATAATATAGGTCAGTTCATATCTCAGTTAAATCAGAGGTTAGGGCTTTTAAAAGGCAAAAAATTCTTTTATTAACACAAATATTACACACATATTGAAGTCCTGTGTGTCTTTGGTTATGGTAGAGGCTAGGTACCAGGGGTACAATAGAATCTATTTATTCTGCTATATTTGGTGCCAGACTGCCATTAATAAAAGGAATAACGCCTTGAAACAAAGACAGGTCATGCCTTCTCAGTTTTGGAGCTACCATCATTTTTGCAGTCCTAGTCTTGAAGAGCACTCACAAGAAATCAAGAAGTGCTGTGCCTTGTCCACATACAGGCTTGTGTTTCTGGAAGAACTTTTTCCCCTTCTTTAATTCCTAGTCTTTCCTAGATTTTACTAGCTGATGAGATAATAGACAGTCCTGCCTTAAAATGTGTGTCTAATCTGCACAATTCCTGTCTGGGCTTAATGTCACCCAGACTTAGCTTCCCACTCCTTCCACTGCTGTTTCTTTCACCATCATCACACCGACGCAGTCACATACCCAAAGGACGGCATCCTTAAACAAGCAGGGGAATGGGGAACAGGGAACAAACATCCACTCATCACCTCTGAATCTTTCCTTCAGACTCATTGATATTCCAGCTATCTGTGGTCAGTATCTTCACATCCTGATTTAATAAAAACCAACACTGCTTGTCAAGTGAGCTCACTCTGTATAGATTGTTCTTTGAAGTCTGCATGATAAAACCTCAAATCCTGAATGATTTGATGTATGAAAACAGTACAACCAATTTAGTACCCTCTACTGGGTTGCCTATATGATACTTGTAACCCCAATTGTGTCTTCTGTTTATGCTGGATAATAAGTTTTGCACCTTAAGACTGCTTCCAAGAACAAAGTGGGGAGAGAAGAAGTGCAGAGTTTGTTATCAGAAGTTGCACTTGCTACCCTGCATCCTGCTCCTAGATGGTGTTGTCTGCAGAATAGACAGACGGGGAAAAAGCTCTCCTTTGCTTTTTAGTTAGTTTTAGATAGCTGGGGCAGAAAAGTTCTTTGGACTGTGATTTTTCTTTTTCTTGGAACTGTTTAAACCTGCTCTGGACTGAAAACCCAGAAGAGCATTGTCAGCTCACACCTGTGGTGCACCAGGCCATGCTGGGCTGCAGCACTTCCAGCGCTGAAGGGACTGGTAAGAGACTAAATTGATCTACAACCCATGAAAAGGACTTTCTGAGTTTGTCATCTCTTCAGATTGGCAAGAGGTTTTATTATTTAATATTGTTCATTTTTTGTGCTGGTGAATGCTTTGCCTGTTAAATAAACAGTCTTTTTACACTTTTCTCCAAGGAAATATTTTCCCAAACCAGCTGGGGGAGGGACCACTTGAATTTGCTTTCTAGAGTGCCTTTAGAGGTTTTTCTCCCCATTTTGCCCTAAACCAGGATATACCCTCATGAAAATTCCTTACATCTCTTTTGCTTCCGCAAAATTAGGTTTAACACATATTGAAACACACATTTCAGAATGATATCTCAGGTTCATGTGTAATCACTTATTGAAATCTTTCCCAGAAAAGGGTGGAAAAATCCTAGCATTATATATATGCCACTATTAATGCCATTATCAGTACCAGTACTGTCACCATAACTGTCAGTACGCACAGTTTGTTAAACTTGATTGAAGAAACCTTGAAGAGAAACGGCTTGAAAAAAAGTTAAACTTGGGAAGAGAGCATAACCTGAGTTGTCATTTAGCACATTAGAAGCTGATACAGGTAAGTTCAGAAAATAGGTGACTCTATCCAGTTTTCTGAGTCACCAGCCCATCATAAGAGAGCCACGTTTACTGCCCTCATTAAAAAAAATCTCTTTAAGTGGTTAGAAATAATTTTACTTCCTTTGAATTCAGCATAATACTGGTTTTGTTGTCTCTTCCCAACTTCAAATACTACTAACTACCTCAAAGTCCTTCTAGTGGCAGGAATAATTATAAATCACAGATTAAGCCTGTCATCAAGGAACACTAAAATCAGGGATCTGATCAAGAATGAGGATTCTCAAGAAATTTCTCTCTAAAGAATTAAACCTGATAAGTGTTGAGCATCTCATACACTCATCAGTACCTAACGTAGTCAGAAGACCATCTAGCATAATGTTGCCCCTAAGATCTCTATTACCTCACTGGAATTCAGCACTTTTACATAAAAATCCTACTGTCTCTTAATCTCCACTGCTACTTCAGAAAACCTGTGAAGAAATCATTAATAGGAACTATTTTCCTAAGACTAACCAATAAGGGCGGGAAGTATGAAGAATGCAAATGTCACTCCTGAAGAGCTCTTAGGAGATATGCTCATCCAAGAGCTACCCAAATGTTGCTGTCCAGTTGCGGCCACAGTGTGGAGGTCTCCCAGATAGCACACTCCCTATGGCCAGAGGGCACAACAGGAAGGGCTGCCCCAAGATCTCTCCTGAGACCTCTAGGGTGGCAGTGCTCACAGAGAGTTGCTGCTCCCTGTGGCTGGCTGTGGGGTGGGTAGCACAGCTCCAAAGCAGGAACAAAGGACTGAGGTGAAGAAATAGGAAGGGGCCACTTGTATGAATTCCAAGGTACTTTATTCCCAAGGAGGGTTCAGGGACAAGTGAGCACAGGAATGAGGGGGGCATCACATTTTAAAGAGGAGAGCGTATGAGGAGTTGAAACAACTCACATCCAATGGGGAGACACTGGGGGAGGATAACATAACTGGGGCGATCCAATGAAAGCAGCACGGGGGAGGGAACAGGCTTAACTGTCCAATGGACAACTGTGCAAAGGGTAACAAACAAAGAACTTTCCAGAACAAACAGGGTGTGTTCAACTTGACAGACAGGGGCAGGGGGCAGTGAACTGGGGATTGACATGGACTTATAAGGAAATAAGGGAGGTACAAAGGAGGGATTGGGAAGACTGACATAAGGACTGACAGGCACTTGGCGGGAAAATGTTGAAGTAAACAACTTAGGGCTAAACCATTAGGGGAACAGAATGAGGTACATGGAACAAACCATCACAAACTGATTAACAAAAAACAATTATAAAACAACAAACCACCACATCTCCCCCTTTCTTGTTTTATAAATTTGAAAAGCAACTGCGGAGAGGTATAATTTCAGTTCTCAGACTTCCATTGCATCTACAGTCCCATTGGCAGGATCTTCTTCCCACCACTCTTGATCGGTGGTGGTGGCCTTTACCATGATCTCGAGGACAAAGAGTTGGTGGTGGCATTGGAAATAAATCTTTTCAAAATTCCAAAAACCAATGAAACCAAAAATATGATGACAATAAAATACCCGATGTCTTTGACAACTGAAAGCATCCAGCCTGACAGGCCTCAGTTTTTGAACAGGTCTTTAAACCAGTCTTCATTTTCCTGTTTTACACTTCCTATTAAGTCTTTCATTTCCCTGATGGACACATGGATACTTTGACTTTTGCTGGATAGATTGAAGCAACAGAGCCCCTCAAACTCCTGACACCCATGCCCGTGTGCCAGCAGCAGCTGCCCAATTTTGTAGGGTAGCTTTCCTGGTTATTTCCTCGTCTTCGAGGAGGTTACTTAAGGCCATCGATGTTAAATTTGCCTGCTTCATTACCCAACATTCTAGACCGCCCAATTCACTCAATGCTTTGGCTGCTGCCACCCAGGATAGGAACACGGAGACGGCAACCCTTTTTGATTTGGCTCAGTGGTAAATTTCAGCGTCACAATGTTCATCAAATTGACTTGCACCCCATTTAGCAACTTTTTCCTTATTTTTTGCTTGCCGGATTGGAATTTGGGTCATGTTGAGGGAAGCGAGGGAAACACACCCCAGGGTGCACAGACCTCTGAGAAGGTGAGAGGGGATTCCGGG
Organism: Anomalospiza imberbis; assembly: GCF_031753505.1. Lineage (NCBI taxonomy): Eukaryota > Metazoa > Chordata > Aves > Passeriformes > Viduidae > Anomalospiza > Anomalospiza imberbis. Next base: position 45,027,258 of record NC_089682.1, read on the forward strand.
GTAGGCACGGTTGCCACAAAAGAGAAACATGCCTTTATCTAATTTCCAGGGATAGGAGTTATCTGTGGAGGGGGACTTTATTTTTGCAAGGTACTAACACCATTTGCTGGCAGTAAATTGATCTTTGTGTTGCTTTACATCGTCATAGGAATTTCAGTTGCTAGGTTGAAAATCGAATTGGACACAAAAGGTGGCTTTGGCAGAACCTAGCAATTCGAATTCTTGGGGTTCTTGATCTAAATAGGGCAAGTTGTAAACCAATTTCGCCCCAACACAAGGGGATTAACAATTGGGGTTTGAACATTGTTAATAAGGCCCCAGTATCTATGGATTTCGACCCCCATATTAGGGGGATTTTTCTTATTGATGTCATTTTGAATGCTTCTTAAGGAACCAGGGTACTCTTTCAATTTAAACAGAATCCCCACCAGGCAGATTGACATGGGATCTTCCACTGCATTGGTGGAGAGGCACAGATGGTCTTGATTGAGGGCATAGGCCAGGGTTACCCACACGTTCTTTCGTGGCTGGGGTACGATCCATGTGTCCACGGGTAGGAAGGTGAGAGTTGCCAGCAGCAGGAGTATGGTCTTCATGTCTGTCAGATGGATATCCTAAAAGAAATAATAAAGTCTCTTGAAAAGGAAGCAATCAAAAATGTAATTGAAAGTGCCAAATGCTGGGGTAAGGGGTTAGGGTTTTCCTCTTCCTTTGCGGCGCCTCCTGTTGGAAGCCACCGCGCTGTTGGTTGGGTCCTTTTGTGGGTTGGAGATGGCAGTTTCCAGCTCGGGCTCCCTTCCCACAGGGGTGTATGGCTTGACCCACTTTCTGGGCACTCACTTTACTCCAGAGGGGGTGGACACACACACATACCCACACCCCCAAGTTACTAACTTGAAGGGGCCCTGAACCTCCTGAGAGTCTGGATCTTTTATTAGAACTGGAGGTCTCTCCTCTAGTTGAAAGTGCTGGTGGTGATTAAAGTGCCTCAGGACGGGCGGGTTGGGGTTATCAAAGGAACAGTTAAGGAAGTTAAGGGTGAAAAGGGCTTTGCATAACCGTTGCTGTGATGTTGTTACCTGGACATCCCCCCTTTGGCGGGTGAGGACTTTCTTGAGGGTTTGATGTGTTCTATCACTGCCTGGGTGGTGGGGGAGTGAGGTATCCCAGTCCGATGTTGAACCCGATGTTCTTGTAAAAACTCACCGAACGCCTTGGAGGTATAGGCTGGGCCATTGTTTGTCTTGATGGTATTTGGGAACCCCAGAGTTGCAAAAGCCTGCACAAGGTGTTTTTGGACATCTGCGGCCTTTTCTCCTGTGCGGGCTGAGGCAAAGACTGCTCCCGAGAAGGTGTCCACAGATACATGAATGTATTTTTGCTTTCCAAACTCAGGTATGTGTGTGACATCTGTTTGCCACACCTCACAACTGCAGAGCCCTCTTGGGTTCACCCCGGAACCCAATGATGGATGGTAGGGCGGACTCCTGGCAGTTCAGGCATGTGGCCACTATCGCCTTGGCCTGATCCCGCCTTAGATGCAACTGGCAGACCAGACCAGGAACATTTAGGTGGAACTGCTGATGGCTAAGGTTGGCCTGTTGGAAGATCTTAGGTTGGCCAACCAGCTGCAAGGGGGAAGCCAGGATGCAACAGATTAGAGACCTCCTTTAAAACAGCATGTTCTGCCTTGGACACCGCTCCAGCTACATAGGCCAAATCTGTAACAATATTAATTTGTCCTGAAAATTTCTCAAAAGCTCTGATGACTGTGTCCAACTCAACAACTTGAGGAGAGCCCTCCAATATCTTAACATTGGCTTCCTACTGCTGAGTTTGAGGATCCTTCCAAGTCATCACTGACTTGTGGTACCCTCCAGACGCATCAGTAAAAACTGTCAGAGCTTTCGATGGATGCTTACTTTGGATGTCTTTTGGAACCAAATTAAATTCTGTATTAAATAATTTGTGAATTGAAATTTTTCCTGGATAGCTGTCCAGAGCTAACTGCAAGCTCTCATTTTCACGGAGCAAATGCTCCAAGGCCTCTTTGGTCATTTTCCCTGTAGATGTTTTGATAGGGACGTGAATGCATGTGAAATCACACCCCGCCAACAGTCATCACATTGTGACATGCACCACACTGAGAAGACAAACTAAACATTCTTATCTGTCTATAATCTGAGAGTTGGAACACCACGGTAGCCCTACCACTGGATTCTCAGAGGACAAGAGCTCAATAACCACCTTTGGAGCTCCAGACAAGGACCAAATCTTTCTCCAGGATCACCACTTTGACAAAACCACATCCATCACTCCAACAGGATTGTAGCCACCATTTAACTAGACTGTAACCACCACCCTGACCAACAGGGTGTCAGGTCATATTCTGACTTTGTCAGTTTAAGCTAGTGTTTCTGTACTATTTCCTTTATTTTAATTTTCCTATTAAATTTTAGTTCTGACTTGGAATCTCCCACTGGTTTGCTTTCAAACTAGTACACTGTAGCAGAAAAAGCCAGTGAAAAGGTAAAATTCAGTTGTTTTGGAAAAACCATCTAGCATTCATGAAGCTGCTTTCTTAAATATGGACTAATCACCCTCATACCAGTGAAAAGCATTCCACTTGCTTGACTGTAGTGGTTTTGGTTCGCCAATTTAAGATTTCCCCAATTTTGAGATTTTTCTGGCCAATGCACCAAAGAATGTGGCAAGTTCAGTGCTGGCCAATCACCAATACACTCACTTCCTGCTGTGAGATGGGATTAGAAGAAAGGCAAAGCAGGCTCAAAACATTAAAAGGGTATAAAGAGAATTTATTAAAAGTAACTAGAATAAAAAAAAGCAGTAAGAATCAAAACAAACCCTTCAGAACACTTCTCCTCTCCGCCCTGCCACAACCTTTTCTACCCAACTGACAATGTAAAGAAACTAAACCTAAGATTTTCAGTCAGTTTACCACCTCTGAAATAGTCTTTCTTCAGTTCACTGAGGTAGAGAAATCTCTCTTGTTAAGATTATGGAGACTTCTCCACAAGAGGAAAAAAACAGTTCTCTCATGGCTCTCAATTTCATTAAAAATAGCAGCTGCCCAGGGAACCCTGCCATCATGAAGTCCTTCCTATTTCCTCAAGCCTTCCCACAGCTTGTCAATGGGCCATGTCGACTTACGGTGTATTGTTTTAAAGATGAGCTGTCCATAGGTAAAAGTTCTCATTACCTACCTCTAAAATCATCTTCATCCCTGGGAACAGAAATCTTCTTCTTCTCCAGGAAGCACAAGATTACTCTTCTCTCTTTCTCTGTTCAAACTTCTCATGAGATCACAGCTATTTCAACATCTGCTTATCTTAGTATGGAGACCTTTGCTTGATATCAATTTGAACACTTTCATCTCCCCATAGTTTTATGTGTTATAAGGAAAAAAAGTGTCTTTTCTCCATAGCTTACAAGAGGATTTCAGCTCCAAAAGACAAGGCATCTCCTCACCCCTCCCATCTGGGACTTAACTTTTTCCTCAATGACCTCAATGTCTTCATGTTGTTCCTTTACATGCTTGCATCTTGTGAAGCGATACGCAGAATAAGTAAATAGACTTCACAACCTGGTGCAGTTATGAAGTGTCAGTGCCCGGCACAAGCGAGGCATCTCTTCAAAGGCTCAGACCCGAGCCTTGGTCTGACCCACATCTTTATTCACAAAGGTGTTCCATATGCAATACATTGGCCCTGCCTGTCCTCACCTCTCTGGTTAAATAGGTCCACGCCCTTCTGGGCATGTGTGGTTTGCTGTGGTGGTCATACGCGGGTCTTTCGTTGGTCCTGAGGCTGAAGATTGTGGTCTTCCTCATGACTGAACTTTTGAACTTTTATCCTTTGCGCGCGTGCTTTTGGTCCTTTGGTGCTTATCTGAGTACCTCTGTTAGTCTTGATAGGCTTGGAGACAGAGGAGCCTCTTTATCTGGGTTCTTTGCATCCTCGGTCCCCTTCGGTATTGTTCTTTATGCAAGAAGCTTCAGAAATTTGCATTTTCCTATGCCCTTTGCACCATGGCAGAGGTTTCTTAAGTAAAAGGTTAAAATTCAACACATAATTCTACAAGCTAAAACTTAAATGCTTAATTCATTTTGTTAACTCAAGTGAACTCAAAAAATCTCTTTCACTTGTTCCTTTCTTTCACTCGAGGGAGGACTGAAGCACTGAAAGGGTTAACATCACACCTGGGCTCTTCGAATGGTCACCTGATCCCCAGTCAAGCAGGCTGCTCTAGATGGCAGCTGGGGGAGGTGGTTGGGATCTAATCAGCCAGGCCAGAACTCAGCAGCAGCATGCCAGGATTGGCAGGGGGGGTGGCCTTCTCCTTTCTCCTGCCCGATGGTTGCGGGCAACTTCCATGGGGATAAAATGTGGTGGTTTGTTGTTTTATAATTGTTCTTTGTTAATCAGTTCATAATGGTTTGTTCCATGTACCCCGTTGTGTTCCCCTAATGGTTTAGCCCTAAGCTGATTACTTCAATATTTTCCCGCCAAGTGCCTGTCAATCCCCATATCAGTCTCTCCAGTACCTCCCCTGCCTCCTTATAGATCCCTGTCAATCCCCACTTCACTTCCCCCTACCCCTGCCAGTCAAGTTGAACACACCCTTTTTGTTCTAGAATGTTCCCTGTCTGTTGCCCCTTCCCTGGTACCTCACTGGACTGCTAAATCTGCTCCCTCCCCTGGATTGCCCTCATTGGACTACCCCAGTTGTGTTCTCCCCATTGGATGTGAGTTGTTTCCACCCCTCATACCCTCCCCTCTTTAAAATGTGCTGCAACCCTTAGTCTTGTGCTTATTTGTCCCTGAACCCTCTTTGGCAATAAACTGCCTTGGAGTTCATACAAGTGGCCCCTCTCTGTTTCTTCGCTTTGGTTCTTCGTACTGTTCCAGAGCTGTATTACCCATGCCACAGCCGGCCACAGAGAGCTGCAACTCTCTGTGTACACTGCCACCCAAGGAGGTTTCGGAAGAGATCTGGGGGCAGCCACTCCTATAGTGCCCTCCGGCCACAGGGAGCGTGCTAGCCAGGAGACCTCCACACTGTGGTCTCAACCGGGCAGCTACAGTAAAATCCCGGCACCGACCCGGGGCTGCTCCCAGGGCATAGCAGGTGCGGCTGGGCCCCGGGCTGGGGAGTTGTAGCAAGCAGCTCAATGTTAGCAAGGCTGGCTTCACTCAGCCCGCGGCACCTCCTCTTCCTGCACAGGAGCAGATGGGGGAAGGGAGGGGGAGCCGGCAGGCGGCCTGGGGAAAAGGAAACCAGCCCCACGGCAGGGCCATTGGGCTTGGCCCGGGATGGGGCCTGCCCAGCCGTGTTACCTTGTTCCTGACCAGAAGGGAGAGTTCCTGGTTTTTTTTCATCTTTAACATGTGTGTTTCACAGAGGCATGTCCAGCTTCTCAGTGGTTCAACAGACTGTCAGCTACATAAAAAGTTTTGCATCACTTTCCTGAATTTCCTCCCATTCCAAACCAGTACATTGACTTAAGCAGTGATCAGCCCCAGAGTAAAATCAGGTCCATAGTCCTGTAATAGTACATTTCCAAATCTGTAATCACTAGAAAACACAACAGATCAGGCTGTTCAAGAAGTTCTTGCCCTAAAACATCTCACTTTATTAGAAGTCTCAATTTATTATGTCTTTCTTGTATTATGTGCAGGAGCAAGTAAATTGTGTGATTATTAGCAATTCCTATTATTCTGATTATTAGCAATTCTGATTATTTGCACTTGAGGTCTCCAGTTCTCAATTTCTAATTGTTGGCCTTAAGGGCTGCATCAGCTCTGTCCTGTTACAGATGCAGTGAAAGCACCCTCACAGTCACAGCTCCAACTGCCCATTCCTTCTGCATTCTGGACTGCTAGAAGAACTTCCATGGGACACCCTCACCACACAAAGAGGGAAGTTATAGCTTTCTCAGGTGTCTACATACATGGTCGTGGGAGGGGCTTCTGAACTACCATGGAAGGTTGCACATGTATAAGGGGACTTGTCCATCAAAGGCTGTACCCTTATTGGTTTATGTCAATCAACAACTGTTCTACTCCCCCATTCTAGAAAGTTCTTGGTTCTCGTTAACCTCATTGGTTCCTTCTGTGAGACCACTCCTTCCCTGTTCCCTTATTGGTTCTGTTCATGTCACCCCAGCCTTGTTCCTCCCCTTACCCTCTTCCCTATTGGATCGTTTGTACCCCTACCACTCCCCTTCCTCCACTGTTATATACCCTGGCCACTCCTTCCCTGGTTGGTCTCAGAGTCTCTTCCTTCCAGAGTGGTTGTCTCCCTGCACCTCTCCTCCTACTCTCACCGTCTGCCTTTCCTTCAGTAAACCCTCCTGGATTACAACAGCCTGAGCGTCCCATCGTCTCTCCGGTGGAGCAATCTATATCTATCTGGGCACCTGTGGATTAGCCAGTTGTGGGGCCACCCCGCTGGACCAGATCCCAGGGCAGCTTGACACATGGTATCTAAATGACAACTCTGAACTAATGCCTATAATGTAAAAAAATATTTCCATCAGAATATTATGTTTCAAATTAATCACAACATCATTAACACTACTACAGATGAGATTTAGGTTATGGGAGGTTTTGAATGAGGGTTATGAATCTTCCTTGTAATTTGAGGCATAGGGGTTTTTTTGGATGGATAAAGGTACTAAGAAAATATTCACTGATCAATAAATTAATATTTTGGTCCAGCTGTACTCCCAAGTAACACCGTTAAAACATTTCCCTGCTGAAAAACAACCAAAAAACACCATAAAAAAACTAAACCTTTGCAAAGTACCATCCATTTCTGTACTAAATCTGAGTACACAAAAGTAAACGTTTCATTTCTCTTTTAAAAATGCTTCTAAATATGATCCTATACCATACATCATATATATTCCTAATAAGGAAAATGCAGGGTTTAATGTTAATGGTAAGGTTTTATCCCTTAGTATTATGCTCTGAAAATGTATACCTGAAAAATGTATGTTGATACATGTAAAAGTTTATGTGAACAACCCTTATTATATAATTGTTTTCTCTCATTATCATGATGGATCCCAACTCATCAGCGAAACCTAATTTCTATTTTTTTCAGCAAAAGTTAAAGGGTAAAATGGTTTCTTGTCAGTCACCATGATATTTATTTCTAACAATGAAAACTGGAAAATTATGGTAATAACAATAGAGATATTTTAATTAATACCTAGGACAAAAGCATTTTTAATGAAAACCCACAGATTTGTTCAATGGAAAACTGAGACAAAAACTTCTTGCAATCTGATCATTCTCATGAACTGTTTCCATTTGTTTAATGAAAAACATTTTACAAGCTAGATACCAAAGGGACAATAAATGGGTCGATGTCTAATATTTAGTTGTAACTGTGAAGATCACTTATATAGATGTTATTTCATTTAATTTACTTAACAACCAAGAGCTTATCTTCTTAATAACTTGCAAAGGAGTCTTTTTCTTTTCTTTTTAAAGGTCAAACACAAATAAAAGCATATATTCAATTACTCATCAGTACTCTTCTATGACATGGACAAATTCCTCAGTGCAGCTAACAAACCATCTTTTTTTTTTGGAAAAAAAAAAACGTATTTTAGAGACTATTTTTAAATTAACCACTGTGGCTAATGCTGTTGTCATGGACAGTCAGGACGGATAGAGACAAGAGATCTCTGCAGTTAGTTCTTAGAACATACGGTTTATTGCAAAGGGCGTGGGTGTAGGGGCCTTGCTTGGAGCTGCCAGCCGCAGCTCAGAGCAGGCCCCAAGCAGTGGGGGCAGGGAGAGATAGCGAGAGAAAGAGGTAGTGGGGGTGGGAGAGGATGCCAAGAGAGGGTTCCAAGAGGGGGTCCAAAGAGAGTCTCTGGTCCCCCGGGTACACCTTATCAAGGGGGCTTCAGAGTGGGTGTGGAATAAGACTTTGGACCAATGGGATTACAGATAAATGATACTTCAGGGGAGGGTTACAGATGTGGGATAAACTATACATTTTTGAGGGATGAGACAGAACATTCTATCTGACCCTTGGATCTGTCTGTAGATCAAAAAGAGGAGTTGCCTTCAACTGGCTATACCACTGTTTTCCAGTTGCTTAGCAACCAAGGTCCGACATCTCAAAGCTCGTTCTCATCTCAATCTCACCTACAGTCTCTGTATTTTCCAAATCCTTTGCCAGGCAATCATATTTATAAGGCTTTTAATTTTCATCTTTCCCAACAAACCACTCCTAACTACTGTTACTGCCTACTGTTCCCCAAAATAATCTCTCTTTTCAACATAAACAATGGTTCAATATGATGGCATTTTGGCTATTCCATAGCTAAGGACTTGTAAATTCACCCTTTCCAGGCTCTTTTTCCAGGGTAAAGCACTGGGGATCCTCAGTCCACAGGATGCACACAGGCTAGACCAGCAGAGTGCAGTATTTTCAGACTTCCTATGGAAAGAAGAATTTTCAGTATAAAGGGGGGTGTTATGGGAAGGTTGTCACTAAGTGTAACAGATTACAGGTGTGTCCTCTTTTTCCTGGAGATTTCCTTCATAGACACCACAGTTGACATTGCCTTTCCCAAGCTTCATAAAAGAGATTAGTTCATAAAATATCTGAATTTTATCTCCCTATATATCTTCATGTCTTTACAAACATTTTCATCTGGTTTCATAAACAAAGGCAGCAAACCTTGCATTCAGCACAAACTCCATAAGAATTAAGGATGTGCTGAGAGGAATTGTTACTCAGGAGTTCAGTATTTACTATTCCATTTGGTCAAATGTCACAAAAAATTGTAACCTTTCAGAAAACTAAAAATTATTTTAAATTCTTCACATGCACATACACAAAAGATACATTGTAATTCTGCAGACTTATCAAAGCATGACATGACAAACCAAGCATAGGAGAAGACACAAAGAATAATGCCTGGTACGTTATCCTGTTCAGTGATGGAAATAATTCCATTCTACAGTTAATGCTATATAGTTTTCTGTATGCATTTTGGGATTATAGCTACACTACAGACAGTAAAAGTGTATGCTATCTCTTCCTTCCTTCAAATTCTTAGTAAAATAACAAGTTTAAACATGTTCACAGATATTTGTGTTTCTAATTAGATTCCTTCTAGGCCACCTACTCCAAATAGTGCAATTGAGATGCCTGCAGTAGCTACATCACGGGTATATATTGCATAAATAGCTCTGGGAGTTTAAATAAAGAGCCAAATCACACAACAGGTTTCACAAACAGGAGCCTTTATTTGATAAAGGTGAAAACGTCAATCCCCCAATTTCCAATTTTTTTTTTTCCTTTTGAAGCATTAGAGGATAAGTGATTGAGATGAGGACAGAAGGGAGCAGGTCAATTTTTGCTTTTTCTTTAGTATTTATCTAGGTATTGGCTCTAAAATATGTTAAATAAATGTAAAAATACAAATTGCAGATGATTATATGCAACACTCACAGTAAATAATATGAGATTACAACAGAGAGCGGGTATATAATGGACTAGAATGAGGCAAAATATACTGCTGCAGTAAAAAAAGAGTCTAGTACAGTGAGAAGGCTCTGAAATCAAAAGTCCTTTAATAGCATAATGTTGTTTGAACAGCTAAAATGGATTATGATCCCTCTGGGTAGGTGTGTATTTTAGCCTCCCACCTTACATTAAAGAAGATAAAAATTCAAGAAGCAACTGCCATGAAGAGAAAACCTTCAAAAATATTTTCTCTGCTGGCAAAATTACCACTTATATTTGCTACTTTACTAAGAAATACAAAGCTGTGGGTTTGTATTAGAATAGATTATGATTCATGCCAAGACAACTAGATAGCTAGATAAATAGATTGCAGTAGACAAACACAAAAATTTTATGTACATGTACATGTCTTAGGTGCATGAAAGGTCAAAAAAAAGCTACTGTGTGAGGCCTCTAAGAGTTTATAAATATAAAAGTTAAAATTTTCTGTCAAATTAGTTATGTGTTTGCCATAGGAAGTGCTGCTATCTGTAGGTATTACACTGATTATCCTAGCACTTTAAATTCTCTCAGACCTCTGTTAAATAGAGCTTCCTCAGATGTTTCATGTTAAAGCAATCCCCTGATTTTCCATCTGGGTGAGTTAGTCTGAGCTAGTTCATAGCTTCTCAGAAATAGAAGTTTAATTTTGCTGGCCCTCTCAAAACAGAAACAGGACACAGAGGAACAGAGGGGCAGAAAAATGGGTGAGGGGAGCAGGGTAAAAGACAAGGGAGGAGATAATTTAGCATCCAGATTTACAGATCCTTCAGTGTCACTCCTTGAGGATTGCTGCTAGCAAGGAGCTATCTCCTTTCCAGCCAGTAGCAGAAGCTACCAGCCTATATAACACTAAGAGGAAGTAGATGCAGTCAATCTGGCTTACCAGGTGGTTTTCTATGTACATGGATCACTATGTGTACTGCAAAGTTTTCTTAGTTATGCATAATTTAATCAATTGTTATCTCCTTTTCATTAAAAAAGGCCCTTATTCAGAAGAAAGTCCCACAAGAGATGTTTCCAAATACAGAAGTGCCAGTTCATGTCAGTGAAACATTTCTTTTAAAATGTCAAATGTACTTCCCCCTATTTACATTGTGGGAAATTGTCTAACTGTGCAGTTGTACCTCTTATACAAATAAAAGAATGACACCCTGCACGAGCATTTTCATAGAGAGCATTTTAAGCTGTGGAATCTCCTAAGAAACTGATAACAACACCTTAATACCAAAAAAAGTCAGATTTTAGATGCAGTCCCTGCCTACACATGCCATGGGTGGGTTGGCAGTGGGCGTGGCGGGAAATCACCCTGGCTTTGTGTTGCTGCTAAATGCCTGAGCAAAGGTTTTGCTCAAGGGAGTACTGTGTTGGAGCTTTGTAAAGAACATCAGTATCTCCAACAGACAGCACAGCACTGCAGGGCAGATACATCAGGCTTCCTCCACCAGTCCACATCTTCTGAGGAGCACTGAGGAGAAAGGAGAAGGCAAGGATGTTTCTTTCAGTCTAGAAATTTCAGCAAATGATAAGCTGCCAATGTGCCTCTCGCATTCATGGTCTGCAATGAAGGAACCATATTTGTGCACGTAAAATTACTTCACAGAATGACTAGGTTAGAAGAGACCTTCAAGATCATCAAGTACAATCTATGCCCCAACACCTCAACTAAACCATGGCATTGAGTGCCATATCCAGGTTTTTTTTAAACACATCCAGGATGGTTGACTCTACCACCTCCCCAGGCAGACAATTCCAGTATTTTATCACTCTTTCCATGAAAAACCTTTTCCTAATATCCAACCTATATTTCCCTTGATTCAGCTTGAGACTGTATCTTCTTGTTCTGTCAGTTGCTGCCTGGTGAAAGAGACCAATACCCACCTGACTACAACCACCTTTCAGGAAGTTGTAGAGAGCAATAAGGTCACCCCTGAGTCTCCTTTCTCCAGGCTAAACAACCCCAGCTCCCTCAGTTGTTCCTCACAAGGCTTTTGTCCAAGCCCCTTATCAACCTAGTTGCCCTCCTCTGGACGTGCTCAAGCACCTCAATGTCCTTCCTAAACTGAAGGGCCCAGAAGAAAGATGACCTCCCTGGTCCTCAGCACTTGGACTTATTAAACTTCATGCTATTGGACTCTGTCCATCCATCCAACCATTCCAGGTCTCTCTGCAGAGCCCTCCTACCTTCCAACAGGTTAACATGCTCCCAGCTTAGTGTTGCCTGCAAACTTACTAATGAAGGACTCAATCCCCTCATCCATGTGATCAATAATGACATTGAACAGAACTGGCCCCAGCACAGACCCCTGAGGGACACCACTGGTGACTGGCCACCAGCTAGATGCAGCACCGTTCACCACCATTCTCTGGGCCTAGACATCCAGACAGTTCTTAACTCAGCAAAGAGTGCTCCTGTCCAAGCCATGGGCTGCCAGCTTTTCCAGGAGTATGCTGTGGGAGACAGTGTCAAAGGCCTTGCTGATGTCCAGATACACAACATCCACAGCCTTTCCAGCATCCACCAGGAGGGTCATAAAAGGAGATCAGGTTGGTCAAACACGACCTACTCCTCCTAAACCCATGCTGGCTGGGTCTGATACTCTGGCCACCCTGTAAGAGCTGTGTGATGACACTCAGTATAAACTGTTCCACAACCTTATCTGGTACTGAGGTCAGGCAAACCAGCCTATAATTAACAGGATCCTCCTTCCCACCCTTGTTATGAATGGGCATCACATTGGCCAGCTTCCAGTCATCTGTTGAGGATTGTTTTTTTCACCTATTGAAGGAAAAAAACCTCCTAAAAACCCTGTATTTATACCTGCACTTGTGAGTAGTATCCTTAGCATCCAAGGTGAATGGGATCTGTTAGACAGAAGCAGTGAGTACCCACCGACTCCTATGATGCTATATGCAATGACATTTCTACATTGGCTCCATCACTCCACCCTTGCCATGTCTCATGCTTTTTTTCCCTCTGCTTTACTAAGCTTGTAATACATCCTTTCCTGCATTCTCTTTTAAAATTAATCTTATTGCTTGCTAATCTTTCTCATAAAACAAAACAAAACAAAACAAAACAACCCCATCATATTTCTTTCTCTTTCACATGAGTATGGTTTCCTTCTACTTCAGTTTTTGTTCTTCTCTGTACAACCTACATAATCTTTCTATGCAATCTCTGATGACACACTGGGCATATGCTGTCCTGTGCTGCAGGATCTTGGTCTCACACAGTGAACTGAGCAGAAGGATAGGTGTGATGTTGCCTTGCCTTACCTTACCCTGCCTTGCCTTGCCCTGCCCTCCTCCCCTGCCTGTCAAGGCAACCCTGCCCCTTTTTCCTGAATGTTCCCTGACACTAAACCCCTGGGCCAATCTCTGATTGAAATCCTCTACCCCATGATGCCCCATTGGCCCATGTGACCTTTCCCTCTCCTCCCCCTGTCCTGATTGGTCTCACATGGTTGATGTAAGCCCCTTGCTCCACCCTTGAAGTTTTCCTATTGGTTGATTTTTTTGTATCCACCCACTGGTCTGTAACAGTATTTAACCCTGTGCACTGAGATGCTCAGGGCTCTTCTGCCTTACCCCCTTCACCTGGAATAAATCATCCCTGTGGAACCTCAAGACAAAGAGCTTCCTCCTTCACCTGGTCCCTGCCATGGCTGTAACAGCATGCACTGTAGAGCTTGTGGCTCATTCAGGTTCAGCTGTAGGCGAACTCCAGTCCCCAGCTGTTCCCCACTATTGTTGTGGCTACCGGAGCGTTCAGAGCTAGCCCGGGTTCCAGTGGGCTTCAGCAGATAGAGAGCATCCACAACTGAAGGGGAAAGCCTGCTCAGTCCCTGGAGCCCAGGAGGGCTTATGCACAGATTATTCAGTTGGACATTGTATGTATCCACATACAACGTTTTCACAGGGAAAACCTGTGAAGTATTTAGAATACACTTACGCAAGAAGACACACCCAATACTGAAATTTCCAAGCTCATAATAGAGTTCTGCTAGGTACTTGTACAATGGTAATCATCTAGGCTAATCATATGGTCAAATGTGAGCCCATTTCGTAGAGATGGTGAAAATTGTTGATCCTGAAGGATCCCTTCCTATTTTCAACAGTTCTTCAAATCACAGATATGCTAGAGGTGCCTCATAAATAGCTGCTTAATATTTTTAAGAGTGTGAGGAGTTTTAAAGCTAATCTTGCTTTGCTGAAGCCTTCCAAAACTGTTTACGCCTGTCAGATTGTGGGCAACATTCCATATCTGCAGTGGCTCTGTGTGAGATTCTGATAGCTTTGTACCTGGTACACTTCCCTGCAGTAGTACAAGATTATAGTGGTCTCTCATTAACTTGGTTAAGGAGCTGTTTCCTTTTTTTTTTTTTTTTTTTTTTTTGCAAAATTCAAATGCGAGGAATAGATTGGGAGAGTTTTTTCAGTCCATTAAAAGTTTTTAACATCATTAACTTGATCAAGAAAGAAAAAGTTAATTTCCTAAGAAGTTGAAAATATTATGGAGGTACAATTTATTTTCTAAATAAAGAAAACATTATGGATTTCATGGCTCATTCTTCCATTAGTACAACACTTAAGCTTTTAATGTTACTATTGCATTTACTCTGGATTCTGGCATACATAGAAACAGACCTGAAACCTTTAAAATTACTTGCTGTTGAACTGAGTTGGCTTTTAAAACCATCAAAACTATGTAAAGTGCAATGCAATTCAAGAAAACTAGGAAAATAGGATGGCAGTTCTGTGAAAAGAAACTGATGTGCTTCTGCCATCTTGTGGCTGTGTTGCAGAGTCCTAAGACCATAAACTCATTCATTTCTAGACTTCAGCTAAGTTCCAGTATTAGTTCTTCTAATCCCTATCTGTGGTACAGGATTGCCAGTTATAGTTGTGTACACATGAACAGTTCAGATAAAGTATAGCCATGTATCAAAATGTAAAACACTATGTATCAGGACAACATACCTGGAAAGAGAAAGAGATTCTTATTTTGCAGACCTCTTTACTTCTCTTCTGGGCTCCAGCCATGCTTTCCCAAAAGAAAGAAAAATACATTTTATTACATTTATAGAAATGCAAGTATAACAGTATACACTTATATATACATTTACCTATATGTAAAAGTTTGTGTAATTTATCGGCAGGTGTGTGGCCAGGGGAGCCCTGGTTCAGAGGAAGTGAAGTATATTACTTGCTGGGTAGGATTCTTAGAGAGAGATTCTAAGGTATACAAGAAAAGAGAAGGGGATTGGAGGTGTAGGAATCTAAGTTGTAGGTTGCTAAGCCAAAAGTCGGGTGTCTGGGGCACTAGATCATGAGGGGGGCTAGAAATGAAGAGGACGGACAGTAGATTGAAGGGTATAGTGAGAAAGTGAAATTTCCATAAAAGTAGTAGAATTGCAGAGGCTTATACAAGAGAAAAGGAAGTCAGAGTATACAATAGTAGATGGGAAGTCAGAAAAAGTAGTAGCGTCAAGACCCCTAGGTGTCAGTTGCTCAGCACCAGTTTGTGAACTGTATGCAGTTTTACAAACACTTAAAAAGTTAAAAAAGGAAGAGAGGAGCGATTTTTACTGATTCTAAATACACTTTGGGGGTGGTCCACACCTTTGGAAAATTTGAGAAAAAAAGAAGTTTTATCAGCACCTGTGGACGAAGGTTGGTTCATGAAGAATTAATAAAACTAATCCTAGAAGCTATTAAGAGACCAGAAGCGATCCCAGTAGTACATGTCAAGAGACACAATCTGCTCCCAGTGAGAGAAATTCTAGGAGTTACTAAATACGTAAATGTGCTACTTAACATCGGGGACATCAGAGCCTTCAGAAAAGAGATGGGCAGTTTGAGAGATAATCCCTTAGAGGTGTCAGACTAGTTAAACCAGTTTCTGGGGACTTGTATTTATATCTGAGATAACATGTCAACTAAAATTTGTTTAGAAAACATGGGATAAAAAGAACAAGAATTGTAAAAACAGAAAATGGTGACACAGAGCACCCCTTTAATGTTCTCTGTACATAACCTGGAAACAAATAGCTTATAAAAGCATAGAGGGAAGTCCCCCTCACCCTTCACTGGGAAGATCCTTTTATTGTCCTTTTAACCACAGACACAGCAATTCAGACTGCAGAAAATTCAGACAGCAGAAAAAGGCTGGATACACATATCGCGAGTGAAGAAGATCGAGCACCAAGAAGAGACACCTGAGGAAGAGTCACCTCTCCCACTAGAGACCTGAAGTTAACACTGCATGGGCCAAGTAAATGACTAATAGAGATCTGATAAAGTGCACTGCACCACCAATTTGTGATTGTTATCCCTTTGTGCATTTTAAGTGTGAATACTGTGATACGGTTTGGGTGGTACATTGTATAAGGGGATTGTGGCCAAAGGGCTTGCGTGATGTACCTGACTAGCTGTGTTTTAGGGCTCGCCACTCGTCTGGGTATAATTAAAGTAGACTCCTGGGTGTGGTTTTGCCTATTCCAAAACGGGCTGAGGGGAAAATTAAAGTAAAAAGCTCAAAATCATTACTGTTGAGTGCCAAGGGTTAAACAAAGTATCCTGCAGTGCAGACTCAGTTAAACTATCAAGGTGGGGCATCTTTAAACTGAGGTATGCGGCTTGATCCAGGTACGAAACCACAAAAGACTATTCCTGCTGCCGAGAAGATAGTTTACCCTGCCGCTGGTGGCAACCTGGTGGGCGAAGGTAGAGGCAGAGGAGTTTTCATAGTAGGGGTCCTGATGATCCTGAGTCTAGCAATATGCCTCAAAATTAGTATGCATTCAGCTTACTTACCCTGCATGGATGTACGAGGCCCCAGTGGTGAGGATGTACCATGCATACAGACTGCCCAGAGAGGACAAGGGGAATCAGAGGCCCTGACCTTCCTGACCCCAAGGAACTGCAGCCAGGGTCAGATAAGAGGACATAGTCCCATAAATGGTACTCAAGTGTAAGAAGTGTAGGAAAATAAAGTGTGATCTAAAAAAGGCGACCCCTAAGGACGGGCAGTCAAAGCACAAAATACGTAAGAGGAATGTTAAACAAATATCTGTCCCTATCTGTGATAAATCTAACCGCACAGTATAGATTGGGGGAAAAATAGAGTCAGTATTTGTAGCTTATTTTCAGGCTAACCCATTATGTTATGATAATAATCAATTGGGAATATGTGTGATGGGTAGAAAGACATATTGGGTTGGAGAGAATTCAAAATATAAAAATTGTCCCTAAAAAAAAAAAAAAAAAAAAAAACAAGAACTGCTTATCTTTGACCTTTTAGAGGATCAAGATGACAGGGTCTGTCTGCAATACGATAGGACATTCTGCTTCTCAAGAAATAAAGAGGGGGTGGACCCAGAGAATAAAAGAAGACAGGGTTGGTTATAAGATGTATCAAGAAATACCACAGTGAGGGTAAAATAAAAGTACAAAATCTAAAGAAAATTAAGAGTTCTTAAGAACACCAAATAAATAGAGTATGGAATAGTTACACGGGTTCAAGGGAAAATTCACAGGTAGCTAAAAACAAAAATGTAAAGTTTTTAGGAGAAAAGCACAAATTAATGTATTTATATAAAAGGGGAGGGATTGTTATGTGTATTTTAGATAATTTGTGCTTGTGAGAAATAGATGTATGAAATATGTTATATTGGTAAGAAATATTCTTGTAAGTTTTTTTAAGCACCCCAGCGGGGACGAGAAGGTTGCTTCACAGTATTTTGAAACCGCAGCTGGCAGAGGAACGAGGAACACCCGACAAACACGCGATAAGTACCCGAGAGTGAGATAACCAGAACCATCAGGGAGATACATCTGAATACCCAACTCCGGAACACGATCATGGGTGATCATCACTCTCCAGATGGGTTCTGTTCAACTTGCCACAGTGAAAGAACTCCACATGAATAGGTGCAGCCCAGAAAAGAAGAAAGGGACTTTGCCTCAGGCAAGAAAAACCGTATAAAAATCGCTGGGATAGAACAGTTGGGGTGAACATAGGGGACCCTATGCTGTAGTGGTCAGACCTGTGTCTCACCCAGCACCGATCCTGGGCTCGGCACTGACCTTTTTTGATAGTAACTTTTCATTGTTATTCTCTAAATTTATATTTGGACCATTTAATAAATTTTCATTAATTAATAAATTGGAGAACTTATTTATAACAGAGTACAAATCATTTCCTGGAATACATCACAGCTTTGCAGCCAAATAAATATGTGATCATTACACCTTGGTTTGATTTGTTATTGACACTGGGAGATGTAAACTGAAATTCAAATCAAGATGGTTTTCTGAGTAAGACAGCTGAAATCTATCCCACTGAATCACATTTTTTCCCTGTCTCTGTCACAGAGACTCATCAGATGATAAGAAAAGTTTTTAAATTATTTTTTCAGGTGTCTACTAATTATAAGTTTCTCATTAAATGCCTGGATAAAAATCAAGCTCCAGACAACCTGAAGTTGGCATCCAAGATTGAAACACTTTGGACCTAAAATCATATTGTACCTCAGTTTCCCCTCTGTAAAATACAAGCTGATATATTTACATCTCTAGACATGTAGTATACTAAACAAATTTATCATAGTTCAATAAGCAAAATCACAAGTTATTATTTTGTCTTCAAAGAAGGCAAATTAGAGTAAATATTGCAGTGAATCAAACTGTGATATTATTAAAATATTAAATAACTTCTCACTAAGTAAGCATAAATTTGAAACAATAAAAAATAAACAGAATACCTCAAAGAATAAATGCATAAAGGTCTTGCTCAGCAGTAAGGTTTCACACACAGAGAAAACCTTAGTTTTTGATTCTTTTATGCTAAAGAATCTTGATTTTGCAGCAGGTTCCTTTCTACGTAAGAAAGATCAGATTTTAGCATTTAAATTTCAGGTAATCCTCTTCAATCTAGTCACTGAATTACAAATACTGGATAATTTTGAAAGCTTTGCAAGAATCAGCATATTTATATAGTAATATTGCCATAAAATTGGAAACTTCTTTTCTTCAGCTCTAGAATAGGGCAAACTCACAATTGCATCTTATCAGTAATGCCTCATAACTACAAGAGTTCCAAATATATCACTGTTGCATCCTGGGTTTGGGTTCAAATCATGGGATTTTTCTTTGTTAGTTTTCCAGTTCTCTGTACCCTCGTGCATCTCTCGGGTTTTCCCCTACTGCTGCGGTTTCCGTGCCCGTCTCCCCGTTCTCGCGGTCCCACTCGCCCCAAAGCCCCGTGTCCGCCCCTGCCGTGTTCCCATTGGTTGCTGTAGCACACGTCATCACCACGATGTCTGTACCCATTGGGCGGGAGGGCTCCCTGTCCCCTCTGTCCGACCCCTGTTTCATCCCACTCCTCAGAATGCTCGAGGCCACTTGTGTCCGTGCAAAGCTGGGAGCGGGCCGCAGCTTTTCCACCGCAGCTCTCGCAGCCAATAAAGCATCCAGCCGCCAGACGGATGGATTTGGACGAATTCCCTGCCTCTTTGTTTCTTCCTTCGCACCAACAGCGAAGCGCGGCCAACAGCCCACCCCGGAGCGCGGCAGCAAAAGCGCCCGGGAACTGCGGCAAGCCCCGGCCCCAACAGAAAGCTGAGACACCCAAGCTGGGCGCTCGAGAGCTGACCAGGGCTGAGAAAAGTAAAGCGCTGCTGCAGGTGGCTCCCAACGTCAGGGCCACGGCCAGTGCAAAGCTGTGGAGCAGGTAGAGAGTCACCAGAGAGCACCCAGGAGCCGCGCAGAGAGAGCGCCGCCACCACGAAGCCGTGCCGCCGATTAGCGAGCGCCGCTGCCGAAATGAGCGAGCGCGATCCACGCAGAAAACCGCCACCTCCACTGCAGGGTTGCGGTCCACAACAGAAAAGTGCTCCGTGCCTGACTGAAAACGGGAGCAAGAGTGCCCCCGAAGTAAGTCAGTGATGTCTCCGCCACCCACAGGAAAACACGCTGTGTTTTCCCGCGTGGGACTGGAAGCGCAACCATTCATGGCTACGGAAAGCCGAAGAACGGACACTTCCCGGGAAAGAAGACACTGGTAGCAGCTTTTATTTGCGAAGATTCCGGTTTGGTGAGTGATTAGCCGCAGGGGGTACCCAGCTAATACTTCACGTGGGTGGGCTCTGCCGCGTTTCCGGGGGTACGGACCACGCAGCACACGGCATGTGCGGCGGGCCGCCAGGGTCTTTCACGTTTTTTGCTTTTTATTCTTTCGCTTTTTCTGCACCAGGGGTGAGGCTGTGGGTAGAAATAGCATGGGGACCACGCTATCTACCCAACAAAGGGAATTCTATGCCCAAATTAAGGGGATTTTATCGGTAAAACGTCCCTACCCCAAAAATTCAGTCAAGCAGTTTGTACGATGGCTCTGCTTTTCCTTTCCACGTGTAACCACGGAGGATGCTCACAGAACAGAGTTCTGGGAGCAAGTAGGAGCCAGGTTAGCAGAGGGAATGGACAGGGATCCCTCTGTGAAAGATTGCTTCCCAAAGCTCCATTTGCTGATCTCAGAGGTTGTAAAAGCAGGGTCCGCGCGAGAAGGGGGCAGGGAAAGGAAAGAGCCGTCGGGCAAAACTGTTGTTTCCCCTGAATCCATTTCCCCATCCTCTCCTACCCCTTTTTCCCCTAACCTGGGTGGGCAGAGGGGAGTACTCCGCCACTCTAAGGCGCAGGGCAGCTCCACAGACGTGGACCGTGCTCCTGGCTCCCCCGAGCCGTCCCGGCTGCCCCGCCTTAGCAGAATTAGCTACTCCGCTGAGGAACTGACCCCAAACCCCTTTTCCAATCCCTTTTTCCCGGTTAGAAATCCTACTTCTGGTGCTACCCCGTGCTGCTCTGCTTCCCTGAATCCCTTCCTTTGTCCCCCTGAGGAAACCGCAGCCACGTGGCTAGGGCCTCTGTATCCCCAAGATGGAGGGCGGCCACGTGGAGGGGTTTCTTCTTCCCATAATCCCTTTGTCCCCTTTTTTCCCTGTATCCCCACCTTTGACCCCACCCCCTCCTGCTTCCCTGTGGGTGTGGGTACCGCCCACTCCAGGCATCGGGTTGCCACCTCTCCCCCTGTTCCCCCTCAGGTGGATGTTCCGTTCTTCCATGTCCTGCCTGCTGCAACATCAGCCCCACCCTCCCCCGACAGGGAGGGCTATGTCACCTCCGCCCTGCTGTCCCAGGGGAAGATTCTCCCCACCCTGTCTGCCCTATCCCTCGTACCCCGCCCCCACTTCTTCCCGCTCCTCAGATATCATGGGGGAGAGGGGGAAGGGGAGGGGACGGGGCCCAATCTACGAAGTCGAGCAGTCGCTCTGCACTCGAGACTTCTACGCCGGGGAGGGGAAAACCCTACGTGGATACCCCTTCCCTATGAATCCATAAAAGAGGTCTGCAAAACATCATGTGATTTTGGACATTTTAAAATGCCTTTTTAAAGGCATTTTAAAAGCGACTTTAATGTCTAGAACCGTAGTGCCAGCAGACTTTAAGCATCTGTTTAGCTGCCTGTTTCTCCCATCAGAATACAGCCTGTGGGAGAGGAGGTGGAAGAAACTGGCAGCAGACCTGCTTCCCGAAATCTGAGAAGGGCCTTACAGCCTGGATTTTGCGGAAGAACCAATCACTTTGGACCATCTTGTGGGTGAAGGAGAATGGAGTGAAGGGCAACATCAAGCTCGGGGAATTCCAACGGCCGTGCTGGACATGTCCAGGGGTGCAGCAGAGCGTGCATTCCTGGGCATGCCCACCAAGGACCCTATGGTTCCCTATACAGCGATTAAACAAGGTGTCGCAGAGCCTTTTGTAGATTTCGTAGACCGGGTCCGGGTAGCAGTCGAGAGATGAGTGGAGAGACCTGAACACCGAGACGGGCTAGTCCTAGAAGTGGTGCACATGAATGCCAACACCATGTGCAAAAGGATCATCCTGTCATTGCCGGCCTCACCAGCGCCGACCCTCAACCAGATCATCGAGGAGTGCACCCTGAAATTGCACTTGATGGAGGAGGAGGCCCCAAAGAGACCTAAAGACAAGCTGGTCGCATCTGCTGCTGCTCCTCCGAGGAACTCAGCTCCAAAGCGACTTCCATCCACACGCCGGTGCTTCCACTGCCATCAGGAGGGACATTTTCAAGATCACTTCCCGCTTCTAAGGACTATACCACCCGGGGCTGCGGGAGGAGGGAGGGGGGATGGGAACCCCACAATCCCAAAAAACTAGGAAAGGAACGCACACTTGCCTCGCGTGCTGATAAAAATAAGGCAAGTCACGGTGCTGCGAGAGGAGCCACGATACACCATCTAGTCCCATCTGTAAGCGGCTGCCTCTCAACTACTGACATCAGGGAGCCTTATCGGCTCCGACTCACCAATTCTGTCCACTTTCGTTCCCAGGACTGGCATTTCTTCATAGCAGACACAGAGCTTCTATCACACATCTGCCGCTGTGAAACCAGGAGGAAGGAGGACCTTCTGAACTGCAGGTACCTCGTGGTCAGAGACACAAAAAGCACCCCACTGGAGAAAGAGGTTCTTCCAGTAATTTCCACCCTTAATCTGAGGCTCTTCTATCTCGTGGCACGCTGTGTCCATCCCCCCCCCTCTTCCTGCCTAAGGGCCAGGTTATTGCACAGGCAATTCCTATTCCTCATACTCTGTGTAATGACCTGGAACTCTCAGTCTTTTATGCTGGGAAGTTGGGAGAGGAAAAACCCCTCATATGGTGTAACCTCAAGTGCGAGGGGCATTCTGCATACCTTCAGGGGATGTTGGACACAGGGGCAGACGTGACGGTCATCCCACCACATAAGTGCCCGTCACACTGGGAGCTGCAAAGCATGGCCACGCCAGTCTTAGGACTAGGCGGGCCCCAGCCAGCAAAGCAATCAAAAAATATTATCCAAATTAAGGGTCCGAAGGGACTGCTAGCCTCAGTACGTCCGTTCGTGATCGATTGTAAATTTACACTATGGGGGAGAGACGCCATGTCCCAGTGGGGAGCCAAATTGGAATTTCCGGCCCCCCAACATTTTTAGGTGCGGCCACTGAGGAGCGCCCCACACAGAAATTAACATGACTCACAGATAAGCCTGTCTGGGTGGAGCAGTGGCCGCTAGGTAAACAAAAACTACAGGCGCTCACAAAACTAGTGGAGGAGGAATTGGCAAAGGGACATATAGTCAAAACTAACAGCCTCTGGAGCTCTACGGTGTTTGTAATTAAAAAACCAGGGAAGGACAAGTGGCGACTCCTCCATGATCTAAGGAAAATTAATGAAGCCATAGAAAATCTGGGCTCTCTCCAACCAGGTATGCCATCTCCATCTATGCTACCCCAAAATTATAATTTGGCCGTAATTGACATTAAGGATTGCTTCTTTCAAATCCTGCTCCATCTGGATGATGCTCCCCAGTTTGCCTTCTCTGTACCCTCCATCAACAGGGAAGCCCCTATGAAGCGCTACCACTGGACAGTACTACCTCAGGGGCTAAAATGTTCCCCCACTATATGCCAGTGGTATGTCACCAGGGTTCTGTCCCCAGTGCATGCCAAGTGGACATCCTGTATTTTCTATCATTACATGGATGACGTGCTGATTTGTGCCCCTGACAGCGAGGTCCTGCAAGCAGCTCTGGAGGACACTGTTAGGGCCTTGTCGGTGGCCGGATTCGAACTACAAAAAGAGAAGATAGAGTTACTGCCACCCTGGAAGTGCCTGGGCCTTGAAATTAATAACCGAACAATTGGGCCTCAACAAATTCAGATAAGTAACATCCCCAAGATGCTGAATGACATCCAGCGCTTGTGCGGATCGCTAAATTGGATCAGGCCATGGCTGGGACTCACCACAAGGGAACTATCCCCTCTTTTTGACTTGTTAGCAGAAAGGGAGGGGGATGAGGGTTTAAGTTCCCCAAGAGTCCTGACCCGGGAGGCCAGAGACGCACTCGAGAAGGTCCAAACCACCATCGCGAGCAGGCAAGCCCATCGCTGTCAACCAGGGCTGCCTTTCCGCTTCATCATCTTAGATGAATTACCCCATTTATATGGTATAATATTCCAGTGGGACAAGGGCCAACAGGACCCCATCTTGATAGAGTCAAGAGACTCTAGAGTGGGTGTTCCTTGGCCACAGACAGTCCAAAAGTATCACCAGACCACAAGAGCTGATGGCGCAGCTCATAATACGGGCCAGGGCTTGTCTGCAGGTACTAGCGGGTTGTGACTTCACATGTATCCACCTCCCCATCAAAACATCCACAGGGAAAATGACCAAGGAGACCTTTGAACACCTTTTAAGACAAAATGAAAATTTGCAGTTTGCTCTAGACAGCTTCTCAGGCCAAATTCAAATTGGGCATCCTAGCCATCATCTGTTCAATACAGAATTCAAATTGTTGCCAAAAGAATTGCAGAGTAAAAAGCCACTCAAAGCACTGACAGTATTCACAGATGGGTCAGGGAAGTCCCACAAGTCAGTAGTGACTTGGAAAGACCCAGTGACTCAGTTTTGGGAATCAGACGTTAAGGTGGTGGAAGGTTCCCCACAAGTGGCTGAGTTGGATGCTGTCGTGAGCGCTTTTAAAAAATTCAATCAGCCTTTTAATCTAGTCACAGATTCGGCATATGTGGCAGGAGCAGTGTCTAGAGCTGAACATGCAATTGTAAAAGAGGTCCCAAATCAAGTCATCTTCAGGTTGCTCACAGAATTAGTACACCTGGTTTCTAACCGTGAGCATCCCTTTTATGTGGTACATGTGAGATCACACACGGATCTCCCAGGCTTTATTGCCGAAGGGAACCGCAGAGCAGACGCCTTGGCAGCCCCAGTACAGCTGGGAGGCCAGCCAAACATAGTCAAGCAGGCCAGGCTCAGCCATCAGCAGTTCCATCAAAATGCCACAGGTCTGGTACGCCAGTTCCATCTGCGGCGTGACCAAGCCAGGGAAATTGTGGCCTCATGCCCCAACTGTCAGGAGGCAGCTTTACCAACACTGGGAGCAGGTGTGAATCCCAGAGGTCTCCGCAGTTGTGAGGTATGGCAGATGGACGTCACCAAAGTCCCCGAATTTGGGAAACTCAAGAATGTCCATGTAACCATGGACACCTTCTCGGGAGCAGTTTTTGCCTCAGCCCACATAGGGGAAAGGGCCACAGACGTGAGAAAACACCTCATACACGCCTTTGCTACTTTGGGGGTCCCAGCCACAATAAAAACTGATAATGGTCCAGCATATACTTCCAGGGTGCTCAGTAACTTCCTGCAGGAAGGGGGGGTCCAACATAAAACCGGGATTCCTCACTCCCCCACCAGCCAGGCCATAATAGAGAGGACTCACCAGACGCTGAAACAAGTCCTCCGGAAGCAGCGGGGAGATGTGTGAGTGCTGTCACCACACGAGAGGCTCTGCAAGGCCTTGTTTACCATCAATTTCCTAAACTGCTCTTTTGACAGGCAAGAACCACCAGCCCTGAGACATTTCAAACAACATCAGGAGCTCCAGCCAAAGGAAAGGCCTCCAGTATTAGTGAGGGATCCAGACTCTAAAGAAATCCAGGGTCCATTCCCACTTTTGATTTGGGGACGGGGATATGCCTGCGTATCCACGCCCTCAGGAGTCAAGTGGATCCCCAGGAGGCATGTTAAACCCTACATTCCAGGACAGTCAGTGAGTCGGAGCGATACAGTGCCAGTGGATGCAACCGATGATCCCACCAACCAAGGGGTTGCATCCAATCGCAGGCGCCACAGAAAAGGAAGAGACTCAGCATCTCCCTAAAAAGCACTTTTCCCACATCTACCTCAGTCCGTATTTGTCTCCAGCCCGTGTTTATAATAAAGTTGTTGTCCCAGTTCCCCTATCCCCAAACACCCAGGAAAAATGAAGCTCCAGTACCATCCCCAGGCCTTCTCCATCTACAAAGCAGTCACAGCAGCAGAAGAAGCTAGAAGAAGGGGCCACTGTGCAAGAATCCAAACAAAAACAACTGTCTTTTTTATATTTTTTAAAGCAGGGAATTGTTGCATCCTGGGTTTGGGTTCAAATCATGGGATTTTTCTTTGTTAGTTTTCCAGTTCTCTGTACCCTCGTGCATCTCTCGGGTTTTCCCCTACTGCTGTGGTTTCTGTGCCCATCTCCCCGTTCTCGCGGTCCCACTCGCCCCAAAGCCCCGTGTCCGCCCCTGCCGTGTTCCCATTGGTTGCTGTAGCACACGTCATCACCACGATGTCTGTACCCATTGGGCGGGAGGGCTCCCCGTCCGACCCCTGTTTCATCCCACTCCTCGGCATGCTCGAGGCCACTTGCGTCTGTGCGAAGCTGGGAGTGGCTGCAGCTTTTCCACCGCAGCTCTCGCAGCCAATAAAGCATCCAGCCGCCACGCGGACGGATTTGGACGAATTCCCTGCCTCTTTGTTTCTTCCCTCCCGCCAACAGCAAAGCGCGGTCAACAACCCACCCCGGAGCGCAGCAGCAAAAGCACCCAGGAACTGTGGTGAGCCCCGGCCCCGACGAAAAGCTGAGACGCCCGAGCTGGGCGCTCGAGAGCTGACCGGGGCCGAGAAAAGTAACACGAAGCTGCGTATCACTTCATTTGGTTCAGCATTTTTTGTCTCACAAGATTGTTACATTTTAAAGCTCCTATCACTGGGATAGACTATAGACACCAATCAGCAAAAAAAATTAAGTGTATGGCTTATTTTCATGGAAACTTGGCTGTTGCTAGTGTGTATTTAAGCAGACAAAAGTAAGCACTCAGATACAAAGATAACTGCAGTAGGCAAACCAAAGGTAGAAATCTGTATTTATGTGACCATATCTATGTTGGGCACCAAGAAAGACTAAAGCTTTGTGGTAAAGGGAACTTTTGTATACTAATAACACTAGAAGTTGATTTTTTTGAGACTGAATATTCATCAGTTTATGAAAAAGGCAAAAGACTGTCAAAAATAATCTTTCATATACCAGAACTATATGTGGTGAGCTTTTTTGTGGTAGATTGGCTTCAATCCAGCTCCCCAGACTGCATTTTAGTGATAGTTTACTTATGATTAAATCTTTACTCACTTGTTGTACAAACTGTTTAACATTTTAAAGGAAATTTTATTGAAAAGGTTGCTCCTGTGGTTGAGACACTTTTGTCTTTTTCCAAATTACTAATTACTATAGGGGAAATCCTTCCTACAGTGATTACTGAACATTCAAAAGAACAGTGAAGGACTAACCAGAAATATCCATCTCAATCCAAAGTTAATCTAGCCCTATGATCCAAATGTAAACTTTAAGACCAGCTATCACAGGTTCAGGTCTTAAAGCTGTCCTCAGATACAACTGATACATCTTCATGGCCACTTACTACCATAATTATGTGAAACAAAAATTTTGAATGGAAGATGACCAACTTGTAAAATTTTGTTTTTACTGATCATAGACTACAAAATGATAAGAAAATAAGCTGAGGTTTATGACTAAAATTGTGGGGATTTTTTTGATAATAGGTGATGACTTGCTATATGGAACAAAACTGCCAACACTAAAGGTTTTTGCTAAAAGGGAGGTCCCATTTTTAAATTGTGAAAAAGCAGTATTTTTCTACTTGAGGGATTTTTCAGTAAGAAAAATCATCAAAACTGAATCCATTTAAAAATTCTGAGGAGAGGATATATCAGAGACTATAAACAGAGAATCACCTGAGAATTCTTTTTTAATATTCAGACACTCAAGAGGAATGCTAAGCTTGGAAAGAAAAGTTACTGTTAAATTATTGAAGATGAGGAAGAAGATAAATCACAGTATGTGGAAAGGACAATCCTGAGAGGGGCTAGGAAGTGACCCTTCACAAGCAAGAGGCAGCAGCTTCTGCTTTTTAAAATTATACTCTATGAGCAATCCTTCTGATATTTGGTACAGGACTTTTCTTCCCAAAAATTAATCAAAGCTGCCCCCAAATTATTCTTTTTTAGTGTATGGAGCAGAGCTATATGTGTAGTTTTGCAGGGGACTTTTATACTAAAAAATGTTTTAAAGCAATTTAGCTAATGGTACTTGAAAAATTATCAGTAATAGATACAGTTGAAAAGCACTGGTGATATTAGTACAGGAAGAAAAACAAATCCTTTGGATTTAGAGAATATAGGAATACTGAATATTAGGGATGCAGGTTACAGCATTACCAGTTAGACTGCGCAGGAAATAGATTCACTGTGGTTACTAGATCTGGATGCATTGCTCACACCTTGTCATATGAGATACAAGGTGCTTAGAAATCCTCAGTGGACGCAGTTCATTTTGCAGATTGAAGAGACCTTCCTTTGCCTCCTTCAGCCAAGAGTTACTGCAGAAATGTGGATATTATATGTGTGACATCCCTGCCCACAGTTTTAACACTGGGCACTCAGCAGGGCCTGCATCTTACTCAAGCTGCCTAATGGAAATGCATAGTAAGACCAAGTTTCTTTCTTGATTCTCTTTAAAGAGACAGGAAGAAATGCAAATTAGAAGTTATGCAGTAATAGTTGTCCAAGAGCCCAATGAGCATTTATTGATAGAAAATTTGTGTCATACAGTCACACCCACAGGGTAATTAATTGTATCTTAATATAGGTCTGTCAGAAAGTAAAGCTGAATCAACCACTGGTAGGAACTATCTTTACCTATTATTTTTAGAAAAAAACCCACATGAATAAATTAGGTAAAAAAAAAGTCCTACTCAGTGCAACCAGATGTCTCTTAGCCATACTTGATGAAACCTAATACATTTCTTCACTGATCAGAACATTCCCATTTGTTCATTACTGTTCCTCAGTGATCAGCATCATCTTCTTGAACATCATTTCTACTGCTGAACTGAAATTTTATAGAATATTTTACAATTTTATTCTTTCCGAAATATCAAAAAAGTATCTGCAACCTTTTACTATAAATGGATTGTAAATGAACAGTTTGCTACAAGAGGAAGAGTTCTGACAAGTGCCAGATGCTTCTTAATTCTGCACTTTTAGTCATTCCAGGATCATCAAAAATTCAACAAACACTAATAAGTAGTTCAGCACTAAAATGTACCTGTAAATCCAAATATTGCCACTTTGTCTTGATAAAGATTGACATAACTTTCCCTTAAAGACAGCTTTTTCCTAGTTTCTCCATTGTTTCCTCATTCTTTGAAATAGAGCTGATAAATTTAAAAGGGTTTTTTTTTTTTCTTTTCAATTCCTGTGAGTATTTGGTTTCTTTTACAGTCAGGAGGTTATAAGTGAAAAAACCCAAAACTTTTAAGGAGGAGGAAAACAACTCAAGTAATATTTTCCAAGACTGACGTGAAAAGGGAACATTTGGGTATAGAAAGGGTTAGGATTTTTTCATAATTTCTGTTCCTAATTTCTTCAAGCCTTCTTTAAAAAAATGAGTATATAAACATTACATGTCAACTAGATGCCAGTGTTAATTGTTTTAGTTTCAGCACAAACAAGATTTAAAGAGTAAAAAAATAGTAAGCATATGCATCCAAGTTAAATAAGGACCTTGGAAAGTACTACATTAAAATTCGCAATACAATTACATTGCTTCATTTGTTGTTTACAGTTTTTCTGTTTTCCCTCAGGAATTTAATGCCTATGCTTTTAAATGCTAATTTAGGTGTCTCCGTTATATACATAACCTGTTATTTAATCTTGTAGTTCAGAGTTTTTTACTTTGTACTACCAAGGTTATGCATAACAGAAGTGAAAAATCTGATTAATACTATGATCAAGAGTCTGTACTAATACCTTCTATCCAGAGAAGTCATAGGTTATTTCCAAGCTGATGTCATTTGTAGAAAAAAAAAGCATTTTTGAAGTCCTGACATGATTGGGAAATTTATCATCTAAAATACATCCTCCATGTTAAGATTTTTATTCTGTGCCCCCTTTTGCCTCCTTCATTTTGTAAAATACTTCAGGAGTCTCATGATAGGCAAGGCATAAGCAAAAGGTCAAAATTGTCATGTAAAAATGAGTACTTCAGAGGTTTAAACTTAGAAGAGGTGAATCAAAACCACATATGTGTATTGCCTGTCTAAACAGAAATTATTGCTGTCCTGATATTCATCCAGAGTACTTATTTGTGCTATGACAAATTTGCCTTCCACAGCATGTGGTCCCCCAGACCAGAGGGCTCTGTAGAGAGGCCAAGGCAAGGCTGTACCCAAGCTGAGGATCGCAGCTCAACCAGGTAGAGGACACTTGGGGCTGATTTTATACAGAGCTCCTGGAGCCACAAGTGTGGGTGGAAGCCTCAGGTGAGGCTGGTCAGGCGGTTTATCGCTTATCAGTGCACACAAGGCCCTGATAATGGTGAGTCAGAAGGAACATAGCCATGCCAGGCTACGGGTTCTTGGTTTTACCAATACATAAATACAAGCTAAATATTGGCACGATTGTCCCCAACCAGAGCAAGGCAGAAACAGTCATTTCTAACCAAAGAGATACAGGAAGCACAAAAACCAGTTTTTGAATTCAAAACCAATATTTCTATAAGCAGCAACTTCTGATTTGTCTATCAAAAGCTGTATCACATAACCACAGAAACCAGGAGAGGTTAAAGGCATCGCTTAAAGGCATCGCTTAAAGGCATCATCTGCTCCAAATGCTGTAGAACTGCTGCTCTTCCTAAACGCTGATCTGAAAAATCTCAAGTAATGGCTTTATATAAGGCATAAGCCTAAGATACATGCCATGTTGGAAATTATTTAGGGTTTTGTGTAAGCTTCTTAACTAAAAAGTTTACATGAGAGTCTATTATTTCTTCTACATCAAAGTCTATTATTTCTTATCCTAACAATCAAGAACACAGAGAACATATTATTTTTTTCCTCTTTCTTCTGGTTTTCAAAACTGATGAATTGCTATGTCTCTCATTTCCTTCCTGACTAAACAACTGATCCTTCAAGATTTCCTTGTAGGTCACATGTTTTAGGAGGTGGACTGTTCTTGCTGTTTGTTTTTAAATCTTCTCCAATTGTTCTGTATTGTTCATGTAGAATGAGGATTGAAAGAAATATTCTGTTTGATGAAGACATGGTAAATATACCAGAAAGCTGACCTTCAAGGCACAACCTAGCATTGGTCTTTATTGTATAGCACCTTTTTCCAGATTTTTTTTCTCAAGTTTACCAGCAACACTTTGAATTTTAATGCTGTCTTCTAGCGTCATCTGTAAATATAAGTCATGCTCCCTATTTCTTCATCATGAACACTAATGAAAATTTATTCTCCTCTTCTGGTGAAGAATCACTAATTGATACTCTGTAAGAACAGTTTTCCAACCAGTTTTGCACTCTACAGCAGTTTCATGTAGGTAATTTTTCTACAGTTTACTTATGACAATGTCATGAAAGAAAGTGTAAAAAGATGTAAAGTCAAACATCATTCCTAGCACAAAACCTTCTTCATGAATGAAACTCCTTGACACAATTTGTCTTTAATGAATCTATACTTGTAAGGGTTTATAAATTCCTTGTTTCATTATTTGTCTCAGTATTTTTTGGTAATAAAAGATAAGAGTCTATAACTCTGCCGCCATG
This sequence comes from Anomalospiza imberbis, assembly GCF_031753505.1. Classification (NCBI taxonomy): domain Eukaryota; kingdom Metazoa; phylum Chordata; class Aves; order Passeriformes; family Viduidae; genus Anomalospiza; species Anomalospiza imberbis. Next base: position 45,058,391 of record NC_089682.1, read on the forward strand.
TCCACCCAAAGTCCACTTTGTCAGCCCAACCAGTGATGACTCAGCTGGCGGTGGGGGACACTCTCCTATGTTCCTACAGAGTTTGGAGAGCAGCTCAGGGCCAAGTGCTCACGCTGTCAGCCCTGGTTGGAGGAGAGGCTGGCGACGACCGTGGAAGGAAAATAGGCTGAGGCTGACTCTCTTCTGGAACAAAGTCCAAGGTTTATTGAAAGCTCCTAAGAGCTCTGAGCCTTAGGGGAGCAACCAGACAAGAGCCCTGAGGGGCAAGGTGCAACACTTTATAAACCGGGGAGGAGACAGGGGAGGGGATCACCCCATGACCAATGAGGGATTTTAGAGGAGTGGAAACTGGGGACAAAGGCGGATACAATCCCCAATGGGGAAGGCAGGGAGGAGGGACCCCTGGCCTTCGCCCAATCACTCAACACCCTTAGTGGAAGGTTCTAGATAGGTGGGATGGGGAATTGAGTGATGGACAAGGCACCAGGGAGGGGACAGGGGAATGATTCAGCAATTTGCTGCTGATTGACTCCAGGGAAGGAGGAGGGGATTGACATATAAGGAGAGGGGCAGTTAAGGGTACAACCATAGGGGAATATGGGGGTACAGGGGCAAACCATTACAGAAACCACCTGAGATACAAAAACACAATACATCATAACTCCCTAGATTCCTTTTGTGATGTGCCTGTCCTTCTGCAGACTTTTTTAGTATCACCTGTTTTCTAAAGGTTTACAAAACTGTGAAGATTTTAAGCCCACGTCAAGCTTGCTCTCTCATTTCAAATAGCTGCCCCAGGCACAAATCAGCTCCAACAAAACCTGCCTGTAGACCCCATCACTCCCTTTTGCCACCATTTGCACTTTCAGGGGTGTGAAGTAGGAGATGACCCCCTGCATGACTGTCCTGTAGACCATGTGCTGACTTTTCCCCAGATACTAAATCCCATGGATAGTTGACAGAAGACAAAGGCAACACTTCCTAAAAAACAGGGCCCTTAAAGTAGTTATGCTTATTCTTACGAAAGCTGTACACTAAGTACTTTGTGTGTTACTATCTCATTCCTTTTCGACTCTTTTCCAGCACAGTTGGGTGTGGCAGATCTTGCAGCTGCTGTCTGAAGTATCTCATCCACTGTCTTCAATAAAAAAATTAAAGGAAGTCCATCATCTTCCTTATTGTATTCATTGAGATCACTGAAATACTTTCCTTCCTGAATGAAATGCAGTCTCTGCAGGGAATGAAAACAGCCTGCCATGAGGTAGCACAGGTTAAACCCATATGCCATAGTTTTAGATGGCCATTTTCTAGCCAAATATTTGGTTTTATGGAGGAGAAAAATAAAGCAAATGCATCTTTAGCAACAATAATCTAAACCAAATTATTATCACCTATATATTATTATTATCAGCTATATAAAAGTCTTTTGAAAGCCAAGGACACACAATTATTATCATTGTTTTTCCATTCCCACATGCTTACCCATGCTCTAGATGGAAGAAAGTAAAAAACTTCTCAAGACAAACTGAGAAACCTGATGCTAATCTTTCTGCTATAAAAACCTGGAACATCATCAACAAATTTCCATCTCTAGGTTTAAATAGTCACCTTGAAGCAAAGGTTGAATTGAAATGTGCCTGGAATATTGTCCCAGGACAAACATTCTCTTCAGCAGTATATCAGCTATGTCTATACTAGGAACTTCCACATGCAAGGAGCCACTCTAGATGTGTTTTAGCTGCACTTCAGGATGATACCCAGTGTTTGGGGGGTGTTTGAAGAAAAGCAGATACAGAGGAAATACAGGAAACAAATGTGCTCTAACATGCTTCAGTTCACTCATGACCATCCAGATTTTCAGTTTGGTTTATCAATAGATTAAGATTGCAGCACATGAGTTCAACTGCTCAGATTCAGTTTTTCGGTGAAATTTCCTCTGTTCTAAATTTAAGAAACAAATTTTCTTTATCTGCTTTTAGATTTTAGCAATAATGTCATAATATACTTCTTGGAACCAAAAATACAGCTCCATATTAAAAGTGCTAGAATGTCAGTCACAAATGCTACTTTAAACAGCACTATTTTGATTACTTTCTACTTCTCAATGTGTCTCCTCTAGTATTCACACATTTGTTGAATTCTGGAAATTCTTCAGAAACCAAATTTCCAGAGACAGTTTTGAAAGTCTTCATAGTCACTGAAATGTTGACAGCAGAGAGAACTAGATAGAGTCATAAAATCCTTTAGGTTGGAAAAGACCTCCAAAATCATTGAGTAAACCCAAGATTACCATGTTCACAGCTAATCCATGTCCTGGAGTGCTACATTTCTATGTCTTTCAAACACCTGTAGGGATGGTGACTTAAATACTTCTTCGAGTGCTTGATTTCTTCTTTCAGTGAAGAATGTTTTCCTCGAATGCAACCTAAATCTCCCCTGGCACAACTCTTGTCCTGTCACTTGTTACCTGGGAAAAGAGCCCAATCCTCTCATGGCTATACCTTTCTGTCAGGGGGTTGTAGAGGTGAGAAGGTTTGCCCCGAATCTCCTTTCCTTCAGGCTGAGTGCCCTTAGCTCCCTCTGCCGCTCCTCATCACACTTGTGCTCCAGACCCTTCCCCAGCTCTGTTGCCCTTCTCTGGACACACTCTAGCCCCTCAATGTCTTTCTTGTAGTGAGGAGCCCAAAACTAAATACAGGATTAGAGATGTGGCCTCACCAGTGCCCAGCACAGAGGGACAATCACTGCCCTGGTCCTGCTGCCACACTATCACTGATACAGGCCAGGATGACATGGGGTACCTTGGCCACGTAAGCACACTTGGGCTCATGTTCAGCTGCTGTAACCAGCACCCCCAAGTCCTTTTCCTGCTTTCCAGTCACTCTGTCCCCAGCCTGTGACACTGCCTGGGGTTCTTGTGACCTAAGGGCAGGATCCAGTAATTGGCCTGGTTGAACCTCAGACCAATGGCCTCAGCCCGTTGATCTAGTCTGATCCCTCTGCAGAACCTTCCTGCCCTCCAGCAGATCAGCACTCCTGCCCAGCTAGGTGTCATCTGCAAACTGACTGAGGGTGCTCTTGATCTCCTCATCCAAATCACTGATAAAGAGGTGAAACAGGGTTTTCCCCATTACTGAGCCCTGGGGACACCACTTGTGACCAGCAGCCAACTGGATTTATTTCCCTTCACCACCACTCTCTGAGCCTGGCCATCCAGACAGTTTTTAACTCAGTGAAGAATACACCTGTCCAAGACATGAGCAGCCAGTTTCTCCAGGAGAACTCTGTGGGAAATGGTGTCAAAGGCTTTATTACAGTCCAGGCAAGACAATACCCTCATCCTTCCTTCATTTACTAAGCAGGTCACCTTCTCATAGAAGGCCATTGGATTTGTCAGGCAGGACCTGCCTTTCACAAACAGTGCTGGCTGGGTCTGATCTGCTGGCGGTCTTGCACATGCTGTGTGATTGCACTCAAGATGGTCTGCTCCATGACCTTCCCCAGCAGGTCAGGAGGTCAGGCTGACAACCCTGTAGTTGCCTTTATAGGCCTTCCAGCTCTTCTTATAGATAAATGACATATTTGCCAATTTCCAGTCAACTGAGACCTTTCTGGGTTAAGCAGGAATGCTGGTAAATGACTGAAAGTGTCGTGGATAAAAAACTCAGGAAGCCAAGAGGGTGAGATCAAAAAGAGTTCTTCTTTGTTGTTTCTGACAAAGATTTTCGGAAAAGGAAAAGAAGGTACAGAAAATGAGGAAAACAGTGTGAAAGTAAGAAGACAGCTCTTACAAGGAAATGGTACCATGCCCTCCTCCCTGCACATTTCAGTGCCCCCACCCCAGATTTAGGTAGAGGGAACATGAGTGAGTGTCAGAGTGAGCACATCAGCAGATGCACATGTAGGATGATAAAGTCCTGATCTTCACAACAGGGCTGAGAAAGGCTCAGAAATCTGCTGAGATGCAGAAATTCACTTTCAAGCACTCTTTTAGAATTACCCTTGCTCAGTGGGAATCCCCATTCAATGTATAAAATCAACTGAGAATTGCCAGGATGAATCATAGCAGTAGTTCAACCTGCCCTACCCAAAACCAGAGATGTTGTTCCAGACACCTTGGGCTTAAAATCACTAAAAAATATGTTGCTTTTTAAGTCAGAGTCATTTGCCATTATTTCTGTATGTATTTTAGGTCCACTCTGGGTAAGCCATGTTGCTTCATCATAGCTCTAAGACTGCAGTAATAGCAAAGGGATACATTTTTTCATTAATATATACAAAATTAATCATTCTTTTTTAACTATTGCCTGTAGTTTGGTGGCAAACTTTTAGATTCTTTTTATCTTTGTGGCAAAAGCATGAAGATCTGCAAAAATTAACATAAGCAGATTTCAAGAGATGAAAACATCCAATGTGTCAGAATGATCACGGAATGCGGGCTACCCTGGACCGAGTCCCAAAGGGTGACCCTCAGCTGGCTGGTCAATGGGTGCCTGGATAGCATAATTAAAATCCCCAACAGGAGGACAGAAGGACTCTTGAGCTGCTGGAATCCAAGCGGGTTTATTGAGGATTGATCGACAGAGTAGGGGGGCAGAAATCGGAGCAGGGAGACAACCACACTCAGGGAAAGCAGACTCTGAGAGCCCCGGGGAAGGAAGGGCCAGAGTATTTAACTGGGGGGGGAAGGAGTGCCTAGGGTACAAATGATCCAATGGGAAGAGGGTGTAAGGGAGGAGCAGGGATGGGGTAACTGGGCCAATGAGGGAAAAGGGAAGGAGTGGTTTACAGAGGGAACCATTAGAAACAATAAGAATGGGAAACTTTCCAGAACTTGGGGAGATAACAACCACCAATGGACAGGTGATGAGCATGTGCTCATTTGCACTGGGGGGCAGAGGACTCTGGGGAAATGCCTTATGCTAAACGACTGTAGTTTCCCATGGCATTCCCACGCTGTCTTCCCCATGGGTACATCCCACAATAGAACAGTATTCATATATATCACACAGTAAAACAACTCCACCCTGGGATGCAAGAAACAGCTGGAATTATAAGGGAACTTTATGGCATGTAGTTATCCAAAGGAAATAGTAGTCCTCTTACCACCTTCTCTCTATGTCTGTAATTTAGTGACCTTAAAAAAAAAAAAATTGCTCATTACAGGTGTAGGTCCCAAGAAGGAAACAGATTACCCGCCAAATATGAGATGTAAATGTACTTTAGGTAATAGCCTTTCTCAAGGGTTTGTAACAAGGGATCTAAAAAATAATTTCACTGTCTTCTCCTGTGCATCACGGTGATCCCCGTGGATCCTGCAGAAATTCAATCTCTGACCCTACAAACAGATTTACTCTACCTTAAACTTTTGAATACTCTCATTAGGTTTGCTGAAATTCCTCTTTCACATGAAGCCAAGCACTGTTATCAGGATTTCTATGACTACAGGAAAGTTTACAAAGCTCATTAAAATATTTTTCAAAGAAGCAGGTTGCTGAGTAGGGCACTAGGAGTGAAAGCGAGATGTAGGACACTTCATGTCATGTCAAGGAGAACTACACACACACTGAATATTACTGAAATACCTCATATTTTATCTGGACATGCTCCTGGAATAAAATAATTTGAAGTGTATTCAAGAAATTAATAGTGAACTAATAAAAAAAAGTAGCAAGAGCAGGTATCATTACTTTTACCACACTTAATGCTTCACAAAAAGAGAACAGATGCACTGCTTTCTGACATGTTGAACAGAGAAGTTCTCACTTCTGTGTGCCCAACAACTATAGTGGGCCTGTAGACCAGGAAAAATTAAGGGAAGGCATCACTTCATCCTCTCTGAGAGTAGAAGACAAGTTTGGGAGCACACTTCCCCTACGGCTGGTAAGAACCCTGAGAAATTTCATATTAACACAAAAAGTTTCAGCATGAAAGGAGCAAAAGTGAGAGGTTTTAGATTTTGCTGGTAACATTCCCAAAACAACTGTCAAACCATCCCCACACTGGTGAGATTCTCAGTGAGATTCTCTCTTAAAATGACCACAGGCCACTACAAAAATCAGATTAATTTCTTGAACAGAAACATGAAGAAGTGACACTTGTGTAAGACTCCATATTCTTTCAGTTTCAACTAGTTTTTCATTCTGGGACCCTATTTTTAATTTTGAATAAAAGATATTACTTGAGTTCCAAATTTCATTAATTTTTTTTAAAAAGCCAGATGAGATTTTTCTACTTCAAATAGAGAAATCTGTCTCCATATTGTTTTTCTAGCTGTTGAGACACTGGAAAGTAAAAAATAAGTAACAGCTGCATATGACAAAAAATAAGATTGCACAAGATTTTCTACTGAATTTAAAAGTTTGTTTTCAGTGTCTCTGAGTAAGTGCATGTATCATACCAAGGTATCTATACATATCACATATATATTAACTCTTTGTTCTTATAAATAGTTCATATTTTCTGTCTTCATATATTTGGATCCAGCTTTTTCCAAAGTTACAGTGAAGCAGTTACAGTGAAGCAAGTGAGAGTCTTCAATATCTATAACATTACGATATATATGTAGGAACAGCATCAATAAATCCATTCATTCTCTCCAGTCAATCTTTATTAATTTTACATAATATTAAAACAAAATAAAATCTGCTATTCTTATGGTATATGTCCCATGGGCTTCAGTATTAAGTAGTTTATATGGGTTTGAATAACTAACTAGTTTTAGGAATCCACTCAACTAATGAGTAACCACTGTTTGGTGTTAATGCCACATTATACCCTACAAGAAAATTGGCTTCCTACTTCATCATTGTTAATTTTAATCATATATTCCAGATTATAATACATTTCTTTCTATTTAGCTTTATTTTATAGCTTCTTAGCAAAGTCTGGAAAACTCATACTGCTTTTAAAAAATAAGTAGCAACAGGTATGACAACTCAAATGTTTTATTGTTGTGGTTTTAAATTAAATATCACACATGTGCTTGATATTTAATGGACAAATTACCTTTCTTAGAAGCCTACCCCCAGAAGGAACTGAGAATCCCAGATTTCCATTAATATAATTGGTTGGAATGAAGCATCTTTCTTTTTCCAAATCCTTCTATGTCACCCTACTCCACAAGTTAATCTCTTTAGTCTTGTGATCAGTGGCAGGACTCAAAGAAATTGCTGGAGCTGAGTTAAGAAAGGTTTAGGTTGGATATGAGGAAAAGGTTCTTCACCCAGAGGGTGGTTGGGCACTGGAACTGGCTCCTCAGGGAAATGGTCACAGCATCAAACCGGACAAAGTTCCAGAAGCATTTGGACAACTGTTGGGCACATGGTGGGATGCTTGGGGCAACCAGTGCAGAGCCATAGATGGACACGATGATCCTGATGGACCCCTTCTAATTCAGAATATTCTATGATTCTTTGATTCTAACTTTTGCTGAAATCCAAGTTAGATTTTGCTTTAAAAAATAATTACTTTTTTCCCCTGTGCATGTGCATGTGTCAGAAGTCAGTCAGAATATAGTAATTTTGTTTCATAGAGCAAATGTTGTGGCTAAAACAGTCCTGTTTTTAAAAATCTGATAAAATTGAGTGTCATTTCCTGTTTGAAAGAGGGGAGCAACAGAACCTTTCAGGAGCATGCAATGCCAGAAACACTCAAGTGGTGCAACTGCTTTCATAGCACAGTGCTCTGAGCTGTGGGGTATAGAGTAACCTTTGTTTACAGCTCAGAATGTAAGAAAAAGTATTCCCTGCACTCAGTACCCATGTTTATTGTCTTACCTATTTTACTAGGCAGTAGGAATGCCACATCAGAGAAGGTCCTTAGTGGCACATCTAAATAAAGTTATAATGTGTACTTCTGCAAAGTTGTGAGTAAATTCCTTCCCTATCCACCCTTTTATGTCTATGGCATTGCTAGGTTATGGCAGCAGACAAGTGGGCAGTAAATCCAGTCTACTAACTCCAAACAAAGTTGATAATCTGAATACGACAAGCCCTAAAGGGCTCAAATATGGTTATCATAATTTGGACTTCTGCATATAAACATCCACAGAAAGTTTTGATGTTTAGGTCAAGAGAAATGTTTTTGCATTGCACTCCATAAATAAGAAACTAATCAGTTAACTGGAATCACTGCCTGTCAAGAAAGCCCTCACTGTGCCAGAAGATGTCCAGACCCTGTCCTTATTTATAGCCTTTGGCAAATAGAGGTCATAACAGGTACATTTATGCAGATGATTTATTTGAGCCAGCTGTAAATAAAACTGCAAATTGATAAAGTCCATGTAGTAGCTTTCATAAATGGATTTCAGATGTTTACTTTACTTTTTAAGTGTGGAATCTTAGAGACTTATTTGGATCATGTTAAAGTAAATTTATGTATTCATCTGCAACATCATATGTTTAAAATAAATCAATTTTGTAAATACACACCTGAAATATTTTAGAATAATTCTACAAAAACTTTGGAATTGTGTTCACGTTGGTAAAGTTGGTAATCAACACTGGATCTCAATTACTTTAACTATATAACCCCCTGCTTCAGGAGGATGCTGAGATTAGTGCACTTCCTTGGACTCTTCTGCTTAATCTATGACTTGGCCTAGGCTCCAGGAATAGGATTCATCTGAAAGAAATGTAGTGTCTAGTGTAAGTAGACCTGAGCATCTGAGGTAAATGTATAGGTTTTCTGCATAGTCATGGAGATAAACAGGTCTTCTAGATTACAAGTCATCTCCATCTAAAGTAGAAATCTAAACCAGGCCAGATGAACTGTGTGCAAAAAAGTATGTTTCTTCCCACTTACAGGGTGTACAGAGAATCCAACTAACACAGACAGATATCAATATCATTAAAGTCCATCTCATGAGATTAATCCCTTGTCAACGACCTAAACCTGCTTGCAATCAAGCCCAAAGGGACTTCAGAATCACCCTGCTCTGATACAAAGTCCCAAGTCCATTAAAATTATTGTCCCTGGAACATCGCTGGCAAAGGACTCCATTAACCTACTTTGGTCACCTGCATGTGCAGTGAATCTTGAGCAAGAACTGACCTTTTCCATGCATCCAGACCTGCTCAGTTCTAGTTTTCATATGACATAGTTAAACTCTATCCTAGGCATCTCTTACTGGGATTTTGAAATGTCCAGTAGCCCGTGTTGGCAAGCATCTGGAAATCTGTGAGGTCGCCATGTGCTGCAGCAGAGCAAACGAATTACTACACAAATGACTATCAATTGCTTAAACTAGTAAAATTAGGACAGTAAATGTAAAATAAGGCCATGTACCTGTAGTATGACATACAGGAGGCAAAAATACATGTATCTGGTCAAGCTAGTTTTTAGAGTTTGTTTTTAAATATTTGTTTTTTCCAAAAAGAAAGTGTCCAAGTGCCCAGGCAACATAGGTTATGCACGAAAGTCCATGCAATATGATAAATGGTGTATCTGTAAGCAAATGAACACGCATCCTTATACAGGACTTAAATAAAATCTAAAGCAAGAATGAGTGTTTAAGTTTATGAATAAGTGAAAGTACACAAAGTTAGGCATATGTAAACTTATCATGTGTTATATGAATCATTCTTGACATATGACTGTAACGGCAGCCTTCATTAGAAAGGGGAACAGCAAAAACTTCTAAGAAATGAAGTAGGAATGCTTCCTAACGTTCAGTGGTTTGGCATTCTTTGTTTAAGAAGGTGAAGTCATAAACAGAGCCTGCATGCATTTCATGAGTCACTTCAGAAATTCAAATTTTGTGCATGAAGCTATGTCACTTGGAAAAGAGTATATTTATGTTGCAGGCAAGAAAATACTAGACACAGTTCTTGTTATTAGTTTTGGGCTGTCCTTTGTAAATGTTCATCTTTCAAAGGCTGAAATTTCAGAGAAATATGTAACATTTAATACCTGAAGGTTTTCTTTTTATGCTAGAATGTAGATACACCCTATAGAAGGTGTTTTAGGATCTTGGGCAAGAAGCGTATTTGCATGTGTATCATTGAGTTGAGTTTTCTGGAATCATAAATTAAATTACAGAGCTACTGATCCTCCATCTAATGTTGTCTTATTTTTTCTGAAAATCATTCATTGACACATTTAGCATTCTGAGGAGTGCCCACAGTCATCTGAGGACCTACATCAAAGACCACCATGGGCTGGGGTGGAGACGGAAGAGAAAAATCCATGTTAATGTACACACTTACAGTGATTGCATTCAACCTCCAAATGCAGACTGAGCAAGGTCTTTACATGTCCTAGGAGGAATGGACTTTTGCTTGTAACCAACTTCTTCATGTCAAACTATCTTCCCTCGGGTTGAGGGGTTCTACAGCTATTGATCTGTCTCATCTCTCCCAACTAGATCATCCCTTTCCATCTCACCAGCTCTGCCTTGGCAGCAAACTTTCTGGCCAAATAAATGCACTTTTGCATGCTGAAAACTGGAAACTCATACCAATTTATCTCTTTGTAGCATCCAATGCACAGCAACATGGTTGTCTGATACTTTAAATAATTAGAAGGGACTATGTCCCATAAAGTTTCACTTGTGCTTAGTAGCTGATAGCTACTGCCTAGAGCTGAAATGACAGAGGTAAATGTTCTGGTTGATACCAGATCTTCCTTATTCTACTCTGCCACCTGTTCTTCCTGCAAGACAGGAGAATGCAGGGTAACAGAGCACAAGCTAAAAGAATGAGGTTCTGCAGTGGCTACGTTTTGCTGGGCAGAGCACAGCACTGAAGTGTTAGGTTACTGGGTGTTTTTCTTAGCAAACTTCAACTCATTAATTCTGTTGTAACATCATAGTTCCAGTTTTTACTCAGGAAAGCTTGCAAGCCTTCATGGCTGCACACAAAGAAAGTGAAAAAAAAAATCCTAAAATCAATAATACATGAAGGAACAGGAAAAAAATTGTTTATCGCTTCTCAGTCAGTATGCTGGCATCTTGCTTCTGACCAAAGCTTTTGCACATACAGTTGGTCAAGAATCCTGAACATAGTGCAATTTTATTATGACCATGGACCTCATGGAAACATTTCTGTTTCAAAAGACTTTTACAAACTAGGAAGCAGCATTTCCCCTGGTTTCCTGCTACCTCATCTCTTCCAGTGAGCTCTGCTCACTGAGGCTTCTGGCCCTAGACTATTACTTCCCTTCCACTAGGACTGCCTCAGGACTAAACTGCCCTAAATTAAAGCCTCAGGACCAAATTGCCCTGAATTAAGGTAGGATTTTTAAGATGCCTTAGCAAAAACTCCAGTAGTTCTGGAGGAGCTGGAATCTCGGTCCCTGCTGTGCTCCACTGTGCAGAGTTTTATGGAGTCTCTTCTGAAACCAGCCATTCTCCTGGCCTTCACACTTCATAGTAGGATTCAAGCACTCCTGTGCACCAGAGATTCTCTGGGTTGAAATACCTGCCCACAGTTTGATGGCTGCTAGAAGCAGCCACTGATTAGCCCAGACCTCCAACTGCGTCACATTAGAGGAATCTCACTTCACTTTCATGCAGTGACCTATGTTTCCAGGTTAGCCATTCTTAGGCTGAGGTAGCTTGAAATACTGGAATATTCATAGAACTACAACCTACATGGAAATTAGATAGATAGATAGATAGATAGATAGACAGATAGATATACTCTGCTACACTGTCACACTGTCAGCCAGTTTATTAGGTATAATGCTGCTTCTCTGCTCGTATGTGTTTGTTCATATATGTTGTGGCAAGCTCTGTTCTGTAGTATTTTATTTTGCTTTTCTCTAGTTCCAGAAATGTAGATGATCCAGATCCTACTGTTAACAGACATGAGTGTTTAACCCAACACACGACTGGCTGTGTGGGGAAGGACTCTCATCTCACAGTCCTCAGTGCTACCATTCCTTTTTTAAAGAGATCATGCTGGTACATGCAGCTGTAACTTTTCTCAGTGAAGGGTTTTGTTGCTCTCTTTCTAATAAGACAGACATATTGCTTCATCCCTCCCTCCAACAGAGAAAAAGTCTGTTGAGGCTGTGACTCAAAATAAAAGTGATGGCCCCACTGAAGACTACTGCCTCTCCTTTGAAGGCCATGTTAGATGTGATGTAATAACATGATTTTTAGGTACATAATTACTAGTTGGTTTCCCAAGACAACCTGATGCTGGCATAACATGCTGTTATACCCTCAAGGCTTGATTATTCTAGTTCTGCCACTGCCACTTAGAGAAGGCTGTGATTAGGAGCCCTAGAGCTCCTCATGGCATTGAAACACCCTGTCCTCCCTGCAGCCATGAGCTTCCAGGATGCCAGCCCAGAAAAGGCAGACCCCATTTGTTTCCTTTGTTCTAAAAAGCTAAATAGAAGTGAAGTTATAGTGAAACTGGTTATAGTGACATCTTTCCTACCCAATGAGTTTCTGCTCCCAGCTATGACTTTGTGACACTCTCCTGCCTAAAAATCTTTCTCAGAGGTGTGTTACCACCCTGAAAGCCCTCTCCACTTGTTTATGTGTTGCTTTTATTTTACTCGCCTATTCACCCATTTCTTAAACGCAGAATGCTTGTATCTAATGAAAATTTTTGATGACTGTGATTCAGCAAATGAGTTTTTATATTATTTGTTGCTGTTCTTACTATTGCTACTGCTATTTATTAATAAACTTTATTGATGTTTATTAATACACCTTACTAACATTTAAGGACAAAATACAGTTGTGGAAAAATTTATAAAGTTATTCCATTTTCCTAGGAACATGGAAAAGCATAGAATACCTCTAAACATGTAATTTTTCATTCAACATTCCTCTCTCTCTCTCTGAGACAAAAATACTACCATATTACCAGGCAATTTTTTTCTTTCATTAATGTCATGTCTCTGTAGTACCAACCAATGTTGTCATTAAGGGTATCCTGTGAAGGAAATACTCATCATGGAGAAAAAAAGCACAAAATCCCATGTACTTTACAGAAAGAAAAATCATTAATAGAAGACTGACTTCTTCAGAAATTTTTGAACTTTTCTATAGCTCGTAGAAATTCCCCACCCACATTATTGTCTTTGAAGATCTCACAGAGCTGCTCCTTCCATATCTTGCCATAAAACTGTCAGCTGAGTGTTTCATGGTGTGATACAGCTTTCTATCGTACAGGAAATTGACCTAAGTCATTTTCCTGTGAGTATAAAAGAAGGAAATGAACTCCATTAACCCTTTCAGTACATGTTATATTTACACACTTGTAACCTTGCATGTCTTAAAACAAGGAAAACAGTCTCAGTGGGAAAAAACAGTGGCTGTGAGGAGGGTTTTTTTCTTTATGAACTTTTTGTTCTACTCATTGGGTAATTTATTTATCCACAAAAATATTTGTGGATGTTTTCATGTTCTTTACAACATTGCTTTCACTAACAGCTACGACATATTTTTCTCATACAAAACTTCAGCATACTCTTTCAGCCTAGAAAATTAACATCTGGTTTTCTTCTTGATTTGGCAGCTTAGTATGCTCTAGTATGTTGTTGAAACAGAGCTGTGCCATGAGCTCAGACCCAGCTGTAGCTCATAGTAGATATTTCTGATTTAGTTCTTTCTGAAGTCTTTTGCTGGATGATTAGAGATGGGCAGACTGCAAGAGATTAGGAGCTGTGAATAAAATATTGCAAATTCATTATCCTTATCTAAATTTTCCTAGACATCTAGACAAATTGTGGAGCCGTAAGGATATCTTGCACTGTGGAATTCTTAATGATTCTTAATGTTCTGCAGATAATGGCTTATCAAAATAGACACTCACTTAGAAGTATCCTAATATTCCATATGGATAAAATTTGTGATACAAAGGGGAGATGACAGGGCAGACGTCCTTAGTTTACACCATAACAAGAGGTGAGCTGTGATCATAAACTCAAGATTCAAACCCAAAATATGTACCATTAACTTCATCTATGAGAATGTTTTGTCTACTACCTGTGAGTTTTGCATTCTTTTCCAACAAATCCTTTATCTATGCTATATTCTACCTGAATTCTCCTGTTGGAACCCCCAGATAACACCAGGTTGGAAAGAAATTAAATTACAAGATCAACCTAATCTTGCTGCATCTGACCATAGGGCAAAGTGAGTAAACACAACCACCAAAGAGAATACATGCAGCTCAGGAAGGAACAGCATGTGAATCATCTTTAAAGGCAAAATAGGTCTTATTTCAGGGAAAGGATTTTTGACTTTCCAGTAGCATTCAGAAAAATATATATGCAAATACCCCCTAATATATTGCCAACTCTTCTTTTGTGAGGAAACAAGAGGCTTGCCATTCTTTTGCTTTGTATTCAGTCTTACATTCTCATAACTTCTGAACTGCTGCTCTACTTCCCACACTTTTGCTGAGGATATGTCACCATGTACTTTTGGAATATAATAATATTTCAGTAAGTTCAAACAGTTAGTGATTATTTTTGAAGCCAGATGTCCCTTGGTCCAATTTCACATCTAAAACTACTTACCTGGGGAAAGGTGGGAACAAGAGAATAGAGCATTTCTTTCACAGCACTAACCTGGCTTATGCAAAAAACCTCACAATCACAACCCTCAGAAATACAATAAAACTTCTGAGAAAATAAATTCCACAGGCTTGCAGTTTTCTTCAGCTTAAGTGATCAGTAATCTATAGAAATGTTCTTCTGATTCCCAAAAAGTTAATTCGGACTTTTCAGAAGGAAGTAATAACTGAAGGATTATTAACTGGTCTGCCCTTGGGGGCATTTACCTGTGACCTACACATTTTTCTGTATAACTTGTATAAAAATCATACAACTACTGTTCTGACTACTCAGGATACTTATTCTCAAATGCAACACAAAGAAGGCATACAGGAGTAAATGGCCTACAGATAGAAGGAGCTTCCACAACAATGAAGGCAGTCACAGTTTTCTGTTTTCCCCTTCTCTGTGAAAATACAAGTGCAACAGTTGGCTAGGATGAGAGAAAAAATTCTCTTTTGGTTTTGGGTTGAAGCTTAGCTGTGATCCCAGCTAAGACATGTACTGGATTTTTTGGCTTAGTGAGGGACCTAAAGGGTTTGTGAAGGTCATTTCTCCAAGCTGGAGTCACGTTGTCCCATGCCTACCAACACCAAGGGTAAAAAAAGCAAAAGAAACATAAAATATCCCTGCTTAAGCTTACTACATATTTTTGTGGTCCCAGCTTGGACTAAACACACTTTTTGGGTGATTAACTTCCTCAGTCATATTTTCAATGCCTAATGCAATTGTAGACTATATTATACAGCTGAACAGGAAAGCTCCAATAAGTTCTTCATGCGGAGACACATGGAAATTCAACTTTTCTAAACTGTGCTACAAAAGCATCTTTTGCTATTTCATCACACAGGCAGCACTTCCCTCTCCTCAATCCTTTTTCCTCCTGCCAAGCCCACGAGGGATTTCTCTTCTACCTGTCCTATATTGTCCCTTTCTTCCTAGAAACGAAATGGAAAAAGCATGGATGATAAACATAATGAAAAGTAAAGGACTGCATCACAGTCTGCTAGAAATTAAAATTACTGAAAGCCTGGTTCTCCTTTAAGAATTACAGGCTGTAATAAAGAAAACATCCAGAAACTATGCCAGCTCCAACTGTAAGTTGAGGATTCTGTTAGGAAAAATGACATTAGGATATACATGCAAACATTCTTTGATGTGTGGATACAATTCAAAGCACTTAAAAATTACACAGAGAATTCAGGCATTAAAAAACACCTTTTTAATTATACCTGAATTCTATTCAGTCACATTTAGACTTATCCAGGATGCATTAAAATGTGTATTTTATGACCATAGCCCATTCTGCCCTGTAAAGTTAATCTCAAAAGCAATTCACATTAACATCCATTTCCTTCTTGTATTAAAAACTGCTTACTAGTTCCAGTTTTCATTGCTTTCTGAGACTGAGTTTTTGCTTTAAAGAAGTAGAAGAAATCTCTTTTCCATAGGATCCAGCTTTTCAAGCAGTTTTCTCCATCACTGCTGTGTCTTTTCAGGGCTGGGCATGAGGACTTTGGAGTTCATATTCAAATTCTGATGTCTGGTTTTTTCACTGGAACACCCTCCAAGCGGCACTCCACCATCTGCATCACCTATTTATTGTTCTGGTATGTGCTCCTGGATTCCTCACTGTCCATTTTGACAGGAGTGGAGGAGGAATACAAGGTTTTCCTGAGCCTGCACTTCTCCTGGGGCACTGGTTCTAGCTCTAGGTCTTCAGGAAAAACAGGTTCCAAGCAGGTCCTGCAGAGCATCTTGGTTTTGTGGCAGATTTAGAAAGCAGCATCTCCATTGCAAGGACAAGAAAAGAAGGCACTGTTCATCAGGGGCAAGAGAAGGCACTGTTCATCAGTGTTAAAGCTCCACCAGAAAAGGAAGATAGATCTGAGCAATCACATTGTCTTCTCTTTGGCTCATCAGTACAATTTCATTATCACAGTAGTAGGCACTTAATGAGTAGCTTGGGCAGAATTTTAGTGTCCACAAGAAAATCATATTTTCCTATCAAAGCAACTCATTTTACTTTAAGACGCAGGATTACACAACTTGAAGTGCCAGAAACTGCAGCAAAGGAATAGAGGAGAATAGGGAGAGATGATTTTAAAAAGCTTCAAACATCCATCCCAAATGTTTTAGACTAAGCAGTGTGACAAGAACTGATTAAACCATATATACTTTTTGGCTAACTGAAATGGTAACACTTAAGGAACTTTTGTTCAAAAATATCTTATCTAATAAATGTCACAATTTCCATGAAAATATTAGAAGAGTACTGAAGATAAAAATTTACAGGCAGCTTCTATTGCAAAGACAAGTTTTAGCAATTTTGAAATTTTCAGTGGAAAAAGCCTCATTAAGTAACAAAACTTATTTCAAAAGGGAGAAGATAAATCTGGACAGTCTGAAAAAAAATTGCAGCTAATTCAAAGAGAAGCTTGCACATCTAAATTTTTATTACCTTTTCCAGTGACCCATATTTTAAAGCTCTGCATTTACTCATGGAGAAACTCTGTTTGAAAATGGTACTTCTGTCATTAAGCAACTTTAATTAAACCTAGCATTTCCACCTCCTTCATTGTCTGTTTTTTAATAGAACCCAAACTGTGATTTGCTCCTGTCTCTGGTAAGTTATTTGGAGCCTTAACCACTACCTCAAGTGAAGTTAGTGCTGAGTGTTATGGGTCTGACTAGTGTCAAACTTATCTCAAACTCACCTTGAATCCCATAAGTTTTGGACTGGAATCTATTCTTTGTATGAATATATTGCTCACAGAAGACAGGAAACCTAAGCATCTTTGCCTTGTCATCCAGGAGATTTATGTTTCTATGTGAGCTGGACAACTAGAAAGACTCCAGGGTTTCTTACATTCCTGTATGGTGATATTGCTTTGGGCCTCAGAGTCACCACTGGAATCATATGAACACACCTGAAAATGCAAATAGTGTTTATCCTCTCCCCAGAAATTATGCTGCACCATACTCAAATGCAGAACCATGTTGATAATTGCTGAAAGGTGCAAAATAGAGTTTAGGGAGTGAAACCCAGAGGAGCAGGAAGAGAACTTGGGACAGCCTCAGCAGCACCCCAGACCACAGGAATGCCACCAGACCACCTCACAGCATCTGTGGTCTGAGCATTTGGAGCTGCTTTTCTACCTGCCTTCAAACAAATGCATGTACAGAACCCTAAACAGTCTAACCCTAATTAGGCATCAATACCTAGTTGACAGTTATCCTGCTAAATTAACCTGTGCATATTGTTCTAAGCAACATTAGGATTTTATATGTTGTTTAACCCAAAATTCTGTATCAATCAATGTATCAAGTGGTGTTTTCATACATTTAAAATAATCCCTTACAAACCTGGTCATTTTTTGAGTGGCAAAATGAACAAAATTTTATTGCCTACGGAATTGAAAAATTGTCATATTTAATAAGAGTTGAACTCCAATTACCATCCTTGCCACAAAAGGGAATTTTAATAATGTCTTTTCTAATCATCACATTTGTTTGCACAGAAATTATAGGAGCTTCATATCCTCGAAATACCCCTTCATCATCAAATGTGTTCAAATTAATCTCTGATTTCAAGTTATTAGAAAGGAGACCAAAAGATATGCTCACAGACATACAAAATAATTCCCTAAGTCTCATCTCCTTAGGAATATAGGTTTTCAATTTATACTGAAATCAAGTGAATCAAGCAAGTTAAAAAAAAAAAAAAAGAATTTGAGGTAAAAATAAAGAAATTGTCTTGTAATATGATCAGGTTGGACACAATCTCAGTGTCTAATCTCACACTTCCTTCCCATAAAATCTGGCCCCACATAAAGTACCACACAGGAGAAGATCATTGGGGAAGAGGACCAAGTAGCTCAGGATTTTTTCTTTTTCCTCAGTAAGTGCCCAAGAGAAATCCAGCCTTGTTTCAAGCCACAGATGCAGGAAGAACATAGAGGCAACATATGGTGTCTGCCATAGCCTCCTCACCTATCCAGAGGCACGAGCACTAGAGTTCAGCCCAGCTGACCACCCTCCTCTCCTCCAGCAGCATGGGCAGTAGCAGTGTTCCCAGAGCAGGGGGCCTTGGAGACAAAATTGTGTTTCCAAGAGCTGCTTTGCTTGGGGTGTGTCAGGGAAACATCACAGCTTCAGCCACAGCTTAAATCTCATCTCTATAACCATGAAAGCCAACCTCTATCCCATTGTTAATGAGCAATGAGGGTCTGATGGAACCATGGAAGTGCAGATCTGAGGACAAACACCAGAAACTTATGTGAGCTTACTGGGGAAAATTAAGACATTTGTAATCACACACCTAAAACAAAGAGAACAACAGTATGTTTAAGAAGGGACTATTTTCCTTAGATTTCAGTGGTAGGTAAATGGAACTATTGTATTTAAGATGGAATTTGACAGAATTTTTTCCTTATATTTCAGTGGTAGGTAAATGGAACTATTGTTTTTCAGCCATCTTAGTGATATATGAAATAAAATATTATTAAAAACATCATAGAACTTCCAAAGCTCAAGCCAAAAAGATCCTGTATTCACAGTGAAAATGTATTAATTTTGAAAAGGTACAAACCTCAGTGTCAGAAAAATCAGGCAGTAGCAGCCACCATTTTTGCTGCTGGAAATTAAAATAAACTGGATTTTTCAGGGAATATGTTTAGAACCTAAGGATTGTATAATACTCTATCTCCTGCCCGTTTAGACCAAACTGTCTTTCCAGTCATCTGCAGAGGTCTTTCAATGGTGTTAAAAATGCTATATAATTTTAGTAACAGGTTTCCACAACCCAATGGTTTTCAGTCCTCCACATACATCCTAATTTCACTAAAGTATGTCCCTGGTTTTAGAGGTTTTGCAACTGTTCCAGCTACAGCTGTCCAGTGTCTCTGAACATTTCTTGAGGTTTATTTTTTTGGGGCTAGATCTGCCAGGGTTAATTGTTACACAAAAAGTCCATGCAGGACAGACGTGGATGTAAAAGGAATATAGAGAAAAGTAGGAAATGCCTCACCACAGTGAACTCCGTCTTCAGTCAGAAGATACTGGCATGAACTCTCTCTCTCACACAACATACCCACAACCTGTTTAAGTGTACCAGCACCACTAAACAATCATTTGCATTTAGTATTATTATTACTCAATTCAAAGGCTGATGTCAAGATGTCTGAGACAAGGAAAGTACATGGTGCATTTTTTTAAAAATCCACAATTTCATTTGAGTTTTCTGTTTTCCTTGGGGTTTCTCTACTTTTTTTCTTCTTCTTTCTTTTTTTTTTTTTTTTTAAGCTCCGTTCTAAGAAAAGGAAAGCGGGGGATTTACTAAAAGCAAGGCAAGTCGGTTAGTTATGAGTCACCTTCATGACTTATAAAGGGTCTCAAGTTGTTTGGAGCGGGCTTTCTTCACCTAACTCATGCTGAAGGGATATCAGGAGACCAGCCAGACCAACAGATCTCTGTGGCAACTGCTCCTGCCTCATTTTTCATTGACCTTCTTTCTCTGTCTCTCTTTTGCTCTCTTCTTTAAAAGGAAAAAAAAAAAAAAAAAGCCAAGCTGAGTGATCATGGTTAACCTGTGAGATGGAACAAAGGAAGTCTGTGGCCTTCTTGCTGCATTGGTTTTGCTTGTATCTCTGTGTAAAGACACTGCCTCATAGCAGGTAGGTTTTTCAGCTTGGTTCTTTGGTGTTTGTTTATTTTTGCATGCACTCTTTTTTAAAAATGAGAAGCTCATGTGCTAAAGGAGATGGGACCAGGCCAAGGGAAGGGCCCCTAGGGCAGGGCTTAGAGGACTCAAGAGACAAGGAGGCTGAACTTCAAACTTTTGCACACATGCAGAAATACTCTAGAAGGCATCCTTACGGAATATGCCTCCAGCCATCCAGACTCACACAGCCTCCAGGGAATGCAAAGGCGGCCCCCTTGCTGTTTTTGAATTCACCTTCATGGTGACCTCATTTATGTGGTGGGACAGCACACACAGGAAAGGTGCCTGCATGCTGCTTGTTAGCTCATGCACTCCTCCTTTTGTTCTAAGGTCAATAGTTTAAAAGACCATACAACATGGAATAGAATTTCTACAGCATTTCAATTGCCTACTTGGAAGAGTTTCGTGATGCATCTGTAGTTACTGTCTTGCCTACAGCTTGTCAGAGGCATTTTGAGGTGTGGAAAACTAACTCTGTGACTTTTTAAATTTTGACCGAAGAAGTAGTTTTGGATAATGCGTCAAGTTTTTGTCCTCATTTCATAAATAAGCAGCAGAGGAATGCCTTCCTTAAAATATACCCATTAGGCTTGCATATTTAACTATAGCTTGTTTTAATTATTTTTAAAATAAACATGATTCAAATGCTGATACAAGAACTCAACATAGCTTTCTTGAAATCCCTAATCAGATTAATAAAACAGGATCTCAGCATTAATACCTGTCTGGCAAAAACTCTAAGGTTTTATTTGATGATAAAAATTTGCTCTGGATTCAAATTTTGGCAGCAAATATCTAGGATCAATAATTTATTCTACTAGCTTTTCAATATGGTAATTTTTAATTTACAAAGGAGCAAGCAAAATAGTTGAAAGTTAGTATTAAAAAAATATATTATGCAGCTACTGAGCCACAAAATGGAGGCATGTTTTATTATACAGGAAAGTTTTCGGCAGAGAAAAGCTTTTTCTATCTTTATCCACATCTTTGGAGCTCTCCCAGTATCTTAAAAACCTGAATTCAATATTTTTAAATGTTTTTTCAAAATAGCTCTACTTTCTGAGAAATTAGATAAGAAGACTTAAAAACCTCCTGAAAATGTAAACAGGGTATCTGAAAATGGATGGTTGTATACTGTTCATATGTAACAGCCTTTTGTAGGTGATTACAACATTCATAGAATTTTTAAGTTTATTAACTCTAATTCTCTTTCAGTCAAAATTAGATTTCTGCTATTCAAAGCTAAAAAACACCTCTGAAACTGGTACATTCCATTTTGGTTATATTTTTTACAAAAAATAGCTTTTTCCATGACTGCAGAACAATAAGGATTCAAAAGACACTCTCGTACTACAAAAGCATCAGGCTTGGGGTCTATCACAGTCTGATTCTTCCCACATGACTGTGAGTTTGCATACTCATGTATGAGCACTGCAGATTTCTGGCCTTGGTGAACTACCTTTCCTCCCACCAGAAACGGACTTGTTAAAGGTGACAGCACAACCCTAAGCATCAGCAGATAAGGCTTCCCAAAAGGCAGGTTCTAAATTCTTTTTGCTGTTTGGAGAACACATTTTCTCTTTCTAAACTGGCTACTGAATTTTGCAGAGTTGGCATTACTTTCCTAAACTGCACATGCTTTTCATTAAAAAAAAATTATATTGGGAAGTACTACCAAAGCTTGCATGTCTTCTTCCTATCAACCCAGGGACAAAAGGTTGAATTTTATTCCAGATTTATGACAAAGAAGCCCCTCCAGCTGGGCAATAAGTAAATAAGAATTGGAACTGGAGAGGCAAAACTGGCTAAGATTCACATGACTAATGAGCTAGATGCTTCTAATCCTTCAGTGGACTACCGTAAGTCCCCTCAGAACCTTTAGGTACCATACAAAATTGTCCAAATGTACAGGTGGGGAAAGAAGCATTTGTCACAGTTTAACTAAGTACTTTGAACTACACTTTTGATGATACTTCTGAAGGGAATCTGACTTTTTAATTGGACAGCTTCCATGGAGGCAGTAGCAGTGAAAGCAGATATGAAGTCTTAAAATGAAAATAGAACACACACCTGTCTGAGATCACTGCAACAGATGAAGGAACAGAAAAGCAGATGAGTGGATAGGACCTAATGACCAGAGGTCAGCAGATAAGATAGGAAGGATACATGTTTTATTCTGATTATAGGGGAAGAAAAACAGTGCTGGAAAAGAGAAGAGGAAAGTCACACCAGATCTTATTAACTTTTTCTTTATTAATGTTGCAAGGGAAATAACAGGGGATTTTATTTCATTATATTTAAACCTGAGTAGATGGTCACTGTTTCCACTGATGTCAAGGCCACATTTTTAGAGCTGTTTGAGAAGACAGCAGGGAGCAATACAGGTATTTGTTCATGTAAAGGAAACCTGACAGCTGTACAAAAGGCTGTTACAAAGGTTCAGCAAGAGGAAACACGTGTCATTTCTCACCACTTCCTGATAAAGCATGATTTGTATTTCTGCCTTTAGCACACAGAAGCAAAACAGTTTGCAGTGTTGGAGGTGCTGTGCAACTTTTAAATCCAAAACTGAAATGCAAGTATAGCAGCCTAGGCAAAATTATTCCAATAGATAAATCCAAGATCATGGGAGTACAAAAGCCCCAAAGTAAATTCTCATCTGTGGTTATGGCCTTGTGCTTTTGCCAGGAAGGGCTGGCTCTGGAGTAAAGCTACAGAGACCAAGTGCTGCACAAAGTCTCTCACTTCTATCACTGCTCAGCAATACTGCTGGAAGTTGGCATGGGCAAGTACAGCACTCATTCAGCTTCTTTAGAGAAACTAATAATTATTTAGAGAATCTAATAATTATTAGATTATTCAAGTGATCAGTTTCAAAACTATCACTTCTCCAAGTCTGAACACAGGTAGACTGAAGAAAAAAGTACTGTCAGCCACAAAAGTTAATACTTTAACTTGGATCTTTTATCCTTCTCCCATGGCCTGTGTCCCTCACCTTATGAACACATACCACAAATAGACATGCAACATTTTATCACAGGTTTAAAAACTGTTCACTTCACTGCCCACAAATGCAAATCTTACACCACAGCTCTCTGTGCTCAACTTTAGTGGGAGTTTACTCTTAATACTCACCAGAGTTCTGAATCATCACTTAAAACCTGAGGTTTGGAAATTTCTAAACCACTTTTTTTCTGCCTACCAAAATTCTGTATTCACCTTGGAATTTTTGCTTGCCACTCACATATTGCAGACATGTACAAGGCTGGTTTCATTTAGGGTGGTACAAAGTGAAAGGTAATTTCCCTAAAATCTCTAAATTAGATCACACTCTTACTATTACATTTTAACTTCCTCTTAAAACATGTGTTAGTAACAGTAAGGAAGTTATAAATGTACATCAGTTTCTTTAAATTTACATACACAAAAAGATCTCCAAGATTGCCTCATATATAATGTCGCATTTCTCATTTCTCTCTTGTTACTTTTTGATTGAAAAACAAAAAGGTGGTTGTTGTTTTTTTAAGTGGTTACTGGGAGACCAAAGAGAAAACAAACAAGGTTCAACTATTTATGAACACTGCACAGGATCTGATATTTTATTTCAGAAGAATAGATAAAGAAAAATATATTTCAATCAAGACATACTTAGCGGAGAACAAAATGGGCATTACTTAGGCCCTTTAAAACTGCTTGGAAAGACTGTCTCAACAATTCAACCCTTATTATTGATGTAAGTAACTGAAAATTGAAAAAATAAATCAGGTAGTTTAATATATAATGATGATTCTCCATCCTTGCTTTTACTGAGTGTATTTCTATTTCATTATGTGATTTCTTTGCAGATTTTTGAAATTGCTGATTTGTAAAACTGTATCTCCTTGTTTGTTTCCAGAGGAGAACTGATAATAGGCTGAAAGAAGTAAAAAAATGCTCAACTTCAGTCAGAAAGATTCAGCACATTAATTTTATAGTCAAAGCTTCAGTTAATGGACTGGTTAATATTATGAAACAATTAGCAAACAGTTCAACACAGACAATTATATTAATTCATCTCATTCTAACCTACTGGTTAAAGGTAGGTACAAGGGTGTAGGAGCCCTGCATATGGATTCTAGACCAGCAACTAAATCTCTCCAAAAGGTTTTCTTTCTGCTCATTTATACCAGAATCCAAAGGAATATTCATTGCCTAATCATCAACCTTGAATCCTGATGAAACTATGATTGTGTTTTAGCGCTGTTTCTCACATCTCTTAAAGAGTCAGCTCTCCTGAGAGGCATTTTTTCTTAGTTAAATCAGAATAGATCAAGTCGTTTTTGGTTTTGTTTTTGGGGGACTTTAAAACATTTTGAGGAACTAGGCTTATATTAGAAGTCTTCATTAACTGATATCTAAAGGGATACAAAATTAAGCAAGAACATGCTGCAATCTGTATTCTGCCTGCTCAGAGCAGGCTCAATGCACTCACTGCTCAATGCACTCTAGTTCTCTCTCTCTAACTAAAAAAGTGGCAAGTTTGACTGGGTTTAAATATACAGCAGATGGTTCCTCTGTATTTAACTGCAAAAATTCCCTCTCTGATATTTCTCCATCCTCTGCCATAATTTCTTGATATGTTTTTTTTTTCTTTTTTTTTTCCTTTTTATTTTTTTTTTCTTTTTTTTTTTTTCTTTAGGTATGTCAAGGGGAAAACCCAGTGCTTTGAGTTCTTTATGTCTCATACTCCAGTCTCAGGAGTTCTTCTGTTGGCTGTATGTTGTTAATGCTAATCGTGATAGGGGTTTTTACCTATGACTGACTCCTACACATTAGCATTAACACTGTACCATGCCTCTTACCAGAATTCACATGGAACAAACTGTTGCTGTGGGAGGAGGACAGAAATCATGAATCAGTCAGTGCTATGCTGGAAAAAACCTCTGCTCTACATACATAAAAAAACAAGTTGTTCTGCATACAGGCATGCTTGCTAGAATGCTTGCTAGGTATAGAGTCTGGGAAAGTGAAGAAAAAATAGCAGCAATGTGTATTATCAAGTCCTTACTAGGAGGTCGAATGTGTAACATTTTAAATGCAACAACCTGGGTTTTACTTTATCAAATTTTAGCTCTTTTGGTTTTACTTCCTGCACAAATATTTCATTTCTTCATTTTAGAAAAATGATGGATTAAACTTCTGGTGTGTACACCTTCTATTAATTTCTATTGAATTTTATTATACATAAGAGAAAAATTGGCAGAAAATGTTTCTTTGAATTCCATTGTCACTTCTTTAGGAGGAATGGGTCAATGGGTCATTAGGAGAAAATGAAAGTATCTTTAGTTTACTTCAGGATTACCTGTGCATTTCAAACTTTAAGAAGTCTTAGAAAATTGTAGAGAAGCAGGGAAGTATTGTTATATTTATTTTGTGGAAGATCAAAATAGTTCCCGAATATTCACAGTCACAAAACCTGAGTGACAGAGACAGTCCTTAAAACTCTCTCTTATCTCTACTTAAATCCTCTCGGGGGATAGTTTAGCTATGAAACAATAATTTGATGGGAGAACAAAAGGGAAAACTAAAAAACTCAAAGTACTCACCATAAATTAAGAAATATGTTTAATGTTTGTGATGTATCAATATGAACACCTCTTTATGTTATCAGTGTTCTGCCTGTGAATCCCCAGTACACAGAATGATTACAGAGCACTCAAGACCACAGACATTTACAAAGCAGTGGTCTCATAAAAAAGTGTCCCATACAAAAAGTCTCACTGAATGTGATTTTTACACTTAGACAGAACTTCTGCAGGTCAGAAATGTTTTCCAAATCAGGCTTGAGGTTAAGTGGCTCCCCCAGGATGTATACAGCTGGGGGTGGGGGCATAACCACCA
Organism: Anomalospiza imberbis; assembly: GCF_031753505.1. Classification (NCBI taxonomy): domain Eukaryota; kingdom Metazoa; phylum Chordata; class Aves; order Passeriformes; family Viduidae; genus Anomalospiza; species Anomalospiza imberbis. The sequence continues at coordinate 45,084,513 of NC_089682.1, forward strand.
AAAAAGAAAAGCCACTTTTATCCCTTCCAAAGTCAGAGTCATAGCTCTGAGAGGGAATTCTCAAAGTGGTGCAGCATATTTTGGTAAAGAAAAGCATACTCCTATTAACTTGCCAGAGAAAATGGCTTTAAAAAGCAGGAAGAAAATTGTGTCAAAAGAGAGAAGAGTCCAGAGACAATCTCATTTCTTGGGTGACACTGAAGCTCCGTTTGATTTCCCTGTCCATTTGAGGCCACATTCAGCAGCACTGGTTTGCTGAAGCAAAGATGATCCCGGAGTGTCTATCCTGTATAGACACGTTAATAGAAGGTGTCTTAAGGAAGAAAACAGATCTTTCCCCTCACTATCCTAATTCATAGTCATGCCATAAAAATCAAGTATTTGTTCCCTCACAATTTCTCTCTTTAAAATGTGACTAACTTGCAAACTTAAGAAATAGATAGCAATTATAAATATGGTCGAATATTAGACCTATTATGTGTATTCTTTCTGCATAGCTGGTTCCCCAGAAAAGCAGACATAGTTAGGTTGTGGATATTATAATAGCAGATACTAAAATAATAGGTTTTCTTTTCACTCTGAAAAAATGTTAATGCTGTCCATGACTGGGGTTAAGTCTCATGCAAAACCACAGCATGATAGCATTACCATTTTCAGATGATTGGTGTTCTTCAAGAAATACCCACTGTCAACTCTTCCAATCAAATGCCTTTATGCTGCCAAGTTTCTGTGTCTGTAAAAACGAATAAAATAAATGTAGCAAGTTAACTGGCTTCAAATATAACAAAGTACTGTGCTGAGTGGAATAGTGCTAGATAAGTTACCAAAAAGCAGTAGAAGATTACTCCTTGACAGAAGTTAAAATTGAAAGGGAAACTTGTTCCTGCTGCTGTCATGAAAGGACTTGGGGTCTACTGATTATTGCTTTCATCACTTGCATGTGTTCAATTTCCCAGGGAAGATCTTTACTGCCTGGTAAGAAAAGAATAACTCTTTCTTAGCATTTAATTCCTTCTGTTATTAAATAAGTCATACTATATCCCAATTGCCTTTTCTATCTCCAAAATCCATGATAACATGAAATACCGAATATTTCTTTGGAAGAAAATTTCTCAGTTGGTTATATTTGTCAGCTGAAACTGCTCAACCTTCCTACTGCCATCTCTTAGGATTAAGACACCATGTAGCTTTAGCCTTAACATAGGGTTTTCTTTTTTTGGATAAAACCAGTAAACAAAAGGGAAAAATTAAAAGTTTCAGCTCTTTCAAACAAGATGCAGAAGGAGAAACAACTTGAATGTGAGAAGCCATGAAGCTATCACTGAGATGTGCAACAAGGAAGAAGGCTTCAGTTCCTGCCTTTTCCCCTGTCACTATAGAATCTTGGAATGGGTTGGATTCAAAGGGACCTTAAAGATCATCCTGTTCCAACCCCCCTGCCATAGGCAAGGACACTTTCCACAAGATCAGGATGCACCAAGTTCCATCCGATCTGACCTCGAACATTTCCAAGGCTGAGGTACTCACAAGTTCTCTGAACAACACATTCCAGTGTCGCACTACTTTCACCATAAAAAAATTCTTATTTATTCCTTATCAGAATCTGGCCAGTATCAGCTTCTGCTCATGTATGTTGGCCTAAGTGACCCTGCCCTCCCCTTTCTTGACTTTGCAGCATTGTGTCCTCCTAGATACTTCCTTACTTTTAGCTGGTTCTGCAGTTCTTTTGCTGAATAAAAATTGCCTCTTTACACACAGAAATGTAATAAAAAGAAATAGCCAAGAAGGGGAATTGGCAAAATTCTGAAGTGTCTTTTGCCCATCTATCCACCCCTAGCCCTTCAGTTTCCTATAGTGTTCAGTATAGAAAATAACATCATCTATTTTCTCATCTCTTTTTGAACTGATCAATGATGGTGTCTTCTGACTATTTCTAATGGAGAAGATTGGACCAGGCCCCAGGGTAGGCAGGAGAGTGCACAAACATCCAGAATCCACACTCAGTCAGAGCTTTGCTATACCCATTTTTGTATTTTATATAACCCCATAGCTTTAAGTTTGGTATACGGTGATAGTTGCAGATATGTGTTTGAGCACTGCTCCTAACAGCCAGCTGGAACCACCCTGCAGTTCAGCTGAAGTTCAGAAAACCTAAGTCAAAAAGAGAAAGGAAGCATCACTCTAACTCAGCTGCTGCAACAGCCTTCTCAGCAGACAATTTCAGCATTTTATGCACCAACAGTCAATGTTAAAATAAATGGCCTTGAACTCAGAGTCGTATCTCCCTGCTGCTCTGTGGCTGCTGGGGAAACTGAGCACTGCTTCCATTTGTTCTCACACTCATTCAAGGAATGTTCAGGACTTTTCTAGCAGTGCCATCACTTAATACAGATCAGGCAGGGAGTACTCAAAATATCGTCTGAGCCAATCCCCCCAAAAAACACAGATGTTTTTCTCTGCCCATATGGCTCTGAATCCCATATTGGCAGAATAGACTTCAATCTACATTCCTATTTCAAAATGCGCTATGCTGAGAAAAGAATGAACACTATTGCTCAGTTCTCTTAACTGTTGCTGTGCTCTGTGAGGATCCTGGTGCTTTTCCAAGACATTCTCCAGATACATCTCTCCCTAAGGGAGACCTGTCTTCTGGACCCCATGGAAGTCAAGGTGTGAGATAGCACAGAGTTCTTTTCCAAGAAAAGAACTTTTGCTTTTCCAAGACATTCTCCAGGTACATCTCTCCCTAAGGGAGACCTGTCTTCTGGACCCCATGGAAGTCAAGGTGTGAGATAGCACAGAGTTCTACAGAAGTTTGAGCTTCCACCGTTTTATGCACAACCTCCAGGGAAGGGTCTGCTACAGACGTCAACAACATTTTCAGTATTGTAGTCGCACACTTGCAAAAGTCCCTTTTGTGGGAATTCACCTGTGGGATGACTTTCGTGCTCCTCCAACCAAAAAAAATTCAAACCCCAAACATAACCAAAAAAAAAAAATCCCTCTCCCCACCCCCCCAGAAAAGAACATATCAGGAAAGCTCTGAAATTGCAGCCAGGGTTAAAAAAGGTATAGTCCTAAGTAATAGCAGCCCTCTCACCTTCCTCTGCAGCTGGTGGAATCCAGGAGAAATTCTGGATACCCAAAATAGCAAGCAGACATCAGGGGGCTTTCTGGGTTGTAATAGAACAAGCTTAACATTCAAACCAGACCACCTGGATTGGATCCCAATAGCAAAATTTCTCTGGTCTTGGGTTAATCAAAGATGGCAAGTACTGCATTAAACAAAAAACAACCAACCGAACAAGCAAAACTAAAAGAAAATCACAACAAAACCCAAAAAAACCAATACAAACAGCAAAATTTTGTGTTTCTCAAGACAAGAAACAATGCCTGCTTCTTCAACAGCACCAGAACAGGTTCAAAGCCAAAGTACACTCCGGCAAGTTCAATTTAATGAAAATATACTGACTGTGTAAATGCATACGTGTACATTGAAGGTAAACTTTGAATCAACAATCTTATTTAAAAAAATAAGCATCTGATACCATTATAAACAGTCCTCTGCAACATTAATCAAGAGGAAAAAAACCCATCTGTTTTCCAAGCATCCTGAGAAGACATGGGTTATACCTAAACATATTTTACTGAACTACTACCCTGCTCCCACAAAACTGTGGTAATTACACCTTTACATACTTTTAAGGGTATCTTTTTAAGATACTATTTGTCTCAACTTTCAGTTGCAGTAGGCAACAACATATGGAGGGACACATGCAATTACTGTTATCATGGTAAGGACAGGGGTAACTTGCAAGTTATTGCAGATAAAAAATTACCTTCCCTCCACCCGCCCTTTTTTTCTTTGAGGAAACCTTTGAAGTGGACTGAAACATTTTGTGTATACCTGTGTCTATACTTATCTATGATTTAGGTCACAGAATTCAATTACTGTCCTAGGGTGAGGTTATGTTTGCATCCCCAGTTGTGGGCTCTGTTTATGCTGGATATTATATTCTGTGCCTTCAAGACTGGCTCTGAGAGCGAAGGCTCTCAGAGAAACACAGAGTTTGTTATCAGCCTGCACTCACTCCTCCACATTCTGCTGGACTGTGTTGTCTGGGTACAGATGGGGCAAAACAGAGCACTCCTTTGCTTTTAGGTTAGTTTAGCTAGCTGAGGCAGAGAAGTTTTCCCTGGACTGGTTTTCTTTCCCTTTTCTTTTAACTGTTCGAACCTGCTCCAGACTGGGACCCAGGGAGCACAGAGAGTTTGCACTCCGGACTGGGACCCAGGGAGCACACAGAGTTGCCTACCAGGGCCAACTCTGGGCAGCAGCCTTTCCCAGCGCCGGAAGAACTGGTAGCAGAGCGACCACCCACCAGAGAGATTTTCCATATTTGTCATCTCTTCAGAGCAGCAAACGAGTTTTGTCATCTGGTATTGTTCAGTTTTTGTGCTGGGGAGTGCTTTGCCTGTTTAAATAAACTGTTCTTTTTCCACTTCTCTCCAAGGAAATTTTTCCTGAACCAGTTGAGGGGGAGGGACCATGTGGGTTTGCTATCTGGGGGGGGCCCCTTTTGGAGGTTTTCTCCCAAATTTGCCCTAAACCAGCACAATTACCCAAGACATTTTTGTAAGAGGCACAAACAAGTCATTTAAAAATACATATTTTATTATGTACATTTAGAGGTTCAACTTAATTTAAACTGATACAGGTTTTCCTTCTTCAGTTCCATCTTTTGCCTCAAGACATCGTGCTGCTGCTTCCAAATATTGTTCTTCAGTGACCTTCAGAAAGACAGCAATTTTGTAATATTTTTTAAAATTATTTCACTCTCCTTGATCCTGAAAATCCTCTCCTCATACTGTCACTGTAACAAGAAAGGACAATCTGCAAAGACTATTATCTTCTCCAAAATTAAACAACCTGAAGGACAAGAATATTCAAACTAAGTTCAGGGAAGATGCCATATCCATGGCTAACAAGTTTTAGAAGACATTAAGTACTTTTTTTTCTGTCTCTTGTCAAACAAGTAAGTAAAACGATTGATTGGAAGGCTCTACAACAGCTGCTTTTTAATTCTTAGAAAGACTTCCTATGTTTAAATATGTCTTGATAGTGGTTATTTGGTTATATGTGGGTTATAATATTTTATAGTTCCATTTACCTTGAAGTGTTTTTTAATTGGACAAATCATATAAATCAAATAGTATATGTTTTTTAAATGGCGCGATGCTTTTTAATAACAGACCTCAGAAACAGTGCTACTGCATCCTCTAATAAATAAGCAGTTAGATTTCTGATTTCCATTCACCTGTGAATATTTCCATTCCTAAAGATATGTTCTTGAGTATACTACCTAACTCTAATTCAAAGTGTCCTCTATCAGAGCATACCTTGGTATTTGGTAGCTTGTACTACACCACTAGTGAGACTTACCAGCCTCTTTGATCTTTCCAGGAGTTTGTGCCACACAGTATGGTGAGCCTGTGTAAAATGTCATTAAATGAAGTTAGCAGAGGTAAAAAATAATCTTATCATAGAACAGGTTTGACAAATGTATAGAAATGATGGTACAAAACCATAATAATGCCCAGTTCAAATGTTCCGTTTTATCAACTTAAAATTTTGGTGTACAATTTGCCCATATTCATGTTGGGGACTTGAATAAATGTCTACCCACCACATGTCCCATCCCTGAAGTGTTTATGGCCAGGTTGAATAGAGCTCTGAGCAACCTGGTCCAGTGGAAGGTGCCCCTCCCCATGGAAGGGGAATTGGAACTGTATGAACTTTAAGGTCCCTTCTAACCTAAACCATTTTATGGTTCTATGATTCCTCCACTGTGTGGAATCCTTGAGGAATTAATTGGCAAAAATGGGAATTATGCTTAGGAAGGGAATACAGAGATGAGCTGAGGAACCCCTGAAAACTTCCACAACTATGACAGTAGTACATGTGCTAGACCACAAGGTCAAAATCATGTAAGTCAACATGAATGGGAATAAAGACACCTGCCTCCACCTTCAGTTCTGCAAAGCCTTTAAGACTCATTAGAGCTAGGAAATTTTTTGGTGCTGCTACTTTTTACTTTGGTGTCATGAAATTCTTTGAATGGTATATTTATCATGAGTATAAATACAAAGCTCTTTTAAGCACTGTCAGTAGCCTAGATGTAAGAAGACTGGCATGCACAACTTAGGCAAGCAGAATGAAATATCCATGCAGGAATTATACAACCGAAACAACACTTTCCATACTGAAAAATAACATAATGGGTCCTCTCATGCACACTTTTCTAGTTCTGACTGCACATCCACAACTGTTTCAGGAAAATGAACCCCAAATATCCAACACAGTCACCATCAGGGGCCCTCCCTTTCTACAGTTCTCAACTATGAATTCAATTTAGCTACCAACACAGCACCTAACAAAGACGGAAACACAGGTAAAATGCTCTAATTTAAAGAAGGAAAACCTGTGCAACATTGATTACTTACCTTCAAATGGACTGGCAAGGACACACCCTGAAATCTCCTGATCAATTCAGACTGGTCAGTCTGAAGATTATGGGCTGCTGTTATCTCGTACTGGAAACAGAAACTTGTCCTTGGAATATGAGGACCTTCACTAACATCTACAAAGTCACCAAACCTGGGAGAACAAAGAAAACCCCAGCTTATATGCCAAATATATTTGGAGCGAAATACAAGGAGATTAGGTTTTATTTTTGATTAGCAAATTCCAATGAACAGAAAGAAAATCCACACAAACCCCAAACCAAATCTAAACAAATCTCCAGCTCAGCATTTTTAAGTTTCCTAAACCAAAAGTACAGGTCACACAATTTCCTTAAATGAACTTAGAAAATTTAAACCTCAAGTCTAGGAAAGGATCTTAGGTTTAAAAAGTTTGATGTCATATTGGCTCTAAAACTGGGATAACTGTCATTCACTAGAAAAAGATTTGTCTCCAAGATCACCTGTTTTCCACAATACAGTATTTACAACCTGCACAGTTGTTGGAACCCTTTCCAGTTCTTGGAAAACTGCAAATCAATTAAGAAAAGAGAGACAACATAGTACAGCAAATAAATACTGAGAATTTCTTTCTGAGAATGAACCTCTCCCAGAAAGCAATAGGTAAGCCCATTTTCCCCTTTATTGAGCAAATCAGAGTGGAAGAAAGGAGAGAATGACACAACATTGTTCTAAAATTTCAAGAACCACCACTGCCAAGTCATCTGTTCCTTTAGATATATTATGCTCTTTAAGATAGAACAAAAACAAATTAGGAACTCTTTAGACATCTACACAACTGAATATCCTACAATAGCCTAAGATAGAGAATTGCCTATGATACAAGCAATTATCCTGCCTCCAGACTAAGAACTCTGCATCTTACACTGTATCCCCAGGATGCTGGCCTATTCTCATCTCTACCACTACAAAGCAGTAGACTGCAAGTTAGGAAGATCATGACAATCCTGAAAGAAAAATCTATTATACAATGCTAACTCTTGTTTTCAAACCAGTATTTGGTTTGTATTTTATTTAGCCTGTCAAGCTCTAAAGATTTACTTAGTTTTCATGTGAAAGCACTGAAAACATTAAGACTTCTCTAGCACTTAGCATCCTTAACATAACAAGAAATAGAAATGTAGCATCACTAAGTATCACAAAATAATGGTTATATTTAAAAAACCAAGCAAACAAACTACACCAACAACTTAAGACACCACAGACATTAATGAATATAAGTGATCTTTAAATTTAAAACCATCCCAAGTACCTCGCTCCTCTCACTTGCAGAGAGTACTTGCAATATACTCAAATGTTCCAGTGAATCATTAAAGAATGGGAGTTCAGTTTTGCTTACCTATGTAATGGTACAATTCCTTCCATATTCTGAGCAGCTTTTCTTTCTATCATCTCCATTTTGTATCTGGACAAGAAAAAAAATATTTTAAAAATCCTCACCTTTAACACCTTGCTCTTATAAGAACACTTCAGAAACTAATTTAATTCATTTTAAATTCCTAAAAATCATGCTTGTATTTATGTGAGCTTTGAGACTGGTTTAAATTCCTAATGAGAACACATATTGACATGCTTCATTAACAGACCTGTTAGTTAACCTCAGTTCATGGAAAAATTACAGAGATTTTACTGAGCACTACTGAAAGGCATTTTAAAAATAGTGCAATCATCAGGCACAGTCAACATGGGATCCTGAGACAGGATGTTTGGGAATGGCTGAATGCTATGCTGGGAGGCAGTTCAAACTAGACATTTGGAAACATTTTCTTAGGAGACAGTGTTCAAACACTGAACAGGCTTCTTGGAGAGGTGGTCGATGTCCCAAGCCTATCACTGATTAAAAGGCATCTGGGCAATGCCTTTAATAACTTGCTGTAACTTGTCAGCCCCACATCAGCCAGTCAGCTAAACTAGGTGGTTGTTGTAGGTCCCTTCCTACTGAAATCTATTCCAGTCTATTCTGTACATATTTTATAGGAGGCTGCTCCCACAGCAGTTTTATTCAGAAAGATACAATGGACCTACTACTACAAATAAAGAGTTTTTCAGGTCACCTGTAAAACTAGAAGACACCATGATATCACCTAAACTGATTAGATGCAATGTGTAGCCCTTAACAGCTGGTTGCCTGCAATACAGGAATATGTTCTCTGTGCTTTCTATACACAATATCTAAAGGTACCATCAAAAGTCAGCTCCCACCTGCTGTCAATGCAGCCAACAAAGTGGAGACAATGATCCATATGTCACATTAAAATGACCTTCAGCATTAAGCTAAAAAATTTGCTATTTTGAAACTTTAACTTTATTGTAGTTTAATTTTGGTTCACAAAATGATAAATTATTTCTCATTTCCCCCCTACATCTCTCCAACTGCCAAAAAGCTGTGAACCAGAAACATGGCTGAGGTATTTTTTTCAGCAAAGAAGACAGGAGGTTTTGAACAAACGTTTTTTTACAGCACAGACCAAAGTATTTTACCCATTCTCCCCTACACAGCTCAAAAACTGCATTTCATTAAATCTTCATTTCAAGATACCAGGACATGAAAAATATTCATTTCTTTAAGTATGGAAGCCTTTCAGAAAAGGCTACCATGTCAAGGCTAACCACCAGAGTTTCAATTTAATACTAGTGGAATCTTGAAGCTCACTAGTGAAAAGAAGATGTCTCAGTCTTCCAGTTTGTCACAAAACTACATCCAGTAAAGCTGCCTGGTGTTGGCTTCTGAAGAGAACAATAAGAACTAAGTAAGTTGGTGTAAGCTGGTGGAAAGAGAATGAGGCAGGCTCATTCAGAGCAGTGGGAGAAGTACCTTCTTACTTCACCTGTCACATCTTATTTTAGATTTATAAAACCAAGCAGAGATTTTACTTGATTTCTAATTGCCTCTTTGAAAGAAAGGCAAATTCAGACACTCACATATTATGCTGAAACATTTCACGTGCTACTTTTGCTTCAACATGCAGTGTTTCAAAGGGCAGGTCTTGACAGATTAGCTTTTTGGCATCCCTTGTAAGAGAACAGAAGTTGTCCTAATAGAAGAACATAAAAACTGTAACCACCTTTTCATAGCTGTAGTGAACAGATAAAGCAAACACTAAATATTAGTCAAAGCAACAAAGATCATCTACTCTAAACCCTAAATATAGCAATTTTACTGTAGGAGTGTCTTACTATTATCATAAGAGCACTATAGATCATCATTGTTTTAATGGACAGATTCAATGCCCAGTCATTTCAATGAGAAATGGGCAGTTTTCCATCAAAAACAATATATATTAATTAAACTGCCCATATAGGCAGTTTAATAGTAGGTTTTCCCTACATGGTACTACATACACAGTCTTGCTACTGTTGAATACTCTTCTATAAATCTTGTTTCCCAGAGTGGTGTCTTCACTTATAAATAAGCTCTATTATGATAGATCAAAGTGAAAAAAGGTACTGAATATTTAATAAATAAAAATTTGTCACCTTGGACCAGAATCTGAGGTTCTGCGTAATTCAGATTTACTTGTAAGTAAGAAATTGTTATGAGGTGGAATTACATTTAAAATGTCATGTAGAAAATATTTCTAACTAAATTACTTCAGCTACAAGATCATACTGAAGAGAAATTTTGCATTGTACCAATATTGCTTTGCTAGCCATACACTCCTCTGCTGGTTTTTGGGCACAAGAACAAGAATGGGCACCAGATGGCTAAAACATTTGTGATCACAAATGTTTCTGAGATTTAGAGTATTCAGATTATTAGATTTACTGCAGAGCATGAAACATAAGCAAGCTATTAAGGAGAGCTGCAGCTGAATGTGCTCACAGATTTTATTCAACAACAAACTGATTCTGCTGTAAACCACCAGAAAATATGCCTTATACACACTTTTGTTTTCAGAGACCCTACTCACACAAAGACTGTGGCTGCATCTACATTACCAGGCAAGAGCAGCTGAGGAGGAACACATCTGTACAGTAACAAATATGTCACTGAGGTCCCAACGGCCCCATCAACTGTTTCTGAACTTGTGCTTCAGACTAGAATTTTCTCTAGCTCCACAGACCTAAAGCCTGAAAGCATGTGGGAGACAGCACAAGGTTGATTTTTGTCTGAAAGGAAATGTGAGAGCACTCTGCATAGCACCAGTGTGTGGTAAATGCAGAGATCAGCTCCCACAGACTACTCTAAAAGTGCACCAACAAAAAGGGAAAGAAAGCTCTGTCTCTTTCCCCTATTAAAAAAGAACAACTGGACAAGGACACAAGGTGTAGAAATTTTTGGGTTTACTCCTGAAAAGTGCTTACATTTGTTGGTTTCCAGTCATTCAGTTTATTGTCCAAAACCACATCACAACAGAAAGCTCCAGAGATCACTGCAGTTCCATTCCAAAGATAAAAATATTAATGTTTGCAAAAAAGTATGCATTTCACAGTCATACTATATTCTTACAACAAAATAAATGAGAAGAAAGACAGAATTACTTCTAGAAATTCATCATAAAACTAAATTTTTCAGCTCTGATTATACTACAAAATGACAGATTGAACTTGTGTTGTTTTAATTTCATTTCACTGAATAAGAAAGTAATTTGAAAGGAGTTTTAATGCAATGTCAGTATAATAGAATCCCAATAAAGAGGGGAAAAAATAAACTGCTTCACAAAACTGCATCTAACACTACAGAAAAAAATCAAAACGACTCACTTTAAAAACACTTCGCTGTTTTTCCATTGTAGGCTTTGTACAATAAATGTGAGCTATTTAATTATAAAGAGGAATTTTTTGCATAGAGAAATCAGACAATATTAGAGCTGTTTATCCATGACACAAGCATGGCACAAATTCCTGGTAAAGGCAACACAAATTTATCTGACAGTTGTTAGGTATTTCGTATATATTGAGTTATGGCTATTTAGAAATCAAATCTATGAATCTAGTAAAATCACACTGTTTCTATACATGCAGTACAATGATATATAGCTGAGCATATCCAAGACTATTCCAAATTCTGGTAGAACTGAAATATTTACCTGTACTCATCAATCACAACAAATGCTAAAATTGCTAAAAAGAGAAGCAGTTATAGCACTCCACATGACCAGCAACCAACCTTCTCATATATTAAATGCATAATTATGCAGGTTTTGTTATTGAAACTACCTCTTCTCTTGTGCATTTTCTCACTTTTCTAAATCTTAGATCACAGATGAGCAGAAGTTGTTACTAAGCTTGTTTGTACCTCAATAGTCTTCCAATTTGGTGTGGACATTGTCATTTTTAGAAACTCAAGGGATGGACAAGGATATGCAGTTATTAAAGCAAATTCCACAGAAACACATCACATCACATCTAGAAACCTTGCTCATTTCACTTCACAATACAGAGGTTTAGTTACTAATTTCAGCTATGAAATCCTAAGTGGTCTGAAACCCAGTGGCCACACGGACCTATTTTCTGAACATTGAAAACAAAATTGGTTTTAGTGTGGTTATTATAAATTAAAGGCAACTACAACAGCATGTAATACACATATCAATGCTAAGTACCATCAATCACTGGAAATAATTTTTTTCTAAGTTTGGTTATTAAACAGTCGCTTGAGAAGCAGCAAAAGACAATCAATATAAAACACTTTTATCACCTGGCACTTCTGGAGATTTAACTAGATTGACTGAGTATTCATCCTTGAATGCTCGCTTTAGCACACACGCCATGATCATGGCACAGGAACGCCAATATGCCTGCAAAGAGAATTTCAGAACAGGAATTTAATGCCTAGAAGCTAATTATTCAAAAAAAATCCCCCAAAACTTAACTGCACGATGCACAAACCTAGCTGCCAACCCAAGCATTCCACCCCTGGAAGTGTTCAAGGCCAGACTGGACAGGGCTATGAGCAACTTGGTCTAGTGGAAGGCATCCCTGCCCATGGCAGGGGGTGGAACTGGATGAGCTTCTAATGACCCTTCCAACCCAAGCTTTTCCATGATTCTATGATTACTTTCTTTAGTATTTAAACTTCTATTCAGAGATGATTCTCCAAACAGAATCAAATAAAAAAAATCAAAACTGCACTTAGAATGCAAGCCAGATGTAACCCTGGAGATATTTAAATCTGAAATCACAGAATAATACAACAGTTGAAAGGAAAGCTAACAATTCACCCAGCCCACACACTAGCCCAGCTAATGATCGCCATGGTGCACCATTAAAAAGACATTAAAAATGTCTGAACTTTAATGACAACAAAGTTCAAGAAAGCAGACAAGCATGGAACTGAAAAGTGCACACAGAATCAAGTGGTCATAATTAGAGCCACCTGCAAGACAAGGTACAGAGAAACCAGGGTCACCTACAATGGAACAGGATAATAACTTACTTTATTTACTTCCTCTGGATCTTCATCTTTGAAGGTAAGGAACTGAATTTCACATGATTTGGTCAGGGGCCTGTACATGTCCCAGATTTCACCATCCACAAAAGCCAGAACAGAGTTCTTGCAATGCCATTCACTTAAATCTAGAGACAGTAAAAAAAACCCTAAAATATTACTTAGTTATTAACCATATTTTTCAAGATCATCAGTTCAGACTGCTGCATTTCTAACTGCAAGTTTCATATTTGTAAATGACCTGGAAGGATGAACTGTGAAATAAGCCTCCAAAAATTAACTGTTTCTATTTCAATTGGCAGCACAACATGCACCATGATGGGCTAGTTCAGAAGTCCATCCACTTACGCATGGCACAGTTGTACGGTGTAGACAGAGCCTTGTTCATGACAAACACACTGCCAGGGTGCAACTTCCCAGTGTATTTCACTTCAATTTTCTCAATGCGTGGGTGAAGAGACAATTGTCTCTCTTTCTCTTTGGTGAAGAGCTCATTACGCATCCGAACCACCTCATCAGGTGTCAGCTGAGAGAAAGCTGGTGTGGAGATGTACCCTGGTGACAGAAGAGATACTGAGTAAGCAAGAATCCTGGAGTAAGCAATCCTCAGGTGAGTCCAGCAGAGCATCCCTCTTATGAGGAAAGCCTGAGGGAACTGGGCCTGTTCAGCCTCAAGAAGAGATGAGTGAGAGGGAACTTCATCAATGTCTGTCAGTGTCTGCAAGGAAGGGTCAGAGTATGGACCAAGCTCTGCTCAGTGGTGCCCAGCAACAGGACAAGAAGCAAGGGGCAGAAAAAGACTCACAGAAGTTCCACATAAACACGAAGAAGAACTCTCCTGTACAGTGACCAAGCACTGGAACAGATTTCCCAGAGAGGGTGTGGAGTCTCCCTAACTGGAGATATTTCAGAACCACATGGATGCAATCCTGTGCCATGTGCTCTGGGTTGATCCTACTTGAGCAGAGAGGTTGGACCAGATGACCCAATGTGGTCCCTTCCAACCTCAACCATTCTGTGACCCATGCTGAGTTTTCAAAGCCTCTTTATAAGGTTTTAGCTTCTACAACATTACTGATCACCCACCTGTCTGTCTCAGTATGTACAAGGTAGCACTTCTGCAGCTCCAGCAAGTGACCATGCTGGGCCCCTGCACTGCCTGCACAAAATCACAACAGGAGGCAACAAAAGGGGTCAAAAGATAATGAGGGGTCTCAAGCATCTCTCTTATGAGGAGGGACCACGGGAGCTGGGCCTGTTTAGTTTGGAGAGGAGAAGACTGAAAGGGAATCTCATTAATGCATATAAATATCTCAGAGGTGGGTGCCAAGAGGTTGGTGCCTGACTCCTTTCAGTGATGACCAGCAACAGGATGAGAAGAATGGCCATAAACTAAAACACAAGAAGTTTCACTTCAACATGAGGAAGAAATTCTTTCCATGGAGAGGGGCAGAGCACTGGAATGCTCCACTCCCTGCCCTGGGAGGGTGTGGAGTATCTCCCTGGAGACGGTCCAAATCCACCTGGACATGTTCCTGTGTCACCTGCTAGTGGTGACCCTGCCCTGGCAGGACTGGATGATCTCCAGAAGTCTCTTCCAACCCTAACTACTCTGGATAGTTGGTCCTATGCAAAAGTTAATGTCGATCCCTAGCTGCAAAGGCCTTTCCCTCAGACAGGCCAACTCCCCCGCGGCCTAATAAGGGCACCTCAGCCCATGAAAGTACCGCCGCAGTACGAGCCCGAGCTCGGCCCAGCCCCGCACTCACGGCTTCTGGCTCCCTCCCGCAGTCCCGTCTCCCTCCGGCTCTCTCCCGCACTCACGTTTTCCGGCCCGCAGCCCGCGAGCGGCCCACGGCCCAGCCATGCTCCCACAGCCACGGTGCCACCTCCCCGGGCTCCGCCGGAAACACCGGCAACAGCCGCGCCGTTCCGCCGCCGCTCCGCGCGCGGCCGCCGGGCGGCAGGAGCCTCCTGGGTCGCGGCTGTCACCGCCACCTTCAGCAGCCCCGCCACAACTCAGAGCCACAGAATGCATTCTCCGTTGGAAGAGAGCCGCAACGATCATCGGACGATCTCATCCTGGTGGGTGAGAGGCTGGACATTCCTCGGCCGTGTGCTCTGGGAGCCCAGAACCCCCCGTGTGCTGGGCTGCCCCCAGAGCTCCGTGGGCAGCAGGGCAGGGAGGGGATTCTGCCCCTCTGCCCCGCTCTGCTGAGACCCCACCTGCAGGGCTGCATCCAGCTCTGGGCTGCCAGCACAGGAAGGACAGGTACCTGCTGGAGCCAGGCCAGAGGAGGCCACCAAGTTTATCAGAGGGATGGAGAACCTCCGCTATGAGGAAAGGCTGAGAGAACTGGGACTGTTCAGCCTAGAAAAGAGAAAGCTTTAGGGTGTCCTAAATGTGGCCTTCCAGCACTTGAAGAAAACTTACAGAAAAGAGAGGCAAGACTATTTACCAGAATTTGTCGTGACAGAAGAACGGAAAATGGCCTCAATTGAAAGAGAGTAGGTTTAGATTAGATATAAAGAAAACATTCTTCCCTGTGAGGGTGGTGAGGCCCTGGTACGGGTTGCCAAGAGAACCTGTGACTGCCTCATCCCTGGAATTGTTCATAGGTTGGATGGGGCTGGAGCAACCTGGTGTAGTGAATGGTGTCCCTGTCCATGACAAGGGGTTGAAATTAGCTGATCTTCAAGGTCCTTTCCAATCCAAACCATTCTGTAAATCTATGACTGTGATTGCAGTCCAGCTCCTGGTCCTGCACAGGAAAATCCCAAGAATCCCACCACCATGTGCCTAAGATAGAGGTTGTGGAGTCACACCATGTTTGCCCAGAGAAATCCTGGAGTCACCCTCACTGGAGATATTTCACAACCACCTGGACACAATCCTGTGCCATGTGCTCTGGGATGACCCTGCTTGAGCAGGGAGGTTGGACCAGGTAGTGTCTTCCAATTCCATTCTGTGATTCTGAGACCATTGTACAAATACTTTGTGAACTCTGACAGTCTCAGTGCTGTTTTCAGTGCCCTGGAGAGTAGTTCTGAGCATTACTGTAGGCAGGAACATCATCCCAGAATGTTGTACCTCCATCACTTGCCACCTGCTCCCCTTTGCTAACACTGCCCACCTGCACTGGGTTTGCATGGCTAGGCTTTGAGAAGATGTGGCAGTTTCAGTTTGAAACTGGGCAGAAATACCAATTTCATGTAGTGGTTTTGGTTTGCTAATTTGAGATTTTTTGGCCAATGCACTAATTAGTGTGGTGGGTTCAGTGCTGGCCAATCACTAGTATACTCACTAGCATGTACTTACTCGTCTCCTTCTGTGAGGTAGGATTAGAAGAAAGGAAAAGCAAGCTCAAAACTTTAAAAGGGTATAAAGAAAAACTTATTAACAGTAACTAAAGAAAGAGTAATAAAAATCAGAACAAAACCTTCAGTACACTTCTCCTCCCCATACAATGTTTTCTTTCCCACAGACAATGTAAAGAGACAAACTTAAAATTTTCAGTCAGTTTACCACCTCTAGAATAGTCTTTCTTCAGTTCATTTAGGGAGAGAATTCCCTCGTGTTAATGTTATGGAGACTTCTCTACAACAAAACAGTTCTCTCGTGGCTCTCCATTTCTACAAATAGCAGTTGCCCGGGGAAATCTGCAATCTTGAAATCGCTCCCATGTTCCACAAGCTTTTCCTACAGCTGCGTTTATGGGCCATATCAACTTATGGGGTACTGATTTAAAGGTGAGCTGTTCAAAAGCAAAGGTTTTCATTATCTGTCTCTGAGATCATCTCTAGGAACAGAGATCTTCTCTCCCTGGATCTTCAGGAACTTCATCACTCTTCTCTCTTTCTCTATTCAAACTTCTTATAGGATCATAGCTACTTTAACATCTACTTACTTTAGCATGGGGACCTTTGCTTGATATCTACAATTTGAACACTTTCATCTCCCCATACCTTCATGCATTACAGGGAAAAGAGAGTCCTTCTCCATAGCTTTACAAGAGGATTTCAGCTTAAGACTAAAGACATGTCCTTATCCCTCCCATCTGAGACCTGACTTCTTCACTGACATCAGTGTCTTCATGTTGTTTCTTTACATGTCTGCACTTTTGTCTTGTTTGCTCAGTTGAGGGAGGATTGAAGCACTGAAAGAGTTAATATCTTGCCCGGGGTCTGTAGATGGTCACTAACCCTGGCTGGGCTGGGTAGCTTGCGGCAGGAACTGTGTCTGGGGCGGGGGAGCAACTACAATCTCAGCAGCCAACACGCATGGGCTTCTCTTTTCCCCTTGCCCGGCAGCCAATAGCGGGGCCCCAGTGGGCACCCTGCAGCAGGGTCTGTCCGGCCCAGCCTGGCCGAGACAAGGGCCAGGCTGGCCATGTTACGTGTTTGCTGGCCAGAAGAGAAAAGAGAAAGTTAATGCGTTTCTTTCATCTTTAACATGTGTTTTTCACAGAGGCGTGTACAGCTTTCCAGTAGTAGTCCGGTGGATTGTCTATTCCCAAAGTCAACCACTGATTAGTTTTCTATCAGACATGAAAGAAGCTGCCAGCAGCCTCTCCCAAAACATCACTTCCATGATGCAAAACCAACACAGAAGCAGAGCAAAGGAACTACAGGTGAGCACCACTGTATTTTTATGTGAGGAGCTACCAGAAGCTTTCCTGGTGTCCAACAGAGCCAATGCCAGCTGGATCTAAGGCAGACCCACTGCTGGCCAAAATTAACCATCAGCGATAGTGGTAGTGCTCAGGGATAACAGATTTAAGAAGGGAAAAGAGTTACTCTTCAGCAGCAATTGTAGGCAGATAAGGAAAGACTGAGAATGTGTGAGAGGAACAGCCCTGCAGACATCAAGGTCAGTGCAGATGGAGAGGGAGAACGTGCTGCAGGCTCCAGAGCAGAGGTTCCACTGCCCACACTGTAAAAGTGTGGGTCCTCCTCATGAGGAGCAAGTAGCAGCAGGGACAACATGTGACAGACTGCCTACAGCCCTCATTCCCCATCCTCCTGTGCCACTGAGGAGGGGGAGAGGTAAAGCTGGGAAATCAGGAGTAAAGTTGAACCCACGGAAGAAGGGAGAGATGAGGGAAGACTTGTTTTTATTTCTCAGTTCCCTACTCTGATTTGTCAGTAAATTAAATGAACTTTCCTCAGTTTAGTCTGGTTTGCTGGTGATGGTCATTTGCGAGTGATCTCTCAACCCGCAAGCCTTTCACTATATTTTCTCTTCCCTGTCCAGTTAAGGAGGGGAGTGATAAAGTGGTTTGGGGAGCACTTAGTTGCTGGGTTTGCACCCGCCATGGCCTCTGGCAGCAGGAATGCCTGGCTAGAGCTGCCCTTGCAGAGGCCGTGGTTGCCACGTGGACGGGTGCTCCAGGGCACCGGCGTTCGCCTCCCTGCTAGTGCTGAGCACTCCGGTGTGGGTCTGCAGCTTCGGTAGCTTCTCTTGGAGAGGAAACAAAGGGACAAGAGAGGCCCACTTTGCCGGCAAGGCTGAGAACTTTTATTTCTCGCGTGGCCGCAGCGGTGGTCGGAGCGGTGTTCCCAGTGTGAATGCAGGGCAAAATGGCCCCGGGACAGCAAAAGCATTGGGTTAAATAGGGGGCGAGCAGACAGGGGTGGAAAACCCCCTCACCCAATAGGGACAGACAACAGGGGAGTGTCATAGAACATGACAACCTATGGGAACATAACAGAGGTGGGTACAGCGTTCTGGGACAAATGGGAATGCAGAGGTAGGGTGATTGACACAGAACTTTCTGTGAGGAAACAGGGAGTGGTTACAAGATTGACAGGTAAGAGCTCCTGTAGTACATAGCTTGGAGCAGACCATTGTGAGGGGGAAATTGGGGTACAGAGAACCAACCTAACTAACATTTATTAAAATCCCTAACTAAACTAACCCAAACTACAACACTTAGTGTCCAGCCAAGGCCAACCCCTCACACTGTCCCAACTGTCCTTCCTCCCCAAAAGATGGAATGCAAGTAGAAACTAGCTGCTGCCCATGTAGGAAAACCATGGTTCATGTTAAAAAAAAAAAATTATGAAATAACTGAAGAGTTCATTTTGATGCTTTACAGTTTAGCTGATGATGGTCTTCATTGCAATCCTGAGCTGGCAATGATATAAGTAGCCATCATGAAGCCAATGTCAGACAGTTACACTGAATTAGTGTCATTAAGAGCTAAAGCATATAATTAAACTCAGCATCAAAAAAATAAAAGACATGGAATTTTCCACTGTGGAAACACATCTGTGGAGCAGTGGGACAGCTGGGTCCCCTTGGTTACCTGGCACCGGCTTCCCTCTTTACCTGGGCTCTCATCCATCAAACCAGAGGTGTGAGTAAGGTAGCTATTTGTGCCCTTGGTTACATTATTTGATAGGTTAAGAATTTCAGCAACTCAATCATCCTGCTTCCTCATTTTTAAAATGAGTTAAATACAAGTTACATAGAATGATGTCAATATTTGCGTAATTACAGCTCAACTACACCATTTCTCCTATTAACTCAAGGAGTCATATGCAGTCAATGATCACATGACATAATCATTTTGGTTTAAATGGTTAAAAAAACATAAGCAGAACAAGGTTACTAGTGTAGGGTATAAAAAAAACACATCTATTCTATAAGTAGATCATTCAGAATGTTCAGAGAAAGAGAGAGAAACAACCATGTTCTCTCACTCTCAGGGAGTATTGAACGCCAGGAGTAAAGTCCTACTTAATACGGCACACTTTATTATACATATCTATTTTAAACTGGCACTTCCTAATCTCTCAACCTTCTTTTGTACAATCTGCTCTGTCCTTTTACTTGTTTGATGTAGCTCTGGAAGCACAATGTAGATTTAAAAAAATCTGAGATTTGTAACACACTGAAGGCTATAGAGAGGAGCAAGGTCATCTGCCTTTTGGTAAACCTCAGCCAACAGAATGACAGTGCAAAGCTGCACCACTCAGAGAAAATCAAAATACATCCAAAGGTGCTGGAAATTTCACACAGTGTTCATTGAGAGCAGCTTGATGTAGAAGGACTTAGGGGTGATGGCTGATGAAAAACTGAACGTAAGGCAGCAGTGAGTGCTCATAGCCAAGAAAGCCAATTATGTCCTGGGCTGCATCCAAAGGAACCTGGGTAGCCCGTCTGTTTATCCCTCAATGCCCAAAGAAAAATGAAGAAGAGATTGCTTAACAGAACTGTCCAAGAAGAATTACAACCTATCAGTCTTCATAAAGCCCTTTAACTTACAGGAAAACCATGTCTATTATTTTGTAGTGGTCAGAAAATACAAGGTTTCCCTCTGAAGCAACAGGAACCCTGTAATTGCTCTTATGCCATGGTATGTGACCCAACAGGAGTGTGTAAGCAACAAACCATGACTGTTTATCACCCTCAAAGTTCCAAAGCCAGCTCTGAGCTCACTTAAAGATTGCTTCAAAAGTAAAATTGGCTTAAAAATTCCTGTGCCTCCCTTTGCCATTCTTGGCTGTTTCTCACTGCTCATCCTCTAGGTAAACAACTGTAGCAGCACTGTACAAGGCACTGAATGCAAGGTCACTGAAGTGATACAAAATGCAGGATGAGTACTGCTGAAAGATAATGTTTTAGTCATATGATTAACATTATTTCTTATACTAATTTTCATGCACAAGCAAAATGAAAGCAGTAATCCATGGCCAGAAGCAGCAACAGCCTTGCAAGACAACATGCAGTGTAACTACATCTTAAGAGATGTATTCTTCATAACACCATAGAATTATAGAATCATGAAATCTTTGAAGTTGGAAAAGACCTCCAAGACCATCAAGTCCAATCTTTAACTGAAAACCACCACATGTATTAAATCATATCACAAAGTACCACATCTACTTATTTTCGGAACACTTCCACCACTTCCCTGTGTAGCCTGTTTCAATGCTTTACAACCCTTTCTGTGACAAAGTTTTTCCTAATATCCAACTTGAACCTCCCCTGGCATGACTTAAGACCATTTTCTCCTGTCCTATCACTTGTTACTTGGGAGTAGAGACCAGACTGGCTACACCATCCTGGGAGGTAGTTGTAAAGAATAATAGGATTTCCCTTCGGCTTTCTTTTCTCCAGGCCAACCAACTCCAGGTTCCTCAGCTGCCCCTCATCAGACTTGAGCTCCAGATCCTTCCCCAGCTTCATTGCCCTTCTGGACATGGTCCAGCACATCAATGTCCTTCCTGAATTAAGGGGCCCAGAACTGAACAGAGGTTTCGAGATGTGGCCTCACCAGTGTTGAGTGCAGGGAACAGTCACTGCGCTGGTCCTGCTGGCCACACTTTTTCTGAGATAAGCCAGGTGCCATTGGCTTTCTTAGCTACCAGGGCATGTGCTGGCTCATGTTCAGCTGCTGTAACCAGCCCCCCCAGGTCCTTTTCCTGCTTTCCAGCCTGTCCTGCAGGGGTTTGTTGTGACCTAAGGGCCATTCCTGGTAACTGGCCTGGTTGAACCTCAGACCACTGGCCTCAACCCATTGATCTAGCCTATCTGGCTTCCTCTTGCAGACCCTTCCTGCCCTCCAGCAGATCAACAATCTCACCCAACTTGGTGTTACCTGCAACTGACTGGGGATGCACTCGATCCCCTCATCCAGATCATTACAAAGATATGACATAGGGTTGTCCCCAATATTGAGCACTGGGGACAGCACTGGTGACCATTTGCCAACTGGATTTAACACCACTCACCAGAACTCTGGGCTCAGCCATCCAGGCATTCTTCTACCTAGTGAGCAGTAAAGCATTATGAACACTGTGGCAAAATAATTCTGAATTTTCCACCAGTGGCATTGTGGCTAATGCATTGTCCACTGTTGCTTAGGCTGAATTGTGTCCTACAATGCCATCCTATGTGATGGATCTTTTTTAGAAATGTACCTTTATTTGCTACTGAGCTGCCTACTCAGTGGCAGTAATTTTGCAAGTTCAGTTAAAAAAAGAAAAAAGAAGAAGAAGAAAAAGGCATTGATTCTGTACTTTGCAAGTCAAAGATAAAATCATAAAAGACATTCCAGAAAATGAAGGTGGGCTGTAGGGGGTTTCACTGAAAAACGAAACTGAGAACAAGTAATTTGTATTGCTCTTTACTTGTTCTGCCCTCACATTTTGTGGCCTTCTTGATTGAAGTTTGGCAGTCCCATTAGGTATGAAATATTTTAAGTCTAATAGCAATACAGTGTTCTATCACTACTCTAGTACATTGCATTACAGCTAGGCAACTAATCCATGGCATGCTCTGTCTTTAAACAGCCATCAATGACAGCTTGGAGAAAAGAAAAAGTATCTGAAAATATTTTTTTTGCTTCTTTTCTCAAATATATACTTGTTCACAGTTTTTAGTTTCAAATTACAAAACAAGCAGATAATTTGTCAGATAAATCAGGGGTTTTTTCCGCAGATGTGCGTTAAAACAATTTGCACGAAGCAGCTATAAAAAATAATAAAATGCCACAGAACTCAAAAGGAGACAAGGCCTTCTGTAACCAGGGGAGTGGACAGCCATTAAAGCAATACCCCAGGACATTGTAAAAAACCAGGTGCGGTGATAACAAAAATTGCAAAAGAAGAAAAATGTCCCTTAAATTGGAAATATCAGCCTGTCCACACACTTACATATGGCTGCTGATTACTCTTTACACTAAAGGGCAAGGCTTTCAAGCTGATAGATTCAATGTACTGCAGGCTGGCAGTCAAAGCTGCACAAAAAAATGCATAGCACATCAATAAATGGACTTTAGGAAAAAAAATTGTGCTACTGATTATAAAATATGCGTATTGGCAATTGAGCTAAATTAAATGGAGGCTGTTTTAGCAGTTTTACAAAATAGTTTTCCATCAACTTGTCCCATAGGTATGCCTGGAATCACATCAGAATGGTCACTTCACAGCTGTGTGCTACTGTATTCAGCATTTATTAGAGCAAATATATGTGACAACAATTTTGTGTGCTTAGGAAAAAATGTGTACAGAGATCTTATGCACAGGCTGTGGCACCAAATCTCAAATGGCACTTCTAACAATCTCAAACATGACATTTCTCTTTTTAGAAATGTGAAAAAATCTGTTTCTTCTTTGTTAAATATGGAAAAATATTCATAGGTGTCTTTTTGATCAAAGCCTGAACCATGTAAGTTCCAATAACAGTAAGCTCTCAACTGTCCATATAAAGAATGATAGGCATGCTTATGCCCAGGAATGCTTTTTTTTTTTTTTTTTTTTTTTTTTTTTCTGTGTCTTTCATTTTCTCCCTTTGTGGTTCCATATTCTACATCTTCCCCACTGCTACTCTTATCATTATCAGGCACATTTATCTGCTAACTTGCTGGGTTATCTGCTATTATAGATGAACCAAGAGACACTAAAAGATTTAAAGAGCAATCATGGTAGGAAAGCACAGGAACAAAAAGGAAAAGCAGCACAGAACTGTAATCCTTTATGCTTTCACTGGCATTTCACTCTGCCAACAAGAGAACAGCTACTCCCAGATCATCACACATCTATACTACCTGCTTATCAACAGGATAAAAATATGTGTTTTCTTACATGGAATGAGGGTTGCATTATTTAATCTACTTAAATTCAATGAGTAAACTTGAGATACGCCTGAATGTGACAGACCAGGGAAACATTGTCTTTCATTAAACTTTTTTCTAAAGTTATTTTTAATGGCAGTGCAGGGATGAACATTCATTATCTTTCCTGCAACTATCTTCTAGTCTGGCATGTGTAAGCCATAACAGAGAAGAGATTCTATAGAAAGTAGCATCTTACTCTTCAAGGTGCTAATTAAACAGCCAGTTCTCTTCATGAACTGCACAGCTTTTGCCCCTCGTCTATGCAGGTTTTTAAGAGGAATCAGTCATCTTCCTTGGTGATCTATCTGTGATAGGTGTTTGAGTATCTACATTGCAACACCTTTGCAACCAAATTTAGCAGTTCTAATTTGTTATACTGATTTTTTATTGTTGTTATTTTACATCAAAGCTATTCCAGAAATCAGCATGCAAATTGTAGAAGAATAAATCTAGAGAGATTTTTTTCCCTCTGCAAAATAAAATATATTTTGAGTAGAGAAATCACCAAAAGGAGGATTCTCTTAATATAAATTAATTTCTCTTTATTCATTTTTAGCATCCTACAGCTAGGAAAGATAAAATGTTTCCCAAGTGAAGAGCCAGAGGCTTATGGTCTTTCACAGAATTTTTCCAAATTATTTTTCAAAACAGTTTTTCTGTTAGGTGAGGAGAAAATAACTCTTTGACTGTGTGTCACAGACTGAAGTGGTTCATGCCTTAAACATTGTTATGAAGGAGTTTTGCCCATTATAGCAAAAACTGTATAAAGAAGCTACAACCTCAGAAGCCCACCCCCTCCTTGAAGATGCCTGACTGGAACTTTGCACTGTGAGTTAAGCCACCTAGATAAGATAAAGGCAACATTATGTTAAATCATTCCAAGTCTGGGGAGAAACAAACAAGGCTGAAGAAATGAATGCATCCACAAGAAAGCCAAATGCAGCAGAGAACCATCCCTGGCTGGTTGTGGGGTGGGGGAGACCACAACCCACAAAGGCCAGGTTTACACAGACTCCCCCCTACCAAGGGGTGAAGAGGAGGTTTCGGATGCGTGGCGTAACCTCTGGTCAGAGGCAGTGAACACCCATACTCCCTTACACAAACCAGACCAGCTGTGAAACCCCCCACCCCACAGGCCACATGCATGGGACATTCACATGGGAGGCAGTTTGAGTGGGTGTCATAATTCATCAAAGATCCCAAAAGGGGTCCCCAGAGGCCTTGCACCACAGGACTGCATGGATGCAAACTGATGCAACAGATCCAGAGTCTGCTGTTAAGAGACTGCCTCCTTCCAGAGGAGGTACCTGGGCATTCCCAGCTGGCCTGGCCTGAGCGTATATTAATCCATTGGATTCTATGCTTTTTGGGGGAGACCTTCACCACCAAGACCAGGTGGCAAGGATCAACAGAACATCGTTGAGATTAACACAGTAGTGATATTTTCTTTGATCTGTCTCTGTCACTCTCTTTCTGTCCCCCCCCCCCGCTTTTCTATTTCTTTCTTTCTCTCTCTCCTTTTCTCTCTCTCTCTGTCTCTCTCATATTTATAATTAAATAAAACCCATATTACTGACTTTGGCGTATGGTCTTGTTTGCACCTTAATTCAAGCAGAGGTATTTCTAATAACTCTAAAAATTGGACCGTAACACAGTGGTGATGCAATAATAAAAGATGTAAACTCATTATTAGAACAGATTATCATCAGCACTTCACATTTGCAATAGAAATTTCATTAAAAAGAGGAAGAATTCCATTGCAATGTAAGAATGTAGATTTATCTAAAATATTGCCTAATAAAATGAGGACAGTCTTTCATTTTCTTAATTCCTGGGATTGTTACAAAACATCCAAATCTTAAAATCATGTTGTAATTACACTCAATTTTTCAAGGCTTTTCTATACAAAGAACTTGACTAGAACAGCTATCACAAAATAAGACAGCAATTGTTGAGTAGTATTTTGTGTGCAGATGTTAAATAGATTATTTTTATTATTCTAAAAAGGAGTGTCTATGGAAAGTTCTCCAAGAATAACTGTTACAGTGAGCATCTCAAACAAATTCTTCCATTTTGGGCTCTATGTGTTATGAAAACATTTCTACTCCAACTTTAAAAGGTAAAAAATATGGATAGCAGTCTTGTGCCCTTCTAACAAAGTACGTAACAGTAATTTTAAGAATACAATTGTCGAGCAAAGTACATAGAGAAAAAGTGCATATATTAAATGAACTATATGTATTACAACCATTTTTCCAGTAATTATGTAATTGCCTTCAAAAGACTAACATTTAGTTGCTGGTGTTTCCTGTAGCAAGTGGAGAAACCATGATCTAGTAATTACTAAAATAAAAGAAGGGAATGGAAAGAAAATATGAACTGTACTAGAAAAAGTCAGAGAACTGTAGGGGAAACACTAGGAATTTGCTTCACTTGCAAGAGAAATGAAACAGTGAACAGAAGAAAGGAACTTTAGTCTGACCTCATGCTTGTATAAAACCTTTTCATTTAAATGGATTTACTATAGTATAAGAGTTGTGTTAATGAATCACAGAATTGCAGAAATCCTTAGGTTGGAAGGGACCTTAAAGTCCATCTCATTCCACCCCCTGCCATGGGCAGGGACACCTTTCATTAGACTAGGTCACTCAGAGCCCCATCCAGCCTGGCCTTGAACACTTCCAGGGATGAGTCAGCCACAGCTGCTCTGGGCAATCCATGCCATCATGCTCACTGTAAAGAATTTCTTCTGTATGTGTAAACCTAAATTTTCCCTCTTTCAGTTTGAACCCATTATTCCTTGTCCTGTCACTACATTTTCTGATGAAGAGTCCCTCTCCTGCCTCCCTTCAGAGACTAGAAATCTGCTGAGAGTTGTCCATGCAACCTTCTCTTTTCCAGGCTGAACAGCCCCAAATCTCTCAGCCTGTCTTCATCAGAGAGGTACTCCAGCCCTCCATCACCTTGGTGGTCTCCTCTGGGCTCACTCCAACAGGTCGATGTCCTTCCTGTGCTGGAACCTCAGAGCTGGTTGCAGCCCTGCAGGTGGGGTCTCACCAGAGTGGGGTGGAGGGGCAGAATCCCCTCTCTTCCCAGCTGTCCACGGGACTTTGGATGCAGCCCAGCATAAGGGGGGGTTTTTGGGCTTCCAGCACACACGGCCAGGGCATGTTAGTTTTTCATCAACTATCAGTATTAATAACATCCTATCCCCTATCCTTTAATTTAATTCCATACTGCCATTTCTTAACATTCCCCATGTTTATAACTTTTCCACCAGACTCTTGCCATATTGAAATGTTATATCAAGACAAGATTTCCATCATTGTCTGACTAAATAGTAAAGCAGTTCTACTGAAATCAATGAACCTTTGTACTTGCCTAAAGCTATGATGTGCTGGGACACACAAAAAACTTTTCTGTTTTCAATGGGACAGTTTTGATTTTATTAAATGCATGTCATGATGCCAGTAATATATACTGGACATACATACATACATGCATATATTTATGCAGATTTTTAAAAGTAAATATTACTTGTGTTCTGTATACATTTTTTCCACGTGAAAAGTAAACTAAGATTTTGCCATGAAGAGCATCATGGCATCCTACTTCCTTGCTCTCCATTAAAATAGCTGTTAGAGATTTTATTTATAAATTATCTTTCTTCATTTCGTTGCCCTCTAACAAAATATAGCCATCATTGCTGTTCTGATTACCAAAAAAATACTTGTGATACTTTTCTTGTTATAGAACTGCTTTACATCAGTGGTAATGCATTTTTAAGATGTCATTGGAAACTACTCAGATACACTACTAACTGTCAAGATGAGTAATTTTCCTTGATTCATAAATTCAAAGAACCATTACACCACCTGTATATGTAACAAAAACCTCTCATAGTCTGGTGTAAAATAATAACATAATAAAAACGTTTTGAAGGTCACCGTGTGACCCATCTCCTGCTGTAGGTGGGATTCTGTCCAATCCAGCTGTATAGACAGGCACACAAGGAGTCACTGTGACTTCTTTCGCCTTAAAACAGCGCCTCGGCCTCACAAGGCTTTTTTGTTAGCCGGGATAGCCGAATGTTTGTTCCGTGATTTCACCCCGTTATCCCTACTTCCTCCCTGGGGGGATTTGCCTGAGGAAAACGCACCAACAGGGACAACGCCCTTCTTAGAGAAATGAAATCTTTTCCTAACGGAAAGTTTATTCTGTTGCAACAAATGTCCTTGAGTTTATGAAGATGTCCCAGCTTAAAAATAAATAAATTAACAAAACGGAGAGAAGAACTGCTGGATTCAACACAACACAGCCCCCGGGATGCGCGGGGGCATTGCGGGGGCGGTAGAAGAGAGGGATGCTCTCGGAACCGCTGCCCGCCGCGGCTCCCCGCTGTAGGGCGGGCGAGCGGGCGGGTGGCCAGGGCACATCCCCGCGTCAAGCCCCGGCTCCTGCGTTCGGAGCGGGGAGACGCCTCCTCGGACACGTTAAAAGTTTCAGGCGGCTCCGGCTTCGGAGGAGGCAGAGCACGGCCGGTTACTGTAATAGCTCCGCGGGCGCTGAGCCCCCGGCCCACCGAGCACCGCCCCACGCCGCCGCCGCGGGAAGATGGCGAGCCGTAGTCTGCGCCTGCTGCTCCTCGTTTGCGTGGGGTTCCTGAGCTGTAAGTGGCCGCGTCCCTGTCCCACGGGGCTATCGCGAACCGCCGCCTCGGGGAGCTCCCCGGGCTTTCCGACCCGTTACGGCGCTGAGCTGTGGGGGGATGGTCCCCGCGAAATCTTTATGTGTATGTTGAGGGGGATGGCTCCTAGAGATGTCGCTTCCCCTCCCTCATCCCGGAGCGAGAGGAGCCAAATAGGGTCTCCAAGAGTGAAATGCAAACGAGCGCGTCCCCCGCCACAGCCGGAGCGGTGTGCGCTGCTTCTTTCCGTGTGTCTTTCCATGTTTTCGCTCAGATGTAACCTGTTTTAAGGCCGGCCTGGTTAAGTGCAAGTCAGCGGCCGTCTGCCGCCGAGCAAACTTTAGGATGAGGGCTGCATAGTTTGTTTTTCTGATGGCCTTTACAAGGTGAATGAACGAGGGGCGGGAGCGCGTATTCTGTTGCCAGCACTGGATGCTGCATCTTCAGAACAGTCTTGAGATTGCAGTATTTTTATGGTCCTAACTCCTTAAAAACAAAAGGGTATGGTTAGAATAAGTTGAGCAAAGATTCTCCAGCCGGAAAGCACGCATAAATAATAGGAAAAAGCAGGTATGTGCAGCACATACCTGCAGAGAACCACTGAATTAACACAGTGTTAGTATTACCAGTTGTGATAAGGCTGTCACTTTCAGATCACGTCTTGCAGTGCTTCTGTTCTATGCTTTTTGTGTCTTACTGATGTTTGGGGAAAGGGCTGTACGTGAAAATAGTGTTTTGAAAAGACTTATGTTGCACCATCTTCCAATGAAATGACCAACTAGGATCAGCCCAGGATGGGTTCTCAATCCATTGTAGATGTGGAACATCCATGGTACTGATTCTGGGTATATTTTGAGGTTTACCTTTCGTTCCTCTTAACATAATGTTACCTAACAGAAAGCTCTGTGAACGTAAACTCCCTTTTTTTTTTTTTTCCAGAGTCCTGCAGTGGAGATACTTGAAGTTACACATGTCTGATAGGTCTTTGGCTTGGAAATTTTTTTTCCTCTCTTTTTTCTCCTACAAGGCCTTATGGAAATGTTGGGCTGTTAAATGAACAGCTAGTGCAGAAATTCTCTTTCACATAGTAACTAATAATAATAAACAACATGGTTTTATTTTTTTTTGCTACTTCATTTCTTCTAAATTGCATGATATATCTGAGCAGGTGAAGCTGTTGTGATTTTTTTTCTTTTTTGCAACAGATTTCAGTGTGTTCAGGTTGCTCAGCCTTCTGATTAGTTGTCTGTTGGCAGTGCTGGCTTTGACTGCTAAGGAGATGATAGAGCGTGCAATACAGTGCATCAAAGTCTGGTGCCTTACATTGTTATCAGACTTGGAGGTTTCTTCATGGTGGGCTTTTTCCCCTTACTGTCCCAATTCCAAAGAAACGCTAGGTGGAAAGCAAGTTTACACGAAAGGTGCTGATAAGAAGTCTTTTCATGAAGAAAGTGATTGTAGGTGCATGAGTGTGCAAATACCTATTGCTTGTGGGAGCCAGAGGAAACCCAGGAAGAAATCCAGGAACCAGAAGTCTGCTGCTGCTCCTGTGGCTGGAATGTGTTTACATGATCAGTAAGGCTGAGTAATTCAGGTGTCCAAGTCAGGCATATGGGCTAAACAGTCTCTTATGTGGGACCCATGTGCTCTGGAGATGGCGGGGAATGGGCAGAAACTAGTGAGGAAAAGGAAGTAGTGATACCTCACAAGCAGCATAGGGGTTGGCCTCTTCTCCCAGGCAACCAGTAAGGTGGCAAGAGGACACACCATCAGGCTGAGTCAGGGGAGGACTTCAGGAAGAACACAGAAAAGGTTGTTAAGTATTGGAATGGGCTGTCAGGGAGGTGGTAGGGTCACCATCCCTGGAAGTGTTCAAGAAATAGCTGGATGTGGCACACTCAGTGCCCTGGTTGTGAAGGTAGTGATTGGTCAAAGATTGGACTCAATGATCTTAGAAATCTTTTCCAGACTAAATGGTTCTGCAATTCTGTGGTTAAATTGTGAAACAAATATAGAGACCTTTCTTGGTAGCTGAGCTGCAGAAATTAAAAGCTTTTGGTCACAGGGCATCAACATAGCCAAGGCAGATGATGTTTGAATTGCTTTTCATTGAGAACTTGCTGAGAAATATTCATGCAGAAATTGTTTCTGTGAGCTAATCTTCCCTTCCACCTTTAATTTAGGGAAAGTAAGGGAGCTGGGAGTCTTTAATCATGTTCTCTCTCAGCACAAGCTTCTGGAACTGACAAAGTTGTAAAAGGTGCCGCAGTGTAAGACTGGTGAGCTCTGTTGGCAAGACAGAATTTGTACAGAAAATGTTATTAACCATCATGGCTTCATGGGAGGAGATAGTATGTACTGACCAAATGGCCTTTCTGAGAAGCATCTAGGTGTGATTTTTCTTAATATTAGTGTACATTGAAGTTAGACTTCAGCTGGTGATTCTGGAAGCAAATGCAGTACCATATGTGTGCATGAGGACAATGCAGAGGCAGTAAATAGTAGTCTTACATAAATATTTGATGGAGCTTACTGGGGTAGTTTGAGCAGTAAGTAAGGTGATATTTTGTTTATTTGTTTTGGCTCAAGAAAACCCCACTCCTTAATTCTCAGAAATCTTTCACTCAGATACAGAGATTCTGGACCAAAGAATCCTTTTGTTTCCTTTCCCTCCCAACTCCGACAAAAAAATCATAAAGCATGACTGCATTGCTGTAGGAAGTGTCAGTGGAAGTGTTTAAAATATGCTTTCTTGACTATATGTGATAGACAACTGATGTACTCAAAATGGAGACTATTGTCAACCCTCAGCCTTTTGTTGAACCCTCTTTGTTTGCTGGATTAGCTTGGTAAGAACTGATTTCTAAATTAGGCCATATTCAGGTGAGATGGGATTTCTTAAATTTGTAAGACTGCATACTTCTCTAGTAATATCTGTTCAACATAATGCTATAAAGCAGACAGCCTTGTTTTGGAGCAGGAGTGGTGGAAGAGACATTAACTGAATGATCATTCTCCTGCTGGTTGAGGTGAGAAGCAGTATTTCTTTGCTAAAGGCTGCTCAAAGTTTAGAAACATGCACAGACTCTTAGACACTACAATGTAAGTTGTAGGAGGATAATAAACTGCTAATATATAAATAAACAAATGAAAACTAAGTACAAAAAAGCAATGTTTGTTTCTAGTCTTCAGCCTAACATTTTTCATTGATCACTGTGGTGAGACTGCACAAGATACCCAGATGCTTCTAAAACTTACACAAATTGACATGGTAGGAAAGACTGTTTCTGTCTTTACAAGGGATACATGCTTCTCTCTAGCTTATTTAGTAACCTTTACAATTTTGCCCTCTTGCTTAGATCCTCATGCCTCAGAAGAAACTGGCTGTGAGTTACTGGCATGTCTCTCAGAAATCATGGCTTTTGCTGCATTTCAGCAAGTCATGCTGTTTTCCTGGGTATGCTGCTTAGAAGGGGCTCTGTATTCCTGAGAGGGCTCAGGCACAAGTGTTGCTGTTCTGTCTCCCTCCTTACTCTCTCCAGCAGAGAGGAGGCAGAGAGAGCTCTTCCTTGGTTGGCCCCATGGTATCATTCTTCTAGGTTACTGGTGCCACAGACTACTTTTGGATGCGCAAAAGAGAAAATGAGGGTGGCTGTCTTCCCTCACTGTATACAGTAGACAAGAAACATGCCTGGAAATGTTACATCAAGACAGTTGCAATTCCTTGTTTCTTTTTTAAGGTGTACTTATGCAAGAAGAGAACTTTGTTATTGCTTGGCCTCCGAGGTCCCGTTTTCTCAGCTTTAAAGTTGCAACAACTCTTTGTTCATGTTGTAGGATACATATTTCTGGTAATTGCGAATATCATAGGGCATCTGGCATTAATAATGACAGTTAAAACTACCGCTGTGATTGGCAGATCTAATTGAGCCTGGATGAGGTCTTCCCATTGGCTATTTAACTGAATTACACAAAGATATTTATGTGATTATTTCATGTATTACACCTGTAATTCCTGCTACAGCCTATTTTGGTAGCTTCCATGTTCTGCTTCCGAAACTGGCTGATGCCACTGCAAATGATTTGGTGAGAATACAGAAGTAGTTGTATTTTGACATCATCTTTTCAATTGATTGATTGAACAGAACACCTGGTTTCATCTTTCATGACCTAGAGCTACCAAACTTGTCTGTTTTCACTGACTAACTCCAAATGCTATTTGGGGTGTGTGCAGACCTGTTTTTAAAGAAGTTAACTAAAAACATTACAGCAGACGCTTACCCTTCCTCCAAGAGTGTCCCAGGTGCTTTAATTTCTTCTCAAGTGATAATAGTCACTAGGGAGAAGTCCTCTTGTGAAGTATGGGAGAATCTTCTTGTACATCTGATATTAAGAAAAATCAGTTTCCTCATAAAGTCACATGAGTAAATAATAGTAGTATTTCTTCACTGAAGATAGACAGTGATATGCATGCAAACCTTCTGCAGTAGCACTAAGCAAGCTTCCTTTGCTCGAGGGGGAATAGATTTGGGTTGGTAGTGCTTTTAGAGAGCCAGGAACAACTAGAAATACAGTTCTGCAGTTGGGATGTAAAATTATCCATCTGGTATGATCTACTTAGAATCCATCAACACTCAAAATGTAATCCTCATGTTGGAGCATTTCTGAAGACACTTACTCCCTGCACATGGTGAACCCTTTTAGGAACACTTTTCTTAAAGTAAGGCTTAGTGTCATACTTTCCCTTAGAAATGCTAGAGGTGACTCCAGAACAAATGCTTATGTAAAGGAAGGTTACTTAGAAATGTGCGCACAGCCAGAAATGTCCACATTGCAATATAAATATCTTGTATATTAAAGCAGTTGAAGCACAAGGTAGACATATGTATTTGTCCTTGCAGACTGCCTTCCAGGGCCATATGGAATGGCTAAACTCCCTTGAAGTTATATAATGAAATCAAGCAAAACAAAATTTGCATAAAATAGTGTCCTTGTGGATGTGTACAATGAGCTTTCTTACTGCTGCTTTTTCTTGTTTTGCTGGTTTTTTTTTTTTTCTCCACCATGTTAACTTTGTGGCAGTTTTGCATATGTGTGGGGAAATGAGATGGTTTACACGTTCTTACTGTCTAGTTCAGTGGCTAGTTCAGTTCTAGTTCAGTACCATGGGGAGAGCACTTTAATGGAAACTGAGGGAAATGTTATGTGGAAGCTGTTTATTTTGTTTCACGTCATTCATTCTATTCTGGTTAGCTCACCCCCTCTCCCACCCCACTTTTGATAAGCTAACTTTGTTACAGTTTTACTTTGTAGCATGCCTTCTCCCATCCCCAGTACCTTTGAAAGAACCATCAGTTTCAGCAAAATACTTCTGCAGAAAAGCCTCTGTCACATCTTCCTCAAAGCACTGTGATTGTTCTGTAATTCAACTTCAGGAACCTTAAAGCAAATATTATGTGTCTTGTAATCAAGACAAATTATTTGTTTCCTTCATGTAAATGCTAGGGTTTTTTAGAGAATGGAATATGTATTTCAAAGAATGAGACAGCAGATAAGGCTGTAGAAGCATTTGAATGATTGCCATTGCTTTTGTTCACCTGTATTTCCAAAATCACTTTTTTTTCTGGAGGATTGCAGCTAGTTTTGTCACCTCTATGCACACAATATATCATCAAGCACTCAAGTACTTACATAAAATTTCTTAAACAGGGCAGAAAGTAAGTTTGGCAGCTGAACATCTGGTCTTGTTCACTTGTTGGTTTCTAGCACAGTGGGAGGTGGAGGAGCTTTTGGAGAAAGAAGAAGGAGAAAATGGCAATTTCTGAAAACAGC
This sequence comes from Anomalospiza imberbis, assembly GCF_031753505.1. NCBI lineage: Eukaryota > Metazoa > Chordata > Aves > Passeriformes > Viduidae > Anomalospiza > Anomalospiza imberbis. The sequence goes on from NC_089682.1 coordinate 45,118,591, forward strand.
AAGTCATATAACAGTCATAGTTCTTAACTACTACTAAGTCTGTAAACCTTTCTGGTTAATAAAAATTAAAGCAGGCATCCAATTTGTCCCAAAGATTATTTGCAGAGAAAACATGAAAAAAAAAAAATCTGGTACTGAACCTTTTTGAATTATTCCTTTTTAGAAGTTCAAAATTTAGCAGTTTTCAGGAAGAGATGGGAAAATAAAACTTGAATTGAAATAGCTACAATTTGATTCTGATTTTTTAAAGAGGTACAAAATGGTGAGATTTGAGCTGGAAAGAACAGACCCTACAAGTATTACGTTTCAATAGATCTATTTCATAGCTCTTAGGTGGATTAACTTCTTAAGGATTCAAAACGCTTTTGACCCCATCCAAACCACTGGATCAGATTCAAAGGGAACAAAATGTATTATTGCCTGGATGGAAAAATTATGTATCATTTTTTTTATGCTAGATAATTTTAACAAAACAGTCTATATTTGTTGTTCACAAACTTCTAATATACTTGGAGGTAATGATGGAAGATTCCTGAGAAATTACATTTGGTCAAATTAATATAATACACAAACAAAAATTATTGTATCTCAGCCTGCAGAAAGTGCCCAGTATGAACTGGGAGACAATCTTGGGGGTGTTATGCACACTTGTGTATGTTTGTTAGAGTTTGACAAGCGTTTGTGTTTGGCACACTTGTAAAAATATGAGGAAAATATATGCAGTGTGAGAAATGACCGCTCACTTAAAAATTTTAAAGGTTTACTGAACCTTAACAAATATAACAAATGACTGAATAAGGAGAAAGAGCAGTGCTGAGAGCATGGAACTAAACCACCACGTGCTCACCCACAAAATGGCTGCTCCACCTTTTATACTCCTGGTGTTGCATGAGGTAACCCTAACACCTCCCAAAGTCCATCAGTCAACTCTTCTTCACCTTCCACTGGTGGAGACGCCTTTCTTGCAATTTGATTGGAGGTCAGGTGCTGCCATGCCGCATCCCCTAGCAACAAGCCTGCCCTCCCCCCAAATGCCCCGACTACCAAGGCCATCCAGTGGCAACAATAAAATGGGGAGGGGAAAGAGGAGTATGGGGAAAGCATATCACAATTACATAACTACACATCAATAAAACTTCTCTTACCATACACATAATATTCATCCCATAATTGCAAGAGCCAACCATTGCATTACCTATGTATAACATGCAGAAAAACAGCATTTTAATGCCTATTATGTGAAGCAGACAGTAGTTTGCCACTAGAATGTATAGACAGTACTTGTCTTTGGAGGCCCTGTCTCAAAACTGAAGCCGTCTAGTAGCTAGCAAAAATGAGTAAAAAAAATGTTGTAGGTTAGGATTTTTCCTTTTTTTTTCTTCTTTCTCTCAGGGAATTTTCTTCCATTTGCTGCCTAAGAAAGGATAATGATGATACTTATGAGACAAAAGATGTAGCTGAGAGGAGGAGGAGGAGGAGGGGGAAGGGTGCAGTTGGCTACCCTCTTAGCTGGCGGGCTTTCTCTTGGGAAGTGCAGAGATACCATGTGATTTTGGCTGGGGCAGGGAGGGGCTGGTCACTGGAGCTAGGCTCAACTCCTTCCTCTTTCTTGCTTTTCGGACCAGAGAAGAATGGTTGGGCTGGTGCTGCTGCAGGGAGAATTTGCTGCCTCCAGAGAGTTCTGTTCTTCACTGCTTCTCTTACTGTGGGTGAGCCTTTGATCTTAAGAGGGGCTGTTGTACTGGTACCTTTTCAACACCCGACCTCACTGGGAAGGACCCTCACCATCAGCTCGGGTGCCTTAGGAGAAAACCCAGGACCCCAGCCCATCGCAGAGGAAGCATCTCCTGGCTGCCACTGTGCAGCTCCACTGTCTTCCACGGCTGCTTTAGGCTTTTTGCTACAATTTAACCTAACAGCCCGTGCCTGCCCAGACATGCCACAGCTCCAGAGTTTTCGCTACACCTTGTTTTGTCACCCTAGTTGTGCTCGCCTCTGCTGTTTCAGCTTTCTGCTCCGAGATTCCTGCTATAATCCACAGTGCCATCTGGAGGGGCACCGGTACTGGCTACCACCACCCCCGCCATGAGTTTGTAAAGGAAGCCCCTTTTCTATATCTCCCACCAGCCCTCCCACCATTGTGGCTTGGCAAGGTGGCTGAGCTCGTGCTACAGCGCCCCCTGCCCGGCCAGGGGCCAACAGCGCCCCTGCTGGATGTGACTATAACTACACCAAAGGGGAGATTGCTTGGTGCACAAGAGAAAGCTGTGATTGGGTCTCTAGGGATTTTTCTGTTTGTTGCTGCTGCTGTTGTTGTTTGTTTGCATTTATGAGAAACGACTGCACACTTTAAAATTTTTTAAAGGTTTATTTCAAACTAAACAAAAAATACAACAAAAGGACTAAATAAGGAAAAACAGCGCTGGAAGCCTCCCTGTGGCTGGCTACCATGTGGCTAGCTCATCTTCAAGATGGATGCTTCGTCTTTTATGTCTCTAGCCCCTCCTAGAGCCTTGTCAGTCAACTCCTTCCTTGCTGTCCAGTGGTGGAAGTCACTTTCTTACATTCTGATAGGAGGTCAGGTGTAACAAGCTAACCTTCCCAAACGCCTGGATTACCAAGACCATCCCATGATAACAAATGCTAGGCGGGGACACATTGCAGTAACATAGCTATACATTTATAAAACTTCTTTTAACATACATATAATGTTCACTCCTTAATTGTGAGAGCCAACCATGTCATTACTCATCTATAACATGTTGTCATATATATACATACTTTCAAGTAAAGAACTGTTATTCCTTTTCCTGTATCTTTACCTGAAAGCCTTGTAATTTCGAAGTTATAATAATTTGGAGTCAAGGGGATCATATTTTCCATTCCAAGTGAAGTTCCTACCATGATTGACAGGCACCTGTCTTTGAAACCAAGACAAAAAATATTTCTAAAATTATATCTGTAGAATGTTTTGGTGTGTTTAGGTGCATTCTATGGGTCGCTTTTGTGTTCTAGTACCTTTACTGTTTTCCATAAAATGGTCTTAACAGTAAATATTGATTCTTTGCACTTTATACTATTGGGCCACCTAAGCTGATTTTTCTGCCCTTTCTCCAGTCTGTGAGGAGGCCACCAACAAAGGAGAGAAGTTCTCTCTTAAACTGCTGGCTTGTTTGTGTCTCTCGTTTAATGTACCCCTGAGCTAGATTGACTGGGATTTGGGGAAGTGTGACAGGACTTTGATTCAGCTTTGACACTGTCCAAAACAGTGGTGCTGAGTACTTCTGAAACTGGGATTCAAGCAAGTCCAAGTTATTTAATAACAAAAGGCAATATTCTGTATTTGGGCAGTCTGATAACCTGCCTAAATAGAAAAAGTCTGTGTGGGGATGAGAAGTGATGGCTTTGGTGTGGCAGGACATAGGAGCACTGCTGGCCAGGAATCCCTGCAGTGCTTCCCTCTGAGGATGGTGAGGCCCTGGCACAGGTTGCCCAGAGAAGCTGTGGCTGCCTCATTCCTGGAAGAGTCCAAGGCCAGGTTGGGTGGGGCTTGGAGCAACCTGGTCTAGTGGAAGGTGTCTGTGCCCATGGCAGAGGGGGCGGAACAAGATCTATTGTTATTGTAGAAGAAGGTATATTCTTTAATAACTTCCACCAGATACATGCCTATTGTTTAATTCTCTGAAACGTACAAGTTTCCAGTCAGGAATTTATACTGCACATGAACAACTCCATCTTGTTCCAGATGTTTGCAACACTTGTAGGAATGATTAAATAGAAGAGGATTATCCCTAAACCCAAAGTATTAGATTATCAAAGAGAGACATCTCTGATGAAAATAGGGAGATGCATCTGTAATGGAAATATGGTTAAATATCAAAAAGTGGCCTTTTGGGCTGAAGTAGTGTATGGTTTTGTTACTTGCCAGTCTAAGAAGCCTTCACATAATTCCACTTATAAGTCAATTGCTTTTTTTTTTTTCCTCCCTTTCATAAACAAGACCTATATCCTGGACATCAGCTAGTGCTGTTTGAATCATATGATACAGAGGTTTTCTGAAATGTATTAGGCATAAAGAGTAAATGGAATTATTCTCTATGTGTTCAATGAAGTGTTGTTGAAATGATGGCATCATTTGTTGAAATGATGGCTCAGGGGTGTTGTTGAAATGATGACTCAGGGGTATTTGCAGAATTCAGAATACCAAGTGAAGATGAAAATACACAATCCATTCATGCAGGTCAACTCCTGCTAATGTCTCCATTCCTTTGCTTCCTCACAGTCTTTTCCATTTTGATTCTTCGTCCTTCAAGTCATCCAAACATTACCCATTTTTTATCCTGAACTTTACTAATAACCATTGTCTTGTCTAAAATGGGACATGCAATAAACTAAAAGTGCACACAGGAGTAAACTCTTGGTATTATACTAAAGTCTACATATGAAATGTCACACCTTAGTGAACAAAATTCAGTATCTGTCACACTTAAATATTCTGTAGCTGCCAACACATGTATGCTTTACTAAGTCTACACATACAGTATGTAAACAGAAGTTAATGTATTTGTCTTCTATAGTAGTTGTCTTCAGACTCTTTCAATAAATAGTATTTTGGGGGATAAAAAAAGTCATCTGGGGAAGCTCTGTCAACAGGGAATCAGCTCTATTTGTAGAGACTGACAAGATTTTTTCAGCTCTGCTTTTTCCCTGCCACTGCACATTGTTTCTTATTTCATTTATGTTCCAGTTGTGTCCCTAGCTGAATGCTCAAAACAGGAACAATCCTCATGCAGTTACTACTCGCTTTCCATTTTTGTTTAAATTCTTAGCCACCTTTCTAAGGGGTAAGAAGGGAAGGAAAACAGTGCTACAGAGGCTTTGCCCAGTTGCTGAAAGACAGTGGCTTTCTAACATAAGTAGCTGTTGGGAGGACTGATTTTTGTGAGAGAAGAATGAAGTGATGCCTCTGTAAGCATTTGCACATATTTAAAGTTTATTCAAAGCTTTTGAAAGCTATGTGAACAGAGAAAGAGGAGGGGGACAGCCAGTTCTTTTGTAAGTACGGACTTTCAGGTGCAGAACATATTTCCTGAGCTAACCTTGTCTCAAGGCATGCTATTTAAATAGTATGTTCAGTGTAGATATATTAGTAACTTAAACACTCTCAGTTTTGAAATGGGACTAATTAGTTTTGAAATGGGAAAAAATATCTACTGCTTTGTGTTGCTATTAAAGCTGCAATCCTGCATCTATATGCTGTGTTTGAATTCCCTGTACCTTTATGGAGCCCTGCTGAAATCTTGCATGCAAAAAAAAAATCTGGTTATTTTAGATTGCCAGTTGTGTTGACTGAACGGTAGACAGTTCATTCTTAAGCTGCCTCTGCTGTGGGATGGGACACATGTGCTGGGTGGACACATAATCTCCAAGGAACTTTTTAAATGGGACAGGAGGCTTTGATATAAAATTAGACTGTTTAAGATATGTGTAGACTTGGCTATGAAGAGTTGCATACAAAGAGTTGCATTACATATCTGTAAACTCTCAAGTGGATAGTCTTTCCTGTATAAGAGTAATTAATTTTGTACTGTAAAGGAACCTATTCAATTTCTGCCCTGAAACAACAACTGATGATCATAAACATAAACAATAATTACTTATGGGCTTATTTTTCAAAGGTTCTTTCAGCAAAACTGTTGAACTTTGACTGAGTTGGTGATGAGTTTCTCTTTGGGAAGAGAAATGCTGGTAGCAATGTATTATTCAACAAGCTATCTTGTTCCCTTTCTTGATTTCTTGGCCACTCATAGAACTGCTGATGCTTTGTATCATCCAGGCTCATTGCAATACGTTCAGCCCGGCAACAACAGTGGGAATAAATCTGTAAATGTACCTAGATCCTGTTATTAAAACAAAACTGTTCTGTGAATTTAGAGCTGAACTCTGAAGACCTTATTTTGTATTCAGGTTCCTTGTGATCACAGTGTTTATGCTGATGTGCATCTGCCTGAATAAGTTGTTTCCCAGTATAGTCCTTGGATTGTTCTTCAGTCAAAGTGGTGTTATTTTGTCTTAATGTAATCAGGACCAGGGCAATGATTGTCCTCCTGTCCTGGGCCCTGGTGAGGCCACCCCTCAAATCCTGTGTCCAGTTCTGGCCCTCACTGCAAGAAAGTGCGGGAGCATGTCCAGAGAAGGGCAACAGAGCTTGGGAAGGGTCTGGAGCACAAATCTGATGAGGATCAGCTGAGGGAGCTGGGAATTTCCAGCCTGGAGAAAAGGAGGCTCAGGGGGCAGCTCACTCTCTACAACTCCCTGAAAGGAAGGTGTAGCCAGGTGGGGCCATGCTCTTCTCCCAGGGAAAAAGTGACAGGACAACAGGAAATGGCCTCAAGTTGTGTCAGGGAACATTCAGGTTGGACATTGGGATGAAACTCTTCTTGAGAAGTGATCTTGAGCATTAGAATGGGGTGGCCAGGGAGGTGGTGAAGTCCCCACTCCTGGAGGTGTCCAATGAATGACTGGACATAGCACTCAGTGCTGTGGTCTTTGAGACAAGGTAGGGGTTGGTCACAGGATGGACTTGATGATCTTGGAGGTCTTTTCCAACCTTAATGATTCTGTGACTTCTAAAGGAAACTTTAAGCAATAATTGTGTCACCCAAGTTTCTAGAGCATCAATATGCCATGAGCAGTTGGTTATAAAGGGAATACAGGCAGAAGAAGGCAAAGTAGATGACAAAACATTAGCTTAAAGGAGCATATATGCTTATATGGCAGGCATGGCTTAATAAAATATGTTGATTTATTGACTCTAACAAGTATTCTAGAAATGTAGTGTTGATTTCTTCTAATCAACCTTGTCCTTTGAGTGTGAAAAACATCTGTTTGTTCTAGCTTCTCTCGGCATGTGTTAGCCTTAATGGCGTTAGAGTGGCTTCAATCTTGTTCACATGTGCCAGAAGATGTTTCTATAAAATTTGGTATTAAAAAACTAAATTGAGGATATTATATCTGTTATCGAAGTATTGCAGACAGCCATTTTGGCCACCAGACTTTTAAGCACAGAAGTTATGCTAGAGATAGTAGTGACCAAGGGGGCAGAACCCTTAATTGCATGTGGTTTACTCTAAAAAAAAAAAAAAATCATGGCTTTAAAAAATATTTTTATTGTGTTTTTACAGAATTGCAGGATTGCTGACATCTTTTTTTTTTGTTTCATTTTTGTCTTAGTTTGAGATGATTTAAAGGACAACACTCTGGAATGAGTTGCTTCCTCTAAAGGGTTCCAACAATTCCTTTCCAGCAATAGGAAATTAATACTAATAGATGAAAATTAAAAAACTGCACAATAGTTTATTAAGAAACAGAATGCCCACAAGGCAGGGAAAAAAGTGAATAACTGCTAGATATCAAACTGATAGATTTCACCGCCCACACACTGGAACAAAGATCCAAAATGCCAGAGATTACCTGCTCTCAACATGCAATATGGGATGGTGTCAGCTTCTATCTTGGGAAGGCAGAAGCTTTCATGGAGCAGTTCCAGCAGCAGACAGAGGCCTGGTGGCTCATCTGACATCAACCTTCTCCCCAGGGCAAAGTACAGCAGACCATGGCAGCTAAAGCAGCTGGGCTGGAGCCTCTCAGTGTGTTTTCCTCCCATCTCAGCGTGGTTCACTGGGGCTTGCATCAGAGTAGGGCAGCTCTACTCCTGCTGACACAATGTCCCTGGTCTCTGACAAGAAGCTGCTCAGTTCACCTTAAGGCAGCCCAAAGACCGCTACTGCAGCGTCTCTGAGCCAAAGAAAGGAAAATCTTTTTGCCTGGGCCAAAAACCAAACCAGCCCAGCAAAACCCATGCCGCACAGAGCCACAAAAATGCTGGGCAGGGAGCTTTTAAAAACACTTGTGCAAAAGCAAAACTCTTCACCCTCCTGGTCTCCCACACACCAGATCTTCGGCTACAGGGTCTTAAAGATACAATACCCATTTTTGAGCACAGAGCAGAGGATCATGAAATACACTATCATAATAAATCACTCTAAGACAGTTTTTGCAACAGTGAAACAGCTTAGTGTAAGTACCTGCAGGCAAGATCATCAAATCCCATTACATGAAGGAGCAAACCACTGAATTGGGAATATTGGCTCATGTACTGAGCTTTCCCTTCTTCTGATGCAAAGCTACCAAGTGTTTCATCAGGGAAATGCTCTTGAGGATGTGGCTCCTAAAACATCTTTCCTGTGGAAAGCTGTGATGATCACCGAGTTAAAATTTATGCTTGATTTAAAAATAGATAAGGCATAGAGTTTGTTTATTCTTGTTTCCTGTGTAACTTTCCAGTGATGTTCTAATGTTTTCTAATCTGAATACCTGTATGTTTTGCTGGTGTAGCTTTTACTATGATGAAGACTATTGTGTTTTGTAGTTAGGTTTTTTAATTTTCTTTGTTCCCTTTAAGGAAAACTTGGCACCTCTTATACTGTGACCTATTGTTCCTAGCTCAACCTTCCGGAGGATTTCTTCTAATCAACCCTCTCCTTAGAGTGTGAAAAACATCTTCTCTTTGCTGTAGCTTCTCTTGGCATATGTTAGTCTTAATGGAATTAGAGTGGCTTGTCTTGTTCAAATATGCCAGAAGATGCTTCTATAAAATTTGCCATCATCAAACATGGCTGTTGGTTGATTCTGCCAGGAAAGGACTATTGAGCAACCTTGGCAATGTAAAAGACCAGTGTTGGAAGGACTTTTTTTTTTTTTTTTTTTTTTTTTTTTTTAATGAGCATGCTAAATACGATGAAGTCATATTAGTGTGTCCCAAAGTCAGTAAAATTTGAATGAGAAAAAGCATGTGTAACACCCTTTTAATAAACTCACCTCAAGGAGTTACATGGATTGCATATAGAAGTATATTCTAGGTCAATATTTGCTTCAGAGAGAGTGGGCTTATAAAAAAATTTAAACTATTTCAGATGTTTTATCTCCTTCATTGGTGGAACATAGTGGGATATAAGGTGGCAATGCTGACTTGGTCATTATACTTTACTGCAAATGAGACATTTGTCCACAGTTGGCCAAATTAGCTATCCTACCTATTGAGATGTTTGCTGTGCACAATTCTGGTTAGTTAGCTGTTCCTATGCCTTTAGAAGCCAGAACTTAATACAATGTTTTATGTACCCATCCTCTGCAGTGTGTTTTGTAGAAATATTAAGATTAATCAAAAAAGTGTTGAGAAGATCCATTTGAGAAGGACTGAGGATGGCAGACAGGTTGAAACTGGATGATCTTTAAGGTTTTTTTCCAACCCAAGTCATTATATGATTCTATGATGCACAAGAAATTTGGTTCCAGCTTAAATTAATAGGACTAACTACAGGATGAGACACCTCACTTTACCAATGTATTTACTTAAAACAATTTTAAATTATACTGTCAAGGTATTCCTCTTAAACATCTGGAAACATGCTCCGACAGTAAGGGAACCTGTCTGACTTCACTGGTTCTGAATGAGCAAGGACTCCAGTTTCATATGGAGTATACTGGAATTGTAAGTAATACTGGTTGATACAGTTTGAACATAAACTAAATCTGTTCTCAGGATTTTAAGATAAAAATGGGTGTATTTATAGGTTTATAAATGAGGTGACTTCATGAAAGTGTTTATTCTTTCCAAATTGTTTGTCAATTCCAGCAAAAGTCACTTAAAGGTTGTAGGAGACTTCAGAGATCTTTGTGGCAAATTGGGGGCCAGAATGGTTATGTTCATTTGGGGAGTGGATTGTTTGTTTCTTCTGGTTTTCCAACTTTCTTGTGTTTCAGAGCTGATTTTATAGTTGATGCAAATCAGTCTTGGTACTATTGTCTTCAGAGGAACATGCTGGTTTGCACTGGGTACCAAGATTTATTTTGCAAATTTAATAACATTATACAGTTTCACGAAGTGTTTGCACAGGGAAGTCTTTCTGCTTCAGTGTTACCCCTAGAAATGCAAAGAGAAATCTGTTTGTTCAGCTTCAGCTTTGCACTGGATGATATGAGGGGGATGGGACAACAGTGGTAAGGGGCTTCTAGACCACTGGCCTATTCACATAGTCTTTTGAAAAAATGATGGCAATAGACACATGTTCTCAGCATCTTGATGCATCTTAAAATAAGCAACAGCTGAAGCAGCTATAGGCTCTCACTGCATTTACAAGCTGTCTTTGAGCTGCCAATGAGTTGCTGTGGAAACCATTGCTGAACAGGACCAGGAGATGGCTGGAAAATAGGCTTTTTTTGAGAGCCTGACTAGTTTAAACCCCCATCCCCCATTTGCAGAAGCTCCCTCTAAATTGCCATGGAGACAAAGAGGAGTACTGGTGTTTGAGACTTGTAAAAGTGCAAGCTATAAATATTTATTTGGCTAACAGCATATGCTTTCTGTGATGTCTCTCTGTTAGAATAAACTCCATGCTACATTGAACCTTTGCAAGTTGCGCATTCTGTGCATTCAAACCCTCTCTTCTGTGTGAGTAGAAAAGAAGGAAGCAATATAAACATTGAAGATAATTAAATTTTACATTTTGATTATTAATTATAAAACATTAAATTATAATTTTTTCCTCAGTATTTCCCCCTCTCGTGCAGTACTCTTTCAGTGCTGGGGACTACTGAAAGCTCTTAGGGGGCTGTTGAGTTTATCTAAAACTGTTGTATTTCTATGTTCACTTTTTCAGGAAGTCTGACCTAAATAATCTCTTGCTTTCTTGCCCCGTGCCACTTGACTTTTTTTTCCTTCCACTTTCTTCTCTACAAGCACTTCAAGTTTTGTGTTTCCAGAGCCAACTGTCCTTGGGGTTCTGAAATAAAAATTAACCATTAACATGACCTTAAATTCTTAGGACTCCCACTGATAACTTTAGATAATTGGCTCTGAAAACTTCAGTCGTTTGTTACTTTTACTTTAAAGACTTTTTTTCTTTTTCTTAACTTGAAAACTAAGACTAAAAACACCATGATGGGTGTGCTGGCTTTCCAGATTTCACTTAACATTTTCCACAAAGCTAAGGATTAGGTAACTGAGTGACTGAAATTGAGTTTCTTTTGCCTGTTTTCCCCCCAGTGATGTGGGATAACTTCCTCTAGCTCTTGTTCAAAATTTGAGGTCTTAATGCTGTGTTTATGTTGTTAACTTAATCACAGGGTCACAGAATGGTTTAGATTGAAGGGACCTTGTGTTGGAGACTGAAATGTTATGGTTTATGGCTTAAACATCTTTATGAAAGACTTTTGCCTATTATAGCAAATGTGCATAACAACACTGCACCAGCAAAGCTCACCCTGGATGGGACTCCTGACTGAAAACCCTGAACTATGGGTTAAACCACCTAAGGCAAATTGAGATAAAATGACACTATTGTGTGAAGCATCTGGAACAGCATCCACGACAGGGCCCAGCCCAGCACCTTTGGGGTGGAGGCCACAGCCCCAGGTTTTTCTGCTGCCAGGCTCACACAGATCCTGCACCAAAGAAGGGAAGGAGGAGAGGTTTTGGGTATGTGACATGGCCTCTGGCCAGATGTAGTGAATACCTGTCTTCCCCTGGGCAGACTGGCCCAGCTGTGGGGTCTTCCACCCCTGGAAGGCCACATCTATGTGAGGGACAACCATGTGAGGGACAAATGAGGTGGTGTCATGGCTCATCAAAGGCCCCTCACCAAAGGTGTCCCCAGACCCTGCACTGCATGTGATACTACGTGATGCAACAGATCTGCATTCTTGAAAGGGACAGTGTCAAACCTGCCCCTTCACCGGGAGGTACCTGTGTGTTCCCACCTGCCCAAATGTATATTAATCCATTGGAGTCTACACTTTTTGGTGGGGGACCCTCACTGTCGAGAAGATGAGATGGAGGGAAGCAGTGAGACATCACTGGGGACCTTGGAAGGGGTGATATGTTTCTACTTAACCTCTGTCACTCCCTCCCTCCCTCCCTCCCTTCCTTCCTTCCTTCCTTCCTTCCTTCCTGCCTTCCTGCCTTCCTGCCTTCCTGCCTTCCTGCCTTCCTTCCTGCCTTCCTTCCTCCCTCCCTCCCTCCCTTTCTTTTTCCTTCTTTTACTATTAAATAAAATATATCCATTTTTTGGTATCAACATCTAACGTTGTTTGGTTTTAATCATGTTTTTTTGGTATATTCAAACTTTTCTGTGTTTGATCCATTTTTTTCACAAAGAGTTAGTTCCCTTTCCTCTTCTCTGCTTAGAGTGGATCGCAACAACCTTAAAGCTTATCTAGTTTCAATCCCCTTGCCATGGGCAAGGACATCTTCCACTAAACCAGGTTGCTCAGAGCTCCATCCAGCATGGCCTTAAACACTTCCAGTGATGGAGCATGCAAAACTTCTCTGAACAGCCTATTCCAGTGCCTCACCACCCTCACAAGGAAGAATTTATTCCCAGTATCTAATTTAAACCTGCCATCTTCCAGTTTAGAGACATTCCTCCTTGTTCTGTCACTACATAGTCATGCAAAATATACCTATCCATGGGTTTTGTAACTACTTTAGGTACTGAGAGGCTGCAATAAGGCTCTTTTCCAGGCTGAATAATCCCAATTCTCTTAGCCTTTCCTCATAGTAGAGGTGTTCCATCCCACTGATAACTCTGATCATTCCTCTGGACTGACTCCAACAGGTCCATGTCCTTCCTGTGCTGGGATCCCAGGGCTGGATGCAGCACTGCAGGCGGGGTCTCACCAGAGCGGAGCAGAGGACCAGAATCCCCTCCCTCCCCTGATGCCCAGAGGGCTTTGGATGCAGCCCAGGACATGGTTGACCATACCAACATGTGAAGGACTTCACACAATGAAGCTGAGTTTATTCCAGTTATTTCCGGTTATATTTTGATGCCTAAATCACCAGTTTCAGAGATGGGTTAAGGGCTTTGGGTAGCTTAGGAGACTACTCCAACAGAGGCTGTGAATACTCCCAGTCTCTCTCCAGCATGCCTGCTGGAGGTTGGCATCCACCAAGCAGAACTGATGGAAGAGGAAGGCTGCTTAACACAGATCCTGACAGTAGTGTGGGTGGGGAAGAGTGGTGAGTCTGAGCCCTGGGTGCCTGTCAACAGCTGTCAGAGTTAACATGGTCCAGCCTGCTGATGCCACTCTAAGCAGGGTTAGTAGCCTTTGGGTTGTAGCAGCCACATCTTGGACTACTAAGAAGAATGGGAGTTACTAGTCTGGGTGTTTTTTGATAATTCATAACTAATCCTGTCCAAAAGTAGGCAGCTTTTCCTCCCCCTTCCCCTTTTATGGACTACGTAGTCTGTGGGCTACTTCTCCTAGAGAACTGCTGAGACACTTGGATATTCATTAATCTATGGGATCAGATGTGATCTGTCCCAGGGTGATGAGGGAGCTGGCAGATGAGCTTGCAAAACCACTCTCCATTATTTACCAACAGTTCTGGCTCACTGGGGAGATTCCAGATGACTGGAAGCTGGCCAATATGACACCCATTCACAAAAGGGTGGGAAGGAGGATCCTGTTAATTACAGGCTGGTTAGCCTGACCTCAGTACCCGATAATGTTATGGGACAGTTTATACTGAGTGTCATCACACAGAACTTAGAGGATGGCCAGGGTATGAGACCCAAGCAGCATGGGTTTTGGAGAGGTAGGTCATATTTGACCAACCTGATCTCCTTTTATGACCAAGTGACCCTCCTGGTGGATGCTGGAAAGGCTGTGGATGTTGTGTACCTGGACTTCAGCAAGACCTTTGACACTGTCTCCCACAGCATACTCCTGGAAAAGCAGACAGCCATGGCTTGGACAGGAGCACTCTTTGCTGGGTTAAGAACTGGCTGGATGGCTGGGCCCAGAGAGTGGTGGTGAACGGTGCTGCATCCAGCTGGTGGCCAGTCACCAGTGGTGTTCCTCAGGAGTCTGTGCTGGGGCCAGTTCTGTTCAATATCTTTATTGATAACATGGATGAGGGGATTGAATCCTTCATTAATAAGTTTGCAGATGACACTAAGCTGGGAGTGTGTGTTGATATGTTGGACAGTAGGAGGGCTCTGCAGAGAGACTTAGAACAGTTGAATGGATGGGCAGAGTCCAATAGGATGACGTTTAATAAGTCCAAGTGACGAGCCCTGCATTTTGGACACAATAACCCCCTTGCAATGTTATAGGCTGGGGACAGTGTGGCTGGACAGTGCCCAGGCAGTAAGGGACCTGGTCAACACCAGACTGAACATGAGTCAGCAGTGTGCCCTGGTGGCCAAGAAGGCCAACAGCATCCTGGCCTGTGTCAGGAATAGTGTGGCCAGCAGGAGCAGGGAGGTCATTCTTCCCCTGTACTTGGCACTGGTGAGGCCGCACTGGAGTGCTGTGTCCAGTTCTGCCCCCTCAGTTTGGGAAGGACGTTGATATGCTTGAGCGTGTCCAGAGGAGGGCAACGAGGTTGGTGACGGGCTTGGAACACAAGCCCTATGAGGAACAACTGAGGGAGCTGGGGTTTTTTAGCCTGGAGAAAAGGAGACTCAGGGGTGACCTTATCACTCTCTACAACTTCCTGAAGGGTAGCTGTAGTCAGGTGGAGGTCAGTCTCTTTCTCCAGGCAGCAACTGACAGAATGAGAGGACAGTCTCAAGCTGCGTCAAGGGAAATATAGGTTGGAGAGTAGGAAGAAATTTTTCAGGGAAAGAGTGATAAAGTTCTGGACTGGCCTGCCCAGGGAGGTGGTGGAGTCACCATCCCTGGATGTGTTTTTAAGAAAAGACTGGATGTGGCACTTGGTGCCATGGTTTAGTTGAGGTGTTAGGGCATGGGTTGGACTTGATGAACTTGATGAAGGTCTCTTCCAACCTCGTGATTCTGTGAATTCTGTGAAGTATGGCAAAAAGGGAGCCAAAACAGGTGTCCTTAAATGATGTGACAATGGCAAAACTCCAGGTATCATATGAGTGCCTTGTGGCAGGTAGTTCCATGGCTGACAAGTTTGCATCAGCACCTAATCATGTAGCTGAGGCTTTACCCTGAAGTGGTCACGTCTGAAGGTTGCTAACACCAAACAGATGTCTGGTTTCCTATTCTCTTTCAGGGACTTCAGTAAGAAAAATTTGCTTTATTCTTGAGATGGACTTCCTAAATTTACAGTATCCTCAGAAACTCTTTGTTAAACTTTGCTTTAGACCACCTGTTGTTTAGAACTTGGCAAAACAAATGCAAAACTGTTTTTTTGCTTGTACTTATAACTTTATTTTGATTCTGATCTCATGTAATTTCTTCCAGGCACACTGTTTCTTTTGATTTGATTTGACTAAAATGTTTTTCCTTAATGATTCGTCTAGCTAGTAGTTTCAGTTTACAGCTGTGATTATTTATCAAATGGAAAGTGTTTTTTTGGAGTTTACTTCTAAACAAACATAGCTACTGACATGTAAAAACAGCTTTTTTTTTCTTTTTTTTTTCTGACCTTGCAAAAGCAGCCTGAATAAAAGGTTTACTGGTACAGTAATATGTCATCTTTTCACTATTGCTCTTTATATGGTGAATTAAAATCCAAAGCTGAAGACTTGGATTCTGAATATTTGACACAGATGTTTCTTGAAGGATGTCTAAGGGAAGAGATGCTCTACCTTTAAGGACCTCTCCTATCTTTCTGCTTGATCACAATATATAATGGTTTTAATATAGCAGCTGTCTCTGTACCACCTTACATTACTGTTTGAACTCTACAGCTTCTTGAAAAGGATCATGTGTATGTGTGGTTTATGTGTGTGAGGAGGAGGGTTGTGTGTATGTTGAACTTCTTTCTCTCCCTTTCTCCACCTCTTTCTCATATTTTCTACTTAATTGTATTGTATAATGGAATCTTCATGTATTCTATAAATCCCTTGATGTAAGGGTAAATATGGAGACTTTGTGCAATTGCAAGCTCCCAATAAAAAGCATGCAAAGTAATTCTGTAATGACTTCCATAGTGGAAAGTAAATAACATAGTCCTGCCCCAGAAGTCATAAAATATGTTTTCTTTTTGTGGCTTCATATTCTGTGAATTATTTTGATCATTGAATATTTTGAGCTACATGACACCTGTATTAATGAGAAGGAGAGAAATTTCCAGGCCCATGAAACAGCTTATATAAAACAGCGGTGAATTGCATGTACTAGAGCTGTTTTGTGTCCAGACAGAAGAGGTTGATGAGACAATAATTTATAAATGGTTTTATCCACACATTGGACACCTAGAAAAGCTTCCTTTTGAAATGTTATCAAGCGTTAGCTGCTGTCAGAGTCTCAGAATATAATGCTCCTCCCCATCATGAAGGAAGATGTTATTTCAATAGATAAATGTGATTTGTTAACTACTGGCATCTAGAATATGGGGGAAGAGGGGGCAAGAGGAGTATTGTTCTAGAAATATGATTTGGGTAAAAGACACGTTAATTTTTTTCCCATGAATCTAAATAGGACCTAATAGGTTAAAAAGTTACTTGCTGATTCCAGGCTATCTAGACCAAGCCTGAATGAAAAAAAAAGGAGCTGGGCTGTGTGTGGGCTTGCAGGAGAAATTATTGCTTTGGGAGGAGCTGGAGAAATGGTTTCCTCCTCTGGTTTTAACAGGATGTGAGGGAGCTTATACAGAGGATTTAAAAAATTTCTTTCTTTAAAGTTCAGTAGGGAATTTTCTTTCTTGGAGGGATGAAAAAAAATTTATAAGTGCTATTTGTAGTGCAAATATTTTTTTTTTTTGCTACTTCAGTATTCTCAGAGTATGTAAATGTCATTGCTAGAATTCTTCATGTGTTATTTACTTCATATTATAAACTTCTGATTATAACTTTTTAGGGTAACATAAAGTGGATAAAATTGAAACATATTACAGACAGGATAGCTATACACAATTTGGATCTTTTGGTAATGTGCACACATGAAAAGTCACTTTACACTGTCAGGTGAGGCTATGTTCTTTTAGACACAAGAATTGTTGGACATGTATTTGGAAGGGCATGTGAGATAGCTAGAAAGCACCACAGAGAATCCATGTTGGAGCAGGCTCCTGGCAGTAACTGTGACCTATAGAAAGCAGGCCATGCTGGAGTAGAGGATAGCATGAAGAAGAATGAGCAGCAGAGAAGAGCACATTCCCACAACTACTCTATTTACTCTGTTTTAAACTGGCAGTAAATATAATTGTTTTTTCCTAAATTTAGTCTGTTTTGCCTGTGATGGTAACTGCTAACTAAACTCCCTGACTCTCTGTCTTTCTCTTGACCCATGAGGTTTTTAATCTTATTTTCTGCTTGGTCATGTTGAGGAGGATGAGTGAGAGAGCAGCTATGTGGGTGTCTGGCAGCCACCCACGGTCAACCCAACACAATGCACAGTGAATGAATAACTGAACTCTTGCTACAATGCCAGAGACTTAGATACCATTTCTGAGTGTTGCTCCATGACTCAGAGGCAGTGATTATAGATACCTGTAGAACAGCAATTTGTATTTTTAAAGGATGCTGAAAAAACTCAAGAAAATTAAGGAGGAAAAAGACCATAGGAACAGAATGAATGAAGAATTCCCTCTGTTGTGTTGGACTTAAACCATAAGGAATGTTCTTTAATTGAGAAGAAAACTATGATAGGGTACTATGGTGTATGGGATCAGTGCTGTTTAATGTCTTCATTATTGACATAGACAAAGGGATAGAGTGCACCCTTGGCAGATTTGCTGATGACACCAAGGTGAGTGGTGCTGTTGCCTCACTTGAAGGATTTGATTGTCATCCAGAAGGACCTGGACTAGTTCAAGAAGTGGCCCATGGGAATGTCATGAGGTTTAAAAAGACTGAATTCAAGGTGCTCCACCTGGGTCAGGCCAACCCCTGGTATCAGTCTGTTGCACTAGGACACGAAATAACTTATGCACTCACAATAAGATTAAAAGAGTAAAAGGAAGAAACTTTTATTTCTGACTTTGTAATATATAAAATTATAAAAGTGATAGTGGATTGGAGGAAGAAATTGCTACCTCTCTAACTACACTGGTTAAACTAACAGTCTATCAATTCTCCTTCCACAAAGAAGAATGTAAAACAATCATTTACATGAACAGTGTGTGAGAACTCTAGTAGAAATATGTAAACATCAGAAGGCATAGAAAACTTTTTAAAGAGCTTTAAAACTTTTAAAATAACAGAGTGACATCAATCCAGGCTGGGGGATGAACAGAGCAGCCCTACAAGAGGACTTGAGAGTGCTGGTGGGTAAGAGGCTGGACATGCCCCAGCCATGTGCACTGGGAGCCCAGGAACCCCCTGTGTGCTGGGTTGCCTCCAAAGCCCTGTGGGCAGCAGGGAAGAGAGGGGATTCTGTTTCTCTGCCCGACTCTGGTGAGACCCCACCTGAACTGCTGCATCCAGCTCTGGGTTCCCAGCATAGAAAGCACATGGACCTGTTGGAGCAAGTCCAGAGGGCCACTAAAATGATCATGGGGATATGGCATGTCTCCTGTGAAAATAGTCTGAGAAAATTTGGGTTGTTCACCCTATGAAAGAGAAGGCTCTGGGGACACCTTATTGCAGCCTTTCAGTACTTACAGGGGACTTATAAGAAAGATGTGGACAAACTTTTTAGTAGGGCCTGTTGTGGGTTAGGACAAGGGGTAATGGCTTAAACTAAAAGAGGGTTGATTCAGACTAGATATAAGGAAGAAAGGTTTTACAGTGAGAGTGGTGAAACATTGATACACATTACCCAAAGACAGAGTGGATGGCCCATCCCTGGAAACATTCAGGGTTAGGCTGGATAGGGCTCTGAGCAATGTACTCATGTTGAAGATGTTCTTGCTCATTTGCAGGGAGCTTGAACTAGATGACCTTTAAAGATCCCTTCCAACAACAAAGCATTCTGAGATTCTATGATGAGATCTTCAAACAAAGCTTTGAGCACTGAAAGCCCAAATGGACTCACTCAAGGCAGAAGTGAGGCACTAACTTCAACAAAAGTAATCAACTGTTAAAAGAAAGCCATAAGAATCAAGAGATTGTTTGTTTGTTTGTGTCTTCAGGTCAAGACTAGATATTCATCTGCTAGGGTGTGTGCAACTCTTCCTCCATTAAGCAGGGGAAAGAGAAATTAATTACTTAGGGATAGACGAAGAAGGTGTGTGCTTAACAATGTCTAATCTTGCTATTTTCCTAGTTTCTATCAGTCAAAAGAAGGCTATTTTTAACCAAGTTTCTAAACATTGATGGAAACAGGTTCTCAGTTCTTGTCCATACTTGCTATAGCAATTGTTCAGTTGGCTGATGCAGACAGAGGAAATGGACTGCATTAGAAGTGTCCATGCTGTCTTCAAAACTAGTACTAAACCAAGAGAACTTGAGATGCTTTTTGGAAAAAAAAAGTAGACTTGTGTAAAGAACTGTGATCAGCTATTGTTAAGAACTTGCTAGCCTGATGTGAATTAATTGTAATACCTGTGCCCAACTCCTGGTAGCTGGGTGGGGGTTGATGTAGGTCTAGTGGTTATTTCACTTGTTCTTTCTGGAATTTCAGTGCTCCCAATACACGAGTGTGAGGAACCAATTTAATTTTGAGTTCTGTCTCAATATTGTTTGAAATTACAGGAGGTGTGGGGGGAGGGGCTGTACAAGTGCTACTTGCAGGAGGCAGCTAGGAGAAGATGGAAAGCCCCATCTCTCAGGTGACTTTGCTTGGCAACCATCTCACATATAATAGGCAATCAGTAAGAGACCACTAAGGACACTGACCTTCCAGAGAGCTTCTCCAATCAGATGGTGAAAGGGCAATGGGCTGCAGTGGAGTGTTGGATTGGGCCAATGATCTCCTCTCAGCATTGCAGACCTTGGGAGGAGCCAGGGGGTATAAAAGTAACTGTATCACAAGCTTAGTAGCTTTTTGTGATTTTGCCCTGACTAGCTGGTTCTTTTGTCCCCGTTTTTGCCTTCTTTGGCCTTTGCTTGCCCTCGCTCTCTTGCTGTCACCCCTCCCTGGCTGGACACTTGCTGACCACTTCCTGTGTCCTGCCCTACCACTTCATCTCCCTCACATGCTCCAGCTGTCGCCTGTCCTGCCTACCTGCGTTCCTGCCCGATGCCCTACCTGCTTCGTCTCCCTGCCTTCTTTGTTCCTGGCTGAGCCACCTGCTTTCAACTCTTGCGTCGCTAATCTAGCCTGTGTCCATGATCTCCACTATGACCCTGTCCAGAGTTCTGCACCTCCTGCCTGAGTGCCTGCTCACCTCATGTCTGGCCGCCCGTTTATGCAGGAACCATGCCTTTGCTCTGAGAGCTGCAAAGGCTCCCCCAGGAGGGGCATGTGCACACATCACCTGCCAGCTGGACGTCGACAGCCCACTCTGAGGTTCTGGTAGTAACACCCATTTTTTCTCTCAGTTGCCCCCTCTCTTTCTCTGCCCATTCTTTTTCCTTCTCCTTGTTTATTTTCTGTCTTTTCTATTCTTCCTTGGTAAGACAAAATCCTTTTCACTACCAATAAATGGTTCTCAGATATAACTTGCCTCATTTCACATAATTCCATCCTCAGCCATCTGTTTTAGAAGAACCCCCTGCAGTTCCCCCTTAGTGGAATGCAACAATGAGATATCCAAGAGTGTATGGGGATTTTTTCTTTCTTTGAGTTAAAACTAGATAAATCTTCATTATCTTCCTTCCCTTTTCAAGAAGAATTTGAGATACTTGCCAATTACTGTACATATTTTTTACTCTGTAGAATCTGTAAGTGGTATTCTTCAGAAAATATTAATGCCTTGTAATAAGAATGTTATGGAAGATATACTTATGGATTAATAGATGTCTCCCCAGTAATAAACAGACATTACCATAGCATAAAATGTTTACTGTTTATATAGAACTTCTTGCATGTAAATATCATTATACCATTATAAAAAAGAAATATTATTTATTTTTTACAGATGCCAGAACCTGGAGAAAAAAGATGAACTGTTCAAGGCCAGCCCTGGCCTAGCTCTTTGTTTTTACTCTTTCTTGTAGGCAATGTCTAACTTGTACAGTGTGAGGAGGTCTCAAAAATATTGTTTGTAGCTGCCAAAAACATGTGAAATCACAAATGTTTATTGCTGATTTGTCTTTTTTTGCTGTTCCCTTGCAGATCCTGAAGTGTCTGGAATCTCCATTGAAACAGATAACAAAAATGTAAAAGCAGAGGAGTTTAAGGGTACAGTATGGGCATTGTTGTGATAATTTTTAATATATACACAATACATGCTAACTATGAATACAGAAGCTGTGCAGCTATTGAGGTTGTTTTCCTCTTTCCTGTGCCTAATCTCTCCACTGATTCTGTGTTATCTTGGTCTTGTCCCCATTTTCTCTTACTCAAGGTGGAGTTGACCTACGTGCTCCCCAGAGATCCTTTTCAACCTCACCTGTTCTATGGTTCTATGACTTGTGAGTCAGTCTTGTAACTTCTGCCTGGTTTCCTTCCACACAGTGTCATGTGAGAAACATTAAATATCTTACAAGACAGAAAAGTGAGGGACTAGAGAGAGCAGATATAAGTTAGTTAATTGTAAATAACAATAATTTAATGGCTATTTTTACTTGTCAGTAGCTGTAATGGCTATTTACATAGTTATATATATGCATGTATATATATATATATATATATATATATATATATATATATATGTGTGTGTGTGTGTGTGTGTGTGTGTGTCATATATAAAATAGCAAATTTATTCCAATAATGTGGTGGAGAACTTAGAGAGGCAAAGAGGAAAACCTGTTTGCTGGGTAGATGAGAAAGGGGAGTACTGTAGTGTGAGGTTTGTGGGTTATGTGGGCTTGTTTTTTGAATTTGGTTGGAGTGGAGGTGGAAATTCGGGATCAAAAAACCTGTTCTCTCAGCTTTAAACCCTGATTCAGCTTCTTGAGGTAATAATCAAATATTTTAGAGGTCTCTAAAATTGTCATCTGGACTTCTGTTAAGTATTCTTCTCTTGACAGAATGCATTTAGAGCTCAAGGCAGGCAAAACCAGAGAGAAATGCTTTTGGTAATATTAAAGCTTGATTAGGTTCTGTCTTTTTATATGGTATATGGCTTGTATTTTTTCTTTTGTTATTTGTACATTGAATGGAATCAGTTTAGCACAGCCCAGATGCCAAGCCAAGTTCTCCATGTGTAGCAGCACTAAGGAATGGTAGGGCCGATAGTTATTCCACTGAGTGCAGCTGGTCTGAAATGCATTTTCCTTTTCTCCTCTAACTCCTCTTACTGTAGAGGAGGATGGTCAGGCACTGGGACTGGCTTCCCAGGGGAGTGGTCATGGTACCAAGCCTGACACAGCTCAAGAAGCATCTAGGTGACACTCCTTGTCATGGTTTTGTTTTAGGTAGTTCTGCAAGGAGCAGAGAGTTGGGCTCACTGATTCTTAGCATTCCTTGCAACTTGAGATATTCTATGATTCTATCGCCAATGATAGCCTCCAGACCAGATGTAAATCCAAATTAAATATTATGCAGATGTCTCCAAGATTCCAGAGGGCTTTTGAAGGCCTAGCAGTACCAGTGCTGATGCACGGTATCCTGTGGATCTACCTTAATGCAAGTCAAGTACACCTGCTCTGGAAAATACCTCTCGCTGACTCCATTACTGTGGAGAAAAAGTGGGAAAGGGGAACTATAACTAAGGATGATTTTATTATGTTGTCTCTGTTCTGTGCACACTCCCTTTCTTCTATCCATTCCTTTTCTCTGAATAAGAATAGAGGGTGGGCATCAGTGCTAGGTTTTTTTCTAAAGTGAAAACATGTGGCATGCAAGAAAGGGGCAGCTTATTTGAGACAGAGGTGACTTGTTCAGCTGAGAACACTTCAGCTGAGCTGTCTCTGTGTCAGCTAATACAGACCAGCTCATTTGACAAGCCAACTGTCACAAGGCCAGTAGCAAAAGCAAGCTGAGCTTGAATTATGGTTTTTCTTTGTTAGAAGGATACAAAAACAAAATGGGAAGGAAACTAGCAAATCTTAAGATTCAGGAAGCCTCCACCCATACACTCAACCTGAAGTCAGGAACCTCAGACTTCCTGAGTGCACAGTATGTTTTTCAAAACAGCCAGTGCATGTTTAACATGTTTCTGACAAGGAATGCCCTCCTGCCTCAATTTTTCTTTCAAGTCTGGATATTTTTTCCCCTATGAGGTATCACCAAGGCTACCAGTCTGGGTTTTTGTTTCTTTTCAGAGCCGACCTAGGAAATCAGACTCTGAAGGGCAAAGGAGTAGATCTGTCTGCAGCTCTTAATTACCTTCCAGCCTCATTTGTTTAGACTGTAAAGAAAGATGATGGTTGTTTATGTTTGAGCAGTGCATGTTGGCATTATGAAAGCTAGACGGGCCTTGTCAAAACTACAAAGGCTTTTGCTCTGGATATTGTGGCCTGTATTGGAAAATTAGCATCTTACAGGTAGCAAGGTCTATATTGCATTTGTTTCTTTAACCATCTTACTGGAATATTTTTCATCTCCATTAAGTTATACATTTAAACAGAAAAACTATTGATGCTGAATTCAGAATGGTAATTCAAAAAATATGGTTATAACAGGGTCAGAGCCCCCCTTTTTAGGGATGATCTGCTTAGAAACGTTTAAACTGAGGGTAGTAATAAAGAATGTAATGGATAAAGTAGATATTCCCACGTTACATGGGGAAAGTAATAAACCCTATCCAGCATGGGAATCCCCAGCATCTGAAGTTTAACCCAAAAGCCACTGAAGTATAAGAAAATTGCTGGTTTCTTTTTCCCCATTGTGTGTACATCTGGAGAAGCATCACTTTGAGAAGCAGATCTGGCCATTGCTGACTGTTCAAGTTCTTTTGAAGGAGGAACATGAATTTCAGGGAGCCTGAATGCATACAAACACAATACAAACATCTCTAATTTTCCCTTTTGCCTTTTTTTTTTCTTCCCTCTAGAGGCTATTCTTAGTTGCAAACACAAATTTTCGAAAGGGATGAGTTTAAGAATAGAGTGGAAGAAAATCCAATCTCAAGGAGTCTCATTTGTCTACTACAATAGTGAATTTACAGGTACAGTACTGCAAATGGATGGTTTAACATGTCATTCTCTAGCAGAGCTATTGACTCTTTCTTGGGGAACAACACCAAGAAAAAGACTGAAGAAGAAGGCTCTTGACTGTTCATATAGAAGAGCTGTCCTTTTCAGAAAGAGAATTCTTCTCTGGGGAAAAAAGGCATTTCTTTATAAAATCATCAATTATTACTTACCTTTTAATTAAGTTAAATATAATAAAATTAAAGACTAAGAAAAATGGTACTGCAGATTCCTTAGGACTTTTCAATAGTGAAATTACATGCAGATGTAAACTCCCCTAAACTACTGCAGGCTCTGCACTCCTATCCTAAAAAGAGGTTTCTGAAGCCTCCTGTAAAGCAGGAAGCAGGAGGCTTCAGAATAATGCAGCATTTTTATAGACCTAAAATATAAACTCAGCTGTGTATTATAAATTATTTGTATTCTTTTCAGAAGTAGAATTTCTCTTTGTATGTTTTGAAAAGGACTTCAGCTTTGTGTGTTGGAGAACATGAGTCTCTGTTACATTGTACACAATAAACAAAGGTTGAGAAATAAAATAAAAGCACAGAGATTTTGTTAGTTTGTAGAGCTTGTAGATGTGTTGACCTTGATGAACTTGTTTTTTTCTGCATATATTTAATTTAGAGAAACACTGGGACTCATGCTTCTGTGTGTTCATGTAACTTTCATAATAAGCTGTAGAATTAAAAAGACTTACTCATTCTAAGAAGTCAGATGGCCGTGTTTTTGCTAAATCCATCAAGTTTTTCTTGCCAAGTTAAAATGTCAAATTCCCTGGTGTGGTCTCACTCACAAGTTTTTCTTTAAGGTAATTAAGTTAGTGATTGCCATGCCTCTAGTGGATGTCTTTCAGTCACCTCAATACTGCTATACGTATTTTCTTGAACCACCTGCAGAAAAATGCATTCCATCATCCAAGTGGATACTGTATGGTAGATGGAGGTTTTTTGAATTGAAGGTGGTTTTTTGGACTAAATGGAAGGTTCACACTGTTTTGAGAAGGGGATTACATATTGCTCTTTGCTGATAGGTAACTAACACTGAACAAATGAGCAATAGTTTCATGTACAATATGATGTAAAATATCAATAAATTGTACATGATTCCAGAATAAGCCAGTGAGCCATAGATATTTGCTTCAGACTGAAAGAGGGGAAATTTAGGTTAGATATACAGAGGAAATAGACGAAGGAAATTCTTCCCTGTGAGGATGGTGAGGCACTGGCACAGGTTGCCCAGAGAAACTGTGGCTGCCCCATCCCTGGAAGTGTTCCAGACCAGGTTGGATGGGGCTTGGAACAATTTGGTCTAGTGGAAGGTGTCCCTGCCCATGGCAGTGGGGATGGAACAAGATGATCTTCAAGGTCCATTCCAATCCAAACCATTCTGTGATTCTGTGATTCTATAAGCAAAGAACAGAAACCTCTCTGTCTGTTCTCCCTAAAGGTGATCTTCGAGGCCGAGCAGAGATGCTGAATACTGGAATCCGAATTAGGAATGTGACTAGAAGGGATTCGGGGACCTACCGCTGTGAAATCAGTGCCAAGAGTGAAGAGGGGCAACGCCTGGGAGAGGCTACTATTACTCTCACAGTATTAGGTACAAACTTTATTACTTAGGCTTTTTAAAGAAACTGGATGATGAGGTGTTGGGATGTTGAAGGTTAGGGTTGTCCACACAGTGTGTGGCTGCTGGGTTTTTGGGTCTTCTTCAGGCTGGGTTTATAAACACACTTGCACACAAACTTTCTACAACATCACAAAACAGCTTGGCAAAAGTCACACTTGCATTAGAAAGGGACATAACTAGGGTTTTATTAAATCAAAGTGAGTTTCAGTTCTCAAAACTAAAATTGCTCAATGACTGAGAATCTGGATAAGACGATCATGGTGTTTGGCACTGGAAAGTCAGCATCTGTCAACACTTATCAAATATTCACAAGCAGAAGTTCGTTCCAATATGTTACAGTCTCGTCCTGGTTTTGGAAGGAGAGAGTATTTTTGCAATGACAGCCAGAGAGCTGGCAATCAGTGGACTTTATTTACAGGAGAGGTGGTGGTGCCTGCTGGGGAGCAGTTGCTCTTTTTGGGTCTTTGTTTTCTTTCCCAGTTAAGGAATCAATGGAAAAGTGAATAGTGAGCACATTGTTCTCACATTGGGTTTGGTATTTGTTGCACTGGATGAGTGGTGGAGGCCAATATTTTTCTTTTTTTACCTGTACAGGGACAAAAGAAAATATTTGCTTTTGTAGATTCTATATTTGTCCTATTAAAACTAATAATAATTGATCATTCAAAATTATACATGAAGTTTCTAAGTTCTTCATAAAAGATGATAAATGCATGAACTTCTGATTAGCATCAACAATGAGGTAACCCCACTTTCTTCTACTTTCCCAACAGCTTGTCTGTTTTAAATGTGACTTCTTAATTTAAAGTTGAAATCTTCAAGGCCAGAGGAGAAAGGGTGGGGTGGGAGCATGTGTTGCTTACAAACCTTTTTGAAAGCTAATGTGAATTAGTATTTCATTTGGTTTTCTTTATCTCTGCTTTTTATCTTAATATCAACTAAAAAAAAACTATCAATACTAGTTGTCAGTTGTTCTTTTAATGTTCCATGGATGCCTCTTCACCATTATTTTTCTTCTATATAATGTTAAGTACCAAAAAATAAAAAATTAAGTTTCTGTTCACATATTAAAAATTAAAAAAGAGATGTTCATCTTCATAGGAGAAGGAACAAACAGTTCTCCTGCATCTGTGTGTGCGAATGTTCATTTTTAATTTAAACTGGAATGTAGTAACCAATTGGTTTTGGTCCTCAGACTGGGGTTTATAAAGTACCTATGATGACTGCTGATGTTTCAGTGAATCTTTCTGACATCCACTTCTCAAAATTTGACTCCTTTTAATACAAAAACTCTTTTTCCTCTTCCTCGCTTACATTTTTAAATACTAGGGTAGGGAAGGGGCCAGTTGCTTAACTTCAGATTCCGAGTTATCCCATCTGTCTGTGAACAAGAGGTTGCATACAAGAAATAAAGTGAAACAAACTCTCTGGGGTTGGATGAAAGTGCACAGCCTGGAGACAGGATGACACAGCATATGGTGGGGGGAGGCTGGCAGTAAGCATCTCTTTCATTTTTAGCAACTCATAAATTTTACTGTGCTCTCAGTAGCAGGATTGTGCCTTCCAGCCCTTCTCCTACACATCATTTCATTGATATGGTAGTTATCAAACATGCACAAGTGCTCACCTCCTCACAATGACTGTCAGCCTTCTGTCATGTTACCATGATCCCATTAGTAAAGTTCTTAGAAATGCCCCTGCCCAAATTAAGGTGCAAACGAGACCATATGCCGGTGACAATAATATGGAGTTTATTTAATAGTAAATACATGAGAGAAGGAGAGAGAGAGAGAAATAAGAAATAGGTGGGAGGGACAGAGAGTAACAGGGACTAAATAAGGAAAATACCACCACTCCATGGATCCCAATGGTGTTTCATTGATCCTCTCCAGCTGGTCTTCTTGGTGGTGAAGGTTCCCCCTAAAAGCATAGAATTTAATTGGTTAATATACACTCAGGCTAGGTAGGAAAATCCAGGCTCCTCCCTTGGGTGGCGGAGGGAATTTGCCATTTTCTCTTACAGCATGCTGGGTTTGTTGCATCACATGCAGTCCTGTGGTGCAAGGCTTCAGGAATGACACTGGGGAGCACTTTGGGGGCCTTTGATGGATTAAGGCACCCCCCCAGCTGCCTCTCACGTGAATGTCCCATGGATGTGGCCTTCCCAAGGTTGGGGGTTCCATAGCCAGTTTGTGTAAGGGAGGATGGGTTCCCTGCCCCTGAGCAGAGGTTACAACACACCGAAATTTCTTCCCCTACATCGGCTGGGGGGAAAAGCTGTGCAAACCTGCTCCCAACAAATGGGTCTGTGGGCTACTGTGACAGCTATAGCTGGTCTATAGCTGCACAGATAATTAGGCCATAACAGATAACAACTCGACCAGCCTCGCTTGTTAGAGAATAAGGAGTAAACAAGTCCCCAGGTTTTAAGTCGATAGGCTGAATTCAAGTTCAAACAAGGGGACCCCAGCCAATCCCTTTGAACCAGGAATGTACCTGTATCATTGGCCAGTGAGCTGTGCAGAGTTAAGACCTTTGACCAATAATATCTGTAAGCGTGGGAAATTCAAAGCCCCTATATAAGAGGGCACACATCAATAAACTCTGGCTGTTGCTGCATGAACCTCGGTGTGTATATGTCGCATTCCTGTCTCCACTATCAGTGACAGTCTACGGCTTCCCTCACTCCAAAGCAAGCCTGAGATGATTCTTAGCATGGCTGCTGGGTTTGGCTCACATTCTTTTCCTTGCTTACTTGCTTGTTTCAGGTGATTGAAGAATGAGTTTTCACTTTATTTAATCTCAGCACTTTGACTTTCAGTCCAAAGTCCAGGTCAGGTATCTTTAGGGAGGCTTCTTTGGTTGTAACTTCTTTATACAGTTTTTGTTATAATGGGCAAAACTTTATATCAGTGTTTGAGGCATGAACTATTTCAGACTCTGACACATGTGGACATTATAAGTACGTGTGTAACAAGTTCAATTTCACTGTCCAGTTGCTCCGACTACTCCAGTGTGTGAGATACCGAGCTCCGCAATGACAGGAAGGGTCGTGCAGATGAGTTGTAAGGAAACTGAGGGCTCCCCTCCGTCTGAGTACCAGTGGTACAAGAATGGTGTTGCCTTGCTGGAGAAGACAGGAACAGGCAGTGCTAGAGCAGCAAACATAACTTACACCATGAATAAAAAGTCTGGCACTCTGGTAAGTGTAATAACCAACTCTGTCATAGACAGCTATCAAGGAGACCAAATTTACTGTTCAGTAAAATTATGCACAGGGGTCTAAATCCAAAAATTCACATAGTCTTTGTTGGAGGTCAATGTCATGCTGAAATGTGCTGAGAAATGTAGACGGTGGTTTCTGCCTCAAACCAGTGACAAGCCATAGACTTTGCATGATACACACAAACTGGGTGAGGTGCAAGGCTGCAGTAGTGATAATTGAGAATCTAGAAATACATGACAAATTTTACCTTGTCAGTTGGTAAACTAGTGCCAGGTGAGAATGAGGTTTTGGTATGGCAACAGAGATATATTTGACAGAACCTTAAAATTTGGAATAGTAGCTTCACACACTTCAAGGGGAGTGCAGCACTCAGGGCAGTACAGAAACTCTGCAATCCAATGCTGTGGCAAGCACATTTTTCTCTCTCTCAGGATTTTTAAAAAGGTGCACAGAGAAAAGTGAAAGAGAAAAAATTTCTATTTCTGCTCCTTGTTTTTCTCTTGTAGAATGTGTTTGGAGAATTTTTTACCTGCAGCGAATGCCTGGTTAGAGCATGGTGGATTGTTTGGGCCTGATGGCCAATCGGATCCACCTGTGTCTGGACTCTGGAGAACAGGGTCACGAGTTGTGAGTGAGTTAGATATGATAGTTAGAGAGAGTAGCATGTAGTTTTTAGTATCCTCTTTTATATAGTATATTAATGTATCATAGCATAATTATAATAAAGAAATCATTCAGCCTTCTGAAGTAAGTCAGACATTATCATTCTTCCCATTGGGTTCACCAACATCTACAACAAATGCCATTTACAAGTTCCCATCCAGAACCTGTGAAGTCAGTGCGAATGAGTTGGGACTGTAAGTAAGCTTAGTTCTTAGTTTTAGTTGTAGTTTGTTTTGTGGGTTGTGATGTTGGGTTTTATTTTCCTTCAGAGCTGGCTATCTCTCTCATTCTTCCCCCATTAGCTGATCCTTCAAAAGAACTTGATGTTACTTAGGAAGCTGAGATTTTTCAGAAGTAAAGAGCTGTACTAAGAACACTACTGTTGTGCAAAATCAAACATGGAAACTGAAGTATGACTAAGCATTCAAATGTTCTGAATGCTCACCACGGAAATCAGGTGGACTACTCAAACTTACTAATCACTTCTGAAAATATCTAAGTATGGCATACATTAAAAAGAAACAGTTAACAGGTCTAATAATTAAGAAAATAGAAATACTGGAATTGACATGAGGTCAGTTTCTATCCATCTCTTTGTTATGGATCAAGTGAGAGCTTTAGAAAAGCCCTGCCTTAGGCTTAGATTTTTTGCAGCAGCTCTACTTAGGTGACCTGCACCTAAATCACTCTGGCTCACAAGTTCATAAGAGTGAACAGTTAGGTCTGTTATAAAATGAGTTACTTATCGAATTGGCAGAAAGTAACAGACAAGAGGCCTTAAACAGTTATTTGCACAGTGTAAAATAAAAGAACTTCTAGTAGATTCTATAAAACAGTGCATGACATTAAGGTACCTATATTACAGCTAGCAAGGAAATAGTATAGGTTAGGAGTCAATGTAACTTACCACCCAAATTGATGATAGCATACACAGAGTCCTTACACTCAGCCCCCAGGAGACTAACCACAAAGTGGGGCACTGATTTTGGCGAGGAGACCCCACACATTTCCAGGGAATGTGCAGAAGATTTCTGCTTTGTGAAAATAATGGTGTAGCTTTTATAATTTGTGAAGTGTATGTCAGTCAGAAATTCCAGCTTGTCTTCCCACATCTTCTTCCACTGTCAGCTGAAATCATCGATCCCATGGCAATGAAATAATTCACTACAAGATTGAGTCCTGATTGAGTTACTTCACCAAGGCTCATGTGAGGCTCATGTGAGAGCAAGATGCTCTGAGTTATTGCACCAACTAACAAGCAAGAGATAAGCTCTTCTGTAGTGGGGGGAGATGTCCTGCTACAGTCTCATTTTCATTTCATTTTCATTCTTACAGTAGTAGTATTTGATAAATAGTATTGTTTAGCATTTTTCTACTGGAAGAAGACAAAGTACATTTTTGGAGCGTTGAGAACCACCCAAACGACTCTTTACTTCTGAAAAATTTCAGTTGACAATGCATCGTAAGTAGTATGTGTCAAGTTTTTGGAAGGATCAGTTAATGGGGTTGTTGTTTTGACAAAATGAAGAAACTTTGATTTCAAGTATTCTGAAATTAGAGACCATCTAAAAAAGTGGATATTATTATTATTATTATTATTATTATTATTATTAAAAGTTCTTGTCCACTGAAAATTAATTTCCTTGTAGATACACTCCACTGAGTTAAATGTCCATCTAAAGGAACCTCTTAGGCAACAAGTAGAAGTTGAAGGACCAGGGAATGTGACTAGGGAGCTGTTACAAGGTTGAAATGGACCAGAATTTCTTACTTGCCTTCAGGATTTTTTGGGTTTCATTTGTTTAAAACAAACAAATCTACATTGACATGTCAAAATTTCTATCCTACAGGATTTTTTCCCCCTGTTCTGATAATGGTTTTGGACTGTTTCTTAACAGCTGTTTAATACAGTTACAAAGAATGACACTGGAGAGTATTTCTGTGAAGCCTCTAATGGGATTGGATTATCTCAGAAATGCTCAGTGAAGCGAATGCAAGTTGGTATGTGTTAAAGAAAATAATGGTGGAAAACAATCTTGCAGTAGGATCTATGTAATTGCATGGTGAAACTAAGAATCAGATTGAATGAAATCTTTTTATTTGATTATGGCATTTGGGGGGGAGGAGAAATAATACTTTCCTTATCGCAGTAATTAGCTTTTAGATTGCTAAACACTGAACTTCACAGAAAAACATCAGCCATATGAGAACTTTAATATTTCCAAATGCTTTTGTGGAAGGCTTACAGAAGAGTGTGCCAGTCCACTGGGCTGTTTTCTTTACATAAAGCCTCCCTTTTGTGATTCATTCATGGGAAATCTTAATGTAACAGTCTGTAATAACCCAAAATGTGTGAGGGTTTTTGCAAAATATACAACTATTTCCTGCAGATATCACAGGAAAGCAAATGGTAACAAATCCTAATAACTACTGCAGGGAAGATCCTGTCCAAGTGTTCCATAAAGCAGTACATGGAACTGCAAAGTTCCATATGATGCTTTCATGGAACTTAGATGAAAATCACTGTGTCATGGGTTTTAATGCATTCTTGGTGGATTACATGCAAATGTTCCTCAAGCTACTGAGATAGAATTGCTTTGTGAAAATATGCACTACATCCTAAACTGTGTCAGCCTAAATTGTACAAAAATTTGTTAGGTTTTGGGGTAAAAATCTCAACCATATATTAAAATATGCCTAAAGTTGGGATCCACATAATTGGAAATATAACAAAAACCTATGAAAATGTTTCTGCTTCTTGATAATTTTGGTTTTCCTAAAATGAATAATAGTCTGAAGCTCTTAGTGATTATATCAGGATATGGGTGGGGTCTTTGTCATGGTTGAAGTCAAGCCATCATTTCAAAATAAAAATGGCCAGATGTTTCAGTAGCCTGGTGTAGAGTTTAACTTCAGGAAACTCAACTTTATTGTGTTGTATTTTAAAAGCCTTGCTATTTAAAAATTTAAAAATCATTGAATTTCAAATAACTCATTTGAAGAGTTCTTTAGAAGTGGAACTCCATTGCCATCAGCTGTTTCAGTTGTGTTAAGCAAGTTAACTATATGAAGAAACTTGCTTTAACACTTACAAAGATTTAATTATGTTTTTCCTCAGAGATATACGACTTGGGTAATACTTATCTGGGGTAGATATGATAAGGAATATGTATCCCTTGGTCCTTACTTTTGACCCAAACTAAGCAGTTGATGTGTACCAAGCACTTCTGTTAAAGTGACTGTGGCAAATTAGTGCTTTTTTACTGCTTAAATACATCTAACTGTCACTAATTAACTTACACATCTTGGGCCAAAGCCCACTTAGATACAAAAATGCCTGTGTTAATTAGAGAAAAATCCAGCCAGTGGAAATTTTTACACTTTACAACATAGGACTTCTGCTTTATAATTACAGATGACCTGAATGTAAGCGGTATCATTGTGGCTGTAGTATTGGTGGCTCTGGTGATGGTGCTGTGTGGCCTTGGAGCATTCTGCGCCCAAAAAAGGGGTTACTTTGCAAGTAAGTAGAATAAAATCACTCCTTTCTTGAGTCAAAAAATGTCTTTATTTAGCAGTGTTTCCATGATACTCTGTCTTGCCTAGAGAAGCTGTGGATGCCCCTTCCCTAGAAGTGTTCAAGGACAGGTTGGAGGGAGTCCCGAGCAACCAGATCTAGTGGAAGGTGTCCCTGCTTATGGCAAAGATTTAGAACCAGATGATCATTAAGGTCCCTTCCTACCCAAACTGTTCCATGATTTTATGATTCTGATGTCCTCCTTTCCATAAAGGTTCTAGCTCCATGGTACTAAAGCTAGAGAGCATTAAAACAGCAACATTTTGTGCAGACATTTTTATTCTGCCAACGTCTACTGCAAAAGGTACTTTGAAAATGACATGGAGATGTTTGTGCAGTTGCTTAAGGCTACCAAACAACAACCTAGGGAAAGCAACGAGCCTGACTCTGGTTCTTAGAACCTCTCCACCCTAGTTTTGATAAGGAATGCCTAAGAAAGGCAAAATAAAATTAAGCCCATTTTAGTCAACAATGCCTGACCAATTAAATTCTGATGAAAGGGAAACTAAATTAACTGTCTTCTTCCTCTGGGTCATGGAAAAAGTTTGCTTTTAGGGATTGCTGCATAAAGCTTGACATCCAGCAACCCCCTCTGTAGCCTTTACACTGGTACCTATAGGTTTGAGCACAGCAACAACAGATGCCATACATTGGGGTCTGTAAAGGTCAGCTGCCTGAAATTACCAGAGGCTATAGAGCTGCTCATTAGAGTTCACTTGGAGCTTCATTTACCCTTGAAAGCAACCTAATCTTTCTTCTACCTAAACTCACTACACCAAAAAGAGACATTTGGTTCAGAAACTCCTTCTAGAAACTGAACAGCTGAATATTCTAGGAATAACTACTTCAAAGAACTTCAAATCAGCTAAGAAAACTGTTCTTGTGCTAATTCTTTTCTTTTCTTTCTTTTTCAGAGGAAAGTTCTTCCCAGTAAGTAAGCAAGTACATAAATCACTGCAAGCCTCATTTACATTTCAGATTATTTAGTAACTATAATGATTTTTACAGCCTAACATCATTTTTGTGCAATAGCTTTCTTGACACTGAGACAAATCTGATCCTACACACTAGCTGCTTTCCTTAATAGAAACTAGTGTGGTGGTCAGAAAGTGAATCATTACATTACTGTGGCAAATACACAGATATGTGTCTTTTTACATAGTTATAGCTTACACTCCTAACTCAGCTATCCATGTGTCTCCTCTTCAAACTAGACAAATGACAATCAGAACCAAATTGAATTGCTCTCATATCCATATCTACAAGTTATTTCAGGAAGTGTTTTGTAAAAATATAACTGGTGGAAACTTTCTGACAGTGCCAGGTCTATTCCTTTGATATGGATTTATTTCACTCAAATTTCTTAGTAGCAAGTCAGAATTCCTCAAGCTATTTTAGTTTTGGTCATGAGCTAGACAAAAAGTGTAACTGAAAGACTTGGAAAGACAAGCTAGAGAAGGTGTTTGGCAGTGGTTTATGAGATAATGACTGATATCTAAAAGCATTCAATGGATTTGTTACTGTAAGTTTTTTCTAAGAGGAGGGGAAAAAAATCCCCAAGGATTACTGAAAATCTGGAAAAATGCATTAATATATAAGGCTTCCAAAGGGGTAAACCCAGCACTGGAAAAGTCGCTATTTAACCTGTATTCCTTTCCTGCTCTGTTAACAGAAAGAAAACAAACTATCAATCTGCAAGTGAAAAGGCAAGTCTTTTGTGTTCACTAGTGTATTTTAAAAGCTTTAGATATCTTCAAAGTTCCTTAGATCTGTAATATCTTTCCACATGTACACAGACTCCTCACTCCTGCCGTGCCCATACCTGGCAACACTTTATCTCTGTCTGCATTTACAGCTTTCTATTGCATAGTCTTAAGTGCAACACAGCTGCAGCACTTTGCTCCATACTTTGCATATTCTTGTACACATTGATTAACTAACTGAGACACAGTCCAAGACAGCAATGAGAGAAAGATTGGGCCCTAACTCTTCTAAGAATATAGTGGGTCAAAAGACTTGACTAAATATGGAAGCTGAATTTACTACTTCCACCCCCACTTCCTTGAGTCAGCTCCAAGGGCTTTAACTACATCTACATCATTCCAGCTTTTCAGATTGGTGCAAAAAGAATAGAGTTCTAAGTAAAACTTCAACTAGGAGTGACTGAATATCACTATCTACAGTTTAAGGACATTAGGAGTTTAAGTAGCATGAGTAATACTGATGTAATCTTAAAAGATCCCTGAACACCACCCATTTCCTTAATCGAAACAAAACATACTAAATTCCATAAGCTTAATCCTTGAGCTAGTATGTATGTAAGAAACTTCCTGAGACCATCTGTGTGCTCTGAGTAAGAAAGATAAAGCTTTGAAGAGCTATGGTATCTGTTTATCATTGTTAATGCACTTAAAAATCAGATGCTGAACAGAGCTGTTTGATACCTGTATTTATGTGTAGAGTGCATTTTGTAGACGTCCTGTCTCAGAAAAGAATAAACATTTACTAACAGTACATCAGACACATTTCTTGTCAAGCTCAGTGCCTTAGTTTCTTCTGAAATGTACACTAAATATTAACCTGCTTAAAATCTTTTAACTATTATTTATTGTAACCTTGTTTGCTTCATTTAGGATTTCAAGCATACCAAGTCCTTTGTTATTTAGAAGATTTCAGCCTCTGTGAGGGACATCAAATTACTACTTGTCATACAAAAGTATCAATGTCCTAGTTTCAGCTGGGATAATTTTTTTCATAGTAGCTGTGTTTTGGATTTAATGTGAGAATAAAGTTGATAACACCCTGATGTTTTAGTTGCTGCTGAGTAGTGCTTACTCCAAGTCAAGGAGTCCTCAGATTCCCATGGTCTTCCTGTGAGGAGGTGCAAAAGAAGCAGGGACAGAGCACAGCTGGGACAGCTCATCTGAGTTGTCCAAAGGGATACACACAGAATCACAAAATCATAGAATAAGCTGAGTTGAAAGGGACCCATCAGGATCATGAAGTCCAACTCGTGGCCCTGCACAGGACACCCCAAGAATCACACCATGTGCCTGTCACATTTCCCAAACACTTCTGGAACTCAAACAGGCTTGGTGCTTGGTGACCACCTCCACGCCAGAACATCATGCCCAGTATTTAAATTGGGGAAGTTGGCCTGGAGGAACCAACTGCTGCTGGGGGATAGGCTAGTCATCAGTCAGTGGGTGGTGAGAAACTGTTGTGTATCACTTGCCTTTCTTGGGCTTTAGTCCTCTCTCTCCTTTTCACTACAATTCATATTATTGTTGTTATTAATATCATTAGTATCTTATTTTACTTTGTTTCAATTATTAAACTGTTGTTCTCTCAACCCACCAGTTTTTTTCCTAGTTCTCCCACTGGGCTGGGGTGGGACAGTGAGCAAGCAGCCATATGGGACTGAGCTGCTGGCTGAGCTGCTGACTGAGCTGCTGGCAGTTCTTTTTGGCACTCAATATGGGACTCAAAATGTTGAGATAAAAAAAAAAAATCTGACTAGAGCATGTTAAAACATGTTTGCTATAAGCCTTCATTGTATTGGTTTAATAGTTGCTGGTCACCCTATTGATTCATTTGCTCTAGGCCTAGGCTAAGGTTATCAC
This sequence comes from Anomalospiza imberbis, assembly GCF_031753505.1. Classification (NCBI taxonomy): domain Eukaryota; kingdom Metazoa; phylum Chordata; class Aves; order Passeriformes; family Viduidae; genus Anomalospiza; species Anomalospiza imberbis. Next base: position 45,155,419 of record NC_089682.1, read on the forward strand.
TGTGTAGTTCTGTGTTGTACTGGCTTGTGATATGATAGAATGGCTGGTCATGAACCTGTCTGGTGCGTGTCCCCCACTGCCCTTTGGGAGCCTTCTGGTGGAAACTATCCACAGTTACATCTACTGCCTTTTACCCTCAGAGAGCAAACCCACGGGAAAAACATCTTCCTTCCCCTCCAGGATGATTACAATAGCATTTCAGAATTTTAAAGACTTTGCATATCCTGTGACTACCCTTGAAACCAACCTGGTCCTTTTGGTAGCATCAGTATGTTGTTACATATGGTTCAGGCCTTCTTTAGGGTTAAGAAACAATCTGTGGCTACAGAAACCCCACCAACACATACTGTACCTACACAAACTTCAGTAACAGGCCAACAAGAGGCAACCACTCAATCCTTATTCCTGAGTGAGCTGCAGGATATACATAAATATTTCAGCTGTTGTCCTGATGAGCATACTACCACATAGCTGTTCTGATGCTGGGATAATGGGACTAACGGAATGGAATTAGAGGGTAGGAATCACTTTCTAAGAAAGCATGCATTGACAAGGTGATTGCAAGAGAGACACAAGTTCCCAGCCTCTGGAAGTGACTCCTGTCAAGCCTGAAGGAAAGGTATCCCTACAAGAATGATGTTACATATCGCTATGCAAGTGGAAGGCATGAAGAATTGGGATGGGAGACCTACCTTGACCCTAGAGACATGAATTGTAAGGAAAACAATCACAAATAGGGGTTCTTCCAGGAAAGCTGCTACTCCCGTCTCCAGTGGATTGTTTCCCAGGCAGAGTGGAAGGGCTGAATTTACTCCTGATCCTATGGAAAGGAATTCTAATGCATTTCTTAAAAAAGTAAGCTCTCTTAAATGTGTGTTTTTTGAAAACGCATATTCTGAACCATGTAAGCTCTCTTTATCAAGCGATTCAGAAGAATGATTTCACATGGAGCCCTGAGCAACACCAAGCTTTTGAACAGAATGAACTAGAAATACTTGGAAAACACTTACAGATGCTTGGGCCAAGGAACATGGGTGGGTATATTGTAACATGCACCAGCTGAGAAAATGACATGATCCACTGGACTGTCAGATTACACTGAGAGCAATGGCCAGAGGCAACCTTCAAACATTGGGATGCACATTGGCAAAGGCCACCTGGTGAGACAGCACTAGAAGATCTGCCAAGTGGGCTGGCCCTGCCCAATCAAAACTTTTACTGTAGAAGAGAATAAAGTTCCTGTAGTGCATATGAAAACTGTGCTGCAGAAGAGTTTGGGTTGTTCCTGCCTTGGACAAAGGCAAACTTATCTATGGGATTGTTTTTGCTCGAGGACTTGGACACACTCATTAAGACGGGAGGATGGACAAGTCTGGTTTGTGCATTGAGTTGATTTGAATGAATAGCCAGTTTATTGTGTGATATTAATTGCTGTGTATTAGCACTTCTACGTCAGCTGCATGCCCATGATTGCACTGGGCGCCTCATGGTACCTGTCTCCACCCCTCCAGCTTTGGGGATCTGAACCCAACTCCCCTTCAACTGCCATATTAAGAATGAACTTTGATGTTAACTGGACAAGCAGAGCAGTGATGGAATGAGAACTGGCTTCAACATGCAACAATCCAACACTAGACCCCCCCTTTCCTGCCCTGAAAGACTGTTTATGACACTCACAAGTCACGACTGTCATAAGCCCCCCACTTTCCTGCCCTGAAAGACTGTTTATGACACTCACAAGTCACGACTGTCATAAGCCAAAAGTCACAGACTAAATTAATCCAATAGACTTCTACAGAGATTGTCTGTAGATTAAGGAAATGGTGTATGTGTGTGTGTCTATAAAGATGGGAAACGTGGTGGCATATCAGGAAGTGTGGGATCTGGCATGACAAATGATATGGAGTAAGCAGCTACTACTTTTCTGGTTTCAAATGGGAGTTAATTTTCTTCCTAGTAGCTGGTACAGGGCTGTTTTTTTAATTATTATTAGAATAATATCAATAACACAATGTTTCAGTATTTGCTCAGCAGTACTTACCCCGAGTCAAAGACTATTCAGTGTCTGATGCTCTGCTAGTGAAAAGGTGCTCAAGCCATGAAAGAACAGAGCCAGGACCCTGACCTGAACTGGGCAAAGGGATAGAACATCATGCCCAGTATTTAAATTGGGGGGAAGTCGGCTGGGAGGGGCCATTTGCTGCTGGGGAACAGGCTGGGCATCAGTCAGCGAGTGGTGATTAGCTCTTGTGCTCTGCATCACTTGTGCTTCTCAGGTTTTCTCTCTTTTTCCCATATTATTACTTTGGTTCAATTATTTAAGTGCTTTACCTCAACCCACAAATTTTGTTTCTAATTCCCTTCCCTACAGTAGGGGGAGGGGACAGGGAGTGACCCAGAGGCTATGGGATGCTTAGTTGCCAGCTGGGGTTAAACCACAGCATCAAGGGATCTTTTGACCTCTGCTCTGTAAATATTGTTTCCATGTCTTACATGCTGAAAACAGAAACTACCAATATTTAGTCAACCTAGCTGTGATGGCATTTCAAAAAAAAAAAAAAAAAAAAAAAAAAAAAGCCCAAATAAACCTGAAGACAAATTAACTTGTCTATTCAATTTAGTTCTGTGTGAAAGCTTCTCATTTTGTTCATATGTACATGCAGCAATACAAGATTCACTCTTGCAGCTTGGAACAATCTATTCAAATAACTTTCATAGATGACATCACTAATTGTGTCTCAATCATGGTCAAGGGCTCAATTTCTCCTGCAATTCTGATTTACTAGGACTTAGAGATGATTTTGGCAAATCTGATACAATTTCAAAGTGCGTAGAAGTAAACTCATTATGCTGACAAAAGAAATCCTCCTGTAATAAAAGCTCAAGCAGTGTTTTAGCGTTTAATGTGGAAGTCTCTCTCTGTAGACAGTGTATGTAGTTTCATTCTGAAGAAAAATCACATCAATGCAATTCATACTGTAGTATGTAGACTCTAACTGTCAAAGTGTTTATGTAGTTTCTCAGATATAATCATTATAAATAAACAACTCCTCAGAAGCTAAAGTGTTTGTGTCAATAGCTCAGTTGCAGAAATTTCACACCTTACAATCTCTTTAGCAGATTTCATTTTCTTCTGGAAGATTAACTTCATCACCTTTGCATTCACTGATGCACTGTAGAATTAGGGCATTTGTGCCTATGCTTTTGACTGTGCAGCTCCATCACTACTGTAGGGCTTTGCTACAGACTTAAGGTTCATGGAGACTTTTTTTCTGCAGAAGCCTTTTGGATAAACTCAGCAGAACAAATAGTTCCTTCCTGGTATATCATTATAAGTGTTATAATATCTAAACATTAAAACATAGCACACAAAGGAGTTTTGCAGTTAACACTGAGCAGCACTATTCAGCTGCCTCTGTCATGTAAGAGTTGATGATCACAGCTAGCTACACTCACCATGCAGTTAAGAGCTTCTTCACACCACTGAAATCAAACTGAAATACTACATTTATTAAATTACAACTGGTGCAATTTTCAGCAACTCCATGCCTGTACATTCCTGTTTGGTGTACAAGCTGCAGAGATCACTTTGGAGTCTCCTCAAACTTGGGCTCTACAGGAGGAATGGGAGAGAGAAAATTCCTGTTAGTCTCTTTTTATTCCATTTTCAAACACCACAATTAATTTGTAATTCAAAGAAAACTAACCATTACACTGGCAAGCTAAAGCAGCGCATTGCAGTCTACACACCCACTGACTGATTAAATGTGGGCAGCAGTAAACAGTAACTAGGCTGGAAACAGGTCTTTTTCACCTTGTGGGAGTTATGTATCAAGGGTAAGCCTCAGTAATATTCTGCCTAAACAGCTTTTAGTGACACCTGGGATAGGGGAGAAGACAGCAGAGAAACTGAAGAAGTCAACCAGAAGTCAACCAACTGGACAAGTATATCCAACAGCTCTAAGAACAAGTAATCTCTCTTCTCTCCCTTTCATTAGTGTATCATCAGTGTATATTAACAGAAAGGAGCACACAATTTCAACTCAACTCAGCAAGATACTCTCCACATGCAAACACTGACCAAGGAGTTCTTGATGTCAAAGGTACAGGCTCACACAGGTTAGGGATTTGGGCTACTAATGCCTGCTGTCTTTAATACAAAGACTTAGGGGCAAGGCTCAGCTTACAGTAAGCATCCCTAAGGTAAAAGAATTGATGTTCCTACTCATATAATTACTCATATTAATTACAATTTGAAACCTAATTGAAATTAGATCAAAGATAGGAAACAGTGGCAAAAGAACAAAGTCATGTTGTGTCTGTGCTTTGCTCTGTTCCTATGGTCACACAAATTCTTTTTTCTTACAAAAAAAAGTAAAATTTTAATGTGCGTAGTTTCACATATGACACAGAAATAAATCTGAATGTAGAGAAATTACATCCCTAAAATTGTGGAAAAATAAAAAAAGGAAAACCATAGATCCTACTTTACAGGTACTCTGTTTTATCTGTGCCAGTAACAACCTGATACCAACTTTACCCAACTGAAATACTTACAAAACCCAAAACATTTTCAGGTGTGTTCCAAGTCTAAATTAGAATTCCCAGACAGTCTGATCAGAACTACAAGTTGATGAGTATGGTTGCTTGGGCTTGGCTGGCTGCCAGATACCCACCAAGGCTCATGTTGTCTGCCCTTTCCCTTCCACGCTAAAACAAACTTAGAGCAGTTAAACAGAAGTCATATCCAAACAGATGAAGAAAAAGGTTTAATATAATTTAGCTACAAAATATTCATAAATAAGGAAGTTAAGTACTACGTTCATTTTCTGAAATCAGTGGCTTTCCAGAGGAGCTTACAAAATCAAAAAAGTCACAGTTTGGATGATATTAAGACTGATATTCACATTATAGTCTGCTGATCTTTTTGGCAAGATGAGAAAAATACAGACCCTAGGTTATTTTTATTTGAGCTCTTTCTTTAGGCTGTCCTTCTTTCTGAAGGACAATTAAGATAGTCTGATCTGACTGCGAGTTTTGTTAATCATTAGTATAATGAAGACCACATCTCTGCTAGAAAAAGCAAATAATCAAAATAGCAGTCACATGGAAACGGATGTGAACTGTGCAAATGCGCAAGATTCCCAGAGGGCATTTTACACAAAATTAATGTTAAAAATATAAACTAAAGGGGAATTTAAAAAACCTGTAAGTGAACATGTTTGTACTTGCAATTAGAGTTCAGTAAGATTGTTAACTCACCCTCAAATTTAAATTCTGGAAACTTGGTGAGATCCCCCTCACCATATGCCCGTTGGAGTCTTGCAAGGGATTCATTCATATCTTTTTGAAACTCAGGTCCTGTATCAACAGGCCCTCCAGCTTGCCTAATAAACATTAAAAGTTGTGATTAACAACTCAGTTCTAATATTTCACATGGAAAATTCTACGTTTTCAATCCCACTTATAAATTAAAATCTTCCTAACAGCCAGTCAAAGGAAATAATTTAAAATATTTCCAAAACTCAAGATATGACATCTTAGGGCCTCCTCCTTACCTTACACACAAACAAGAGTCTCAGGGTAAAGGTTTTCTGCTGTCAGTGATGAAAATCCAACTATCAGGGATGAAAATCCAAGCCTTTTGAGACAAAAGGTGGTCTTATGAGGCAAAAACACTGATGAATATGGAGGCTCTCCAGGCTTTTAGTTTTGCTTGTTCCAGGTGTGAATTCCTAACAAAACTGTGATTTGCAACTCTTCTGTCTCAGAATTAGTTATCTCAGTTAGTAAAGCTTAACTGTTCTTACCAAGAAAATGCATTTTGAATACTAAAGAAGCAAAAATCCCCTCCAAAACAGGAGCTTCTTGGGATTCAAGGATCAGATAACTAAAACAGTAGCTCCTTAGATTGCCAGCACTCAGCTGTACCAGCACAGGATCCATGCTTAGAATTGGTAAAACCACCAAATATCTGCCTCCCTACACAGATGGGTTTGTAGGTAAGGACAGACACATCTTCTATCAGTAGAGCTAAGAAGCATCTTAATTCCTTCCCAGGAATATTTCCCGAGAATAAATTACACAGAATTACTATAGTTTTCATTGCCTGGTCAGCAGTTCATTCAAATATTACAAGAATCTAAGATTCCATTTGAAGGAATTGCTTATTAACTTAAGATGTTAAATGAACCATCCTAATAATTCCATTAATTCTCAACTGGTTTTGGAGGCTATTTCCATTCAGCTTCTGGAAACAAAACTACAGAATAACTGTTTTCCCCAGACAAAAAAAAAAAAAAAAAAAAAAAAAAAAAAAGAAAAAAAAAAAAAAAAAGAAAGGGTTTGTTTAGCTTTTTTCCCCCCTATTTATAGAGCATGTAGATGGGTAAAAATTACCATACCAGTACATTCATGCAGCATGCAAGAGACTTTAACTGGGTGGCTTAATTGTCCAAGAAGAATGACATCAGATTTTTTCTTTTTTAAGGGAAAAAAAAATTGGTATTTTCTATTAGATATGCAAGAACAACCTTTCCCACTAGTGAAACCATAAGTGTTGCAGGAAAACACACCTTAAATATTTACAGACCAGCCTACAGGAGTATCAAATTGTCAAAAATCAACCACCTTCAGGTCTGATGTTTTTATGTCAAAATCAACAGATTTTCCCCTTTTGCCATCAGCCCCCTCCTTAAGACAATTTCCTTTACTTACTTGCTCTTCGTGTTGTACTCTCTGATCTTGTCCAAGAAGAGCTTCTGGACCGGGTCGAGATCTTTTGTCTTGTTGAAGACAATCGCAGAGAGCCCAATGTTCCTGCGCACGTGAATGGACACAGCGGAGTGGAAAAGGGAGGAAAGCCGCAAGATCTCTTGTAGGATCATGATGGCACTACTACTTTAACCATTAATAAAATACAAAAGCAGGAATAAAGAGTTAGTCACAGAGACATAATAAATGCATTTAAAAAATAGAAAAAAATAGCTTGGAGCTGAAACCAGAAAAGTATCTAAAAGATATTTCCTTTGTTATTAAGATTAATGCATAAGAAGAAAGAAAAATGTATTTTAGAGCGGAACTTTAAAGCAGAGAGGTATTCAAAGGTTTTTTAAAACAGCATGGGGGGGGAGGGGAAATTCCAGCAATCACTGAACCCGAGGGCACCGTGATCCCACGGCAGCTCCGCGACCCGTTCGGTAAGGAACCACGACAGAACAACCCAGACAAACCGTGAATTCCGCTCTTCGCGTTGTTTAAGTAAGAAAAAAGGTGACAATTTCAACCCCAGAGTCACCTTGGCCGAATCACCGCCTCAGCCCGGCCCCGCCGCCCTCGCAATGCGCGCCGGGAACCACCATCCCATCCCATCCCATCCCCGTCCCCCGCTCCCCGCCACGCACACCCGGAGCTCCTCCATCCGCACACACAGTCTAGCCCCGCTTGGCCCCCGCTTGGCCCCCGCTGGGACCTGGGGTAGCGCTGGAAGAGCCCCGGGAGAGCCCAGCATGCACCGTACCCGCACAGAGCCACTTCCAACTGAGGGAAAGAGGCTCAGGCCTTCCGGAGCCGCGGGAACCGCCGGGAGCCGTAGTTCCCGCGCGGGGGCCGCCGGGAGTCGTAGTTCGTGCGGGGGCGCGGCGGTGTCGCGCGTTTCCCTGCGCTGGGCCTGCGCGCCGCTCCGATTCTAGGGCTACCCGCTCCCGGAGCCGGTCCTGGACCCGGAGCTGGGGGAGTTCCCTGACGCGGACGGACGGCGGGACGTGTCGGTGCGGCGGGCGAGCGGAAGGACGGACGGACGGTGGCAGCGGCGGGTGAGCGCGGCCCGGCCCGTGTTTTGTTTCCGTTTGTCTCCCGGCGGCTCCGCGGTCCCATTTCCGTTTCGGGTTCAAACAACGCCACGGAGGCGTCGCGGGAAGCGGGGCCCACGGGGAGGTGGCGCCTTGGCGGTCGCGGGGAAGGGCCTCTGGGATCAAGAATCGAGTGCTCCCGCCGTGGGGCTCGCGAGGCCTCCCGGGCGCTTGAAAAATTATCCCCGCTTGTAAAAACCTTGTTTTGGCTGAAAACGTAGCAGGATGTGTGGCGTCTTGTGGTTCTCCCCTTGTAGTGGTGAGAAGCCCCTCGAGTGATGTGGCTCGAGTTGAGCCACTTTAAACGAGAAGGGCATTAGAGGGGCTGGAGCGAGTGGAGAGAAAGGCAGCGGAGTTGGGAAAGGGTCTGGAGGCAAGTCTGAGGAGGAGGAGCTGGGGGGACTAATCCCGGAGAAAAGGAGGCCCAGGGCGGACGCTCTATCTGTTCCCAATTGCCCGACAGGAGGTTGCAGCCAGGTGGGGGTCGGGCTCTGCTCCTCCGCAAACCAGTAATAAAGAGTCTTAAGCTGTGCCAGGGGAGGTTTAGGTTGGACAGTAAGAGGAATTTCTTCACCTAAACGGTGACTAGACATTGGAACAGGCAGCCCAGGGAGGTGGTGGAATCACCATCCCTGGAGATGGTAAAGGAAAGACTGGATGTGGCGCTTAGTGCCATGGTCTAGTTGACATGGTGTTCAGTCATGATTTCAAAGGTCTTTTCCAACCTAATTGATCCCATGATCTTGCATAGTTTGCTTCCTAATGTTTGGCCAGGTACATGCTGCACAGCCACAGCTCTCAGTTTGGCTTTATTTTCTCACTTCAGGCTGTTGATAGGGAGTTTAAACACATCAAATCTGGTGTGATTTTCCCCCACCCTGTTCAGTGCTCCACTGTCTCCATCATAAAACTGAACTGGCTCATGAGTTGTAAAAGCTGATCTGTAAAGGACCGGCTACTTACTTTGTTACCTGCTTTGTGTTGATATCTATAATTTGGATAATGTGGATGGATAAGAACCATGTGCTGCACACACCAGAGCTTCTCTGGGGCACAAATAACTTCAGTGACTGGGCTTCAGTATCAGCTGACTATGTGAATGAGCTCCAGAACTGGACCCCATCTCACAATTACCTGGTGGGATAGCAAACATAATTCTCCTCAGAGAGTTTGTGCCCATTTCACAGATGACTTATTCCTTGCTTAACTCCTTGTGTTCTAGGGAAAAGATAAATCTTAAACAGAACAGGGGGACTGCTCTCCTTACTGTAAAAGATACTGGAGTAGCACTGGGCTATCACATGGGAAAAAGGCTCTGTTGACAGGTGCCTTCTTGTATGTTAGTGGAGGTCAGTCTTCTTGGCTAAACAGGTAAGTCTTAGGGCTTGTTAGGTTGAAGGAAAAAAGTAGAAACAAGCAAAAATCAGTATGCTGAACCTTCCAGGAATCAACCACAGGTTTTATGTTCCTTTGAACAAATGCTGCTGTTGTAGTGTTCCTGCCACATGAACCCTCCATGCAAGCCAGGCTCTTTGAGCCTTCTTGGCTCTCAGTAGCCTTCAGGGAAGGGGCAGGCAGTTCAGTCTCATCTAAAGCTATATTCACTTTCAAACTGCATCATCTTGTAGGAGCAAACTGCTAGACTTCATGTCAAATGTTTATATCGTAAGAAATTTCTTTATGCTAGTATAGGGAAGACTGAATAATTTTCCCCTTTAGTTTTCTATGAACTTTAATGAATTTATGTGTTTACATTATGTTGTTATTCTTTATACCCATCTCCCTTCTTTGTATCTGTGCTCAGCAGAACCATCTTTCTTCCTCTTTGTGCACCTGCTTTTTGTGCCTGGGTTCCTCTTTCCTGCCCCTCCAGGGATCAGGAAATACAGCAAAGCCTGAGAGATTCAACCATGAACTGCCTTTGAAGAGGGAGTGAACAGTTACTAGTCCCAGCTGCCAGTTTGGAGTCCAATCCATAGGGACTTCTAAATGCCTGAACTAACTCTGTACTGCTACTCTGGGCAGTAATATTTTCTCACTCTGTATCACTCTGCATTTAGCCGTCTTGAATAATTTCTGCCAGAAATCTATCGAGGTGGTGAGTTCTTTCTCTAAGTTTGCACTGTCTTCTCAGTAAATAATGTATGAATATGTCAAAGAGCAGAAGTCCCAGCCTAACCCCTTTGTGACCTTACTGGTAAACTCCCTTCATCACAAAAAAGACAATTTACCTTTGTCTTGTGTTTTTAATCTGATTGCTAATACAGAAAAGACATTCACCCCTTTTTTATCATATCAGTTTGCTATTTTGGGAGTTTTCAGCAGGAGACATTGCTCAGATACTGGGTTTGAAATATTTTGTAACAGTCTGACAGATCACCTGTAACGATGTGGATGTCAGTGCATTCAGATATTTAAGCCTGTCTGCATTCTTCAGAAGTTGTGTTTCTGTGTTTCCCATTTATCATGAGAATCATACGCAAGATTAATTGATACAGGAATTGGAGTCCTGGGGCCCTATTCAGTGGACACTACACCAGCCCTTTGGAGATTTTCACGGAGCCAGATCTGTGAACAGGTTCTGGGTTTGCTTCTAGTGGTGAGATGTTGATAAGGTGATATTTTACTTCCTAACTTTGGTAGTTTCTTACAGAATGAACCACATGGAGCACTTAATTTCTTGACAGCTGATCTTATAAAATAGTTTTTGATGGAGATGATGAGTAGTTTGAATTTCTTTAGACAGTTTACGGAGCAGCTGTAAAACATAGTTGGTTATTATTACTTCTGAGAAGATTTAAAGATTAATGCATATCCTTATTATCTTGTCTTCAGTAGATACTTTAGCTAACAGTTGGGGTGGGATAGAGTAGTACCTGGGAAAAGATGATTCCAGGATGGAAATCTTGGTGATCTCTTCTCTTTTGGATATTTAAATAGTAGTAATATTTTGCTTTTTCTCCAGTGTTTGTTTTTTTTCTTCCTCTGTACTTCTAATTCCTACTTCTTTTGCTATGAGTTCATGATGTTATTTATTGTAAACTGTTAATATAATTTGGCCTGGCTTTTATAATATGTATTTCATAGTTACGGTATATGTGCTGGTTAGTGAAAAGCAGTAATAACAAACTAATTATGTTTTTACAGACCAAGTGCTGTAATTCTTTGTTTCCCACTTATGTTCCCAACAGATTCCAGTGTTCTACAGGGCATGAAAATCTGCAGTGTTAGTGAGAATGTTGTCACAGAATAGCTTTTCCTCTCATTACTAACATCCTGCTTTAGTTTGGGACGTCACAAGATACATTAATTGTGCTCATGTCATCAACTGTTCACCTGTGGGAAGCATGGGTGAAAAGAAGGGGTAGTAAACAAACACTTTGTTGTTGACTTTATTTGCCTATGAAGAAATCATGCATCTTCTCCCTAGCTGCCTCCTGCAGCATTTCATGTAAAATGCTGCTTGAATTTATAAACATCTTTCAGCCATGCTAGGAAGGTAGTTTGGATTTTCAGATGTGCTTTGCTGTGGGTGGCCTGTAGCAACAACAAAAAAAATCCATAAATTTGGGTGCCTCCAAGAGAATCAGGCTTTGGGCTCTGTGCAAATGTCTTAATAGTCCCATGTTTGCTTCTAGAACATTTGTTTGAGAACAGGTATAGTAATATATTTTGTGAAATATGTGTTAGCTTTTGGATTTATTTTTGGCTTTAAAAGGCTATTATGGTATTTGATTTTAAAAATGTGTGCTAAGACACAAAATATTGTCTAGTGTTGTTGGTCTGTCACTTACACAAAAAATTATTTTCTGTTCATAGCTCTGTTCTTAAGACATTGCAGCCATGACTAAGAGAGAGGCAGAGGAGCTGATAGAAATTGAGATTGATGGAACTGAGAAACAGGAATGCACTGAAGAAAGGTATGTACTGTCTTTACTTTTTGGCATCCTTAGGCAGCAATTAATTGACTAATTCATTTTTCTGTTTCTTGTCTAATTAAACGGCGGTTTTCCAGAAGATGATATGTAGCCACTATAGGAAATCAGTATAGTGCTGTCATGTTCCTCAACCTTAAGTATCTAAATCCCAAACTGTTTTGGTTATCTCTTGCTTTGTTATTAGTACTTTACTTTTCCTATTTTCATGTCTACAGTAGTATGTCTGTGTGTGTGCTGCAAACCTTTCAGCTTCAGTGGATCCTTCTGTAATTGAGATGAACCTTTCTTTATCTCCAGTCTTTTGCTTTATTGTTACGCAGGATTTGTACAGGATGATTTGTTTTCAACAGAGCAGAAATGATGCTGGGTATCAACTATACTATTGTTAGGACTATTGAAACTGTACATACTGAAGAAGGATACCCTCTGATTTAATTACCTCAACCTGGATTTTTAGTTTCTAATGCTTCCCTTCTAATTTTCACTACTGTGTTTGGAAGCTCAGAGCATCAGTTAATACATAGGATAGTGTTGCAATCCAGTCTAAGCACAGAAAAGCAGAGAAAGCTAATTCTCTGTGAATAAAACAGATCGAACCCAGAAAGGTATGAAATAGATCCCAAAACTTGTCAAATAAGTTAGATGTTGATACCAAAAAATTGATACATTTTATTTAAAACTAAAAGAGGTAAAGAGAAAGAAAGAAAAAAAGAAATAGAAAAAGAAGTGGGAGGTGGGGTCAGGGAGGGAGTGACAAATATTAAGAAGAAGCATATCACCCTTCCAAGGATATCTCATTGCTTCCCTACATCTTGTTTTCTTGGTGGTGGCAGTCCCTGCTGAAAAGTATAGAATCCAATGGATTAATATACATTTGGGCAGGTGGGAACACACAGGTACCTCCCGGTGAAGGGGCAGGTTTGACACTGTCCCTTTCAAGAATGCAGATCTGTTGCATCACGTAGTATCACATGCAGTGCAGGGTCTGGGGACACCTTTGGTGAGGGGCCTTTGATGAGCCATGACACTACCTCATTTGTCCCTCACATGGTTGTCCCTCACATAGATGTGGCCTTCCAGGGGTGGAAGACCCCACAGCTGGGCCAGTCTGCCCAGGGGAGGATGGGTATTCACTGCATCTGGCTAGAAGCCATGTCACACACCAAAAACCTCTCCTCCTTCCCTTCTTTGGTTTAGGGATCTGTGTGAGCTTGGCAGCAGAAAAACCTGGGACTGTGGCTTCTACCCCAAAGGTGCTGGATTTAATCCTTTTGTGATAGATAAGTAATGTTGACTCTCACAATTAAAAGGCAAATATTATGTATATATTAAGAGAAGTTTTATAGTTCTGTTTTACCCCCCTTGTGTTGTTATCACGGGGTGACCTGAGTAGTCAGGATACTTGGGAGGACCGGCTTGTTACTGTGGCAGTGCCTGACCTCCAATCAGATGTAAAGAAGTGAACTCCACCACTGGACAGCGAAAAAGGAGGATAGACAGAGCTTTGGGAGGGGCTAAATGATTAAAAAGCAAAACGTCCATTGTGTAGATGAGCACACAGTAGGAAAAATCCTTTGCTCCTGGCACTGTGATATTTTCTCTATTCAGTCTTCTGTTGTATTTTTGATAAGGTTTTAATACAACTTTTAAAATTTTTAGAAGTGAGTATCATTTATCACACTCTTGTGAATGTATTCTTTTCTCCCAGCCCAGACTTAGGTCACTTTATCTTACCTCTATTAATTTGCAGTTGAGGGCCTCAAGTCAGGAGGCCCATTCAGGGTGTGGTGGTGTGTTCTTGTTACCCGCTTTTGCTATAATAGGCAAAAGTCCTTCATAAAGATGTTTAAGCCGTATACCATAACATTTCAGTCTCCAACAGGTAGAAAGAACTGAGGCTGGTTAGGTTAACTACTCTTTAAGAACCTTTTCTGGAGAACTGATTCAAAGCCACTTACTAGTTTCTTATTGCTCTAAGTTCCTTGTGTATTTTTACCACTTACAGGCTATATCTGTGTACATTCTGGTTTCCTTCTGTGTAAATGAAGAGACTGTGTAAGGTCATTGTTACAACATGTGTCCCATAACAATGACATTTCCAAATGCTTGTGCCAGTGCTGTCAATGTTGTCGTGCGGGACAGCCATGTCACGTGACTAATAGTTCTTTCATGGCTCCATGTTGCTGTACTTCCTTCTGGTTGTCCCTTTTATGTGTTAAGCTTACTATTCTTGTACTGGTTGGTAAAAAGACATGGAAAGTTGCTATGTATGACTGTGTGCATTTATTTCCTTCTGTTTTCCCTGTCTGTGTTTCTGTGTTTGCTTTTAACTTGAATATCTTTTAAATACAGTCCAGGCAAAGCAAGTAAAATTAGTTTATTCTACATGCAAGTTAACAATATATAATATGCTAACCATGGCTTACTGTCATGAAAAATGTGATCTGAATCTTGGTATTTACCTGAGCTTTTTAATGGTGAGAGAGTGAAAGAAGAATTACACAACTGTAAAATTAATGAGACCAAATTTAGTAATTGACTCTACTCAAACAAAGAGTACTCAAACTAATACTGCATGATATTAAGATTTCAGAGTCAGTATTACTTTTTATCTAGTTTACTTCCAACTTTTATTAAGCTTTCCTGTACCTGCTCTATTAACATGCAAGTAATGATTTATTATATTAATTTGCTATTTAAGCATTGTCGAGCAAAGCTACACCACTGCAGAATTTGTGAGTCAGGCTATTGACATCAGTGAACCCATTGGAAATCTTAAGAAGTTGCTGGAACCCAGACTGCAGTGTTCCTTGGATGCACACGAGATTTGTCTGCAAGATATCCAGGTAAATTGAAAGGTTATGAAAGGTTTAACTTGGTAATGGAGAAGTGTTTTACATACTTTTTCCCTTTTTTCCATTATCGAATTCACGCTTCATATGGAATATTAACTACAGTTAAGAGTTTAATTCCATGTCAGGTTCATTATCATCAGACCATTTAATATATGCACACTAGTTCAGTGTGAATACAGTCAAAATATTCTTGGAGTTCCTGGTGTGAGGTTAAGAAACCACTTTGCAAGTGAAAGAAGAATAAGGGCGATGACCATACTACTTTCTTTTGAGGTAGCCCACATCATTTGTTGCTGCCAGAACTTCCATAATTCTAATCTTGTTTTTAATCTAAATGAGAAGGTTTTTATATTATTGAGGTATAGAGGTAGCAAAGCATTACTCAAGAATTTCCTTCCCCCCTTGTATTTACAGGCATTGGTGCATGTTAGACAGTGTAACTGTTTTGTGTTTCATTTGAAGTTACAATCAGACATCTGTGGCTTTTCCCGAAACAACAGAAAAATATTGTTATGAAGATTTGAATTTTTATAAAGGTGTTAAAACCTCAGAGAAGGAACTGTAGATAGTTTTCAGGTCTCTCCCCCTATTGCATTACTTCTTTTAGGTCAAAAAATGTTCCTGTTGCAAAAATATCTTAAACAGAATGGTGTGGCAAGTTTCAAATATGATCAAATTTTTTTCTGTTAAGTACTATGTCTAGACAGTAGTAAAATATTTTCATGCTTCTTCATAAAATTTGCTGCAGGCACCCACTGTTTCTAAAATTTAAATGAGAGTAAGTTTATTTTATCTATGAGACTAATACATATTTTTAATTTTTAAATTTTTAATGCTTTTTTCAAGCTGGACCCAGATCGAAGCCTTTTTGATCAAGGAGTGAAAACAGATGGAACAGTGCAACTCAGTGTACAAGTAATATCTAGGCAAGGTAAGCAGTTACGTTTGTCTGTTTTACAGACAAACTAATATTGCACGCATACTTGTGAGCAAACCTAATCTCTTATTCCTAGCTATAAAATTAAGAAAATCAATGAATGGTCACAGAGTTTCAGAATGTCTTTTTCATTGTGTACTGTAGTTCTAAGTAGTAAAAATAAAATAAATGTCATGCACTAATGCTATTTGAAATGTTTGTTAAAGGAATTTCATATCATTTTTATAAGTAATGAAATTAAACACAAATCCAGAACCCAAACAACTCTTAGTCGAGTAGTATCAGTTACAGTATGAGATTTTTCCTCAAGGTTGAGTAGTTCCTCATATCAGACCAAATATCGATGCAGCCAAAAGATTTTTCTGTAGGTAGGTGGCAGTTTCATCCCTGTGAGGTGAGTAAGCTTGTATGCTTTAGGAACAATTACATTTTGAAAGTAAATGTAGCCAACTGAAAATCCTTATCGAGGTCCATGATCATTGTCTATTGTCTGTTTTCTTTGTATGAGAAGTCAGAATAAACCATTGTGGAAGAGGAACATTAACCGGTTGGATACGGATTTGTTAAGGCATAGTTTTTATTTGTATTATCTGGTATGACACAATTTCCCCTTGTCAAATTCTCAGGAACTAGCAGCTTTGTTGTTTTACTTTTTGTCCAAGTTTTCTGCTTTTCTCCCTCCATATGTCTTGAGTGGAAGGTTAGCCAGACAGCCATCACTCTTTATAGACCATGTACATACTGAGTTGTGGGAACAGCTATATGTGTTTATTTTTGTATTTTTAAACAGAGACAAGATCGTACAGGAGTAGGTTACTGTATTGAGTTACATCAGCAAAGCAAATGAGCAAAATTTGGGGAGCACTTTTTGTTTCCTTTTGGCTTCATTGTAGATAAACAGAAAAAAACTTTTCTGCTTTGTATTAACAGTCTTCAGTAAGACACAATTTGTGTTTAATGCTGAGTGTCAGGTGACTAGTGCTAGGTTGAGTCCTCATTTCCACATATGTAATGGGAAGTGTACTACCTTTCTGCTTCTAAAATAGAATGGAAATATCCTTCAGGGAACTAGAATAACTGCTCTTAATTCATGCCCAGTAACTTCTAGTATTCAGTGCTCAGACTTCCATTTTCAAAAGGATGTGAGTGATGAATATCTTCACTATCATCACTATCATCTTTCATGTTTGTCATGGCTTTGCATGGGAGACATTTAGGGAAGTGATGCAAAACTTCCAGCCACTGGAAAGCTGGACATGCCTCTGTGGAAAACATGAAAGAAATGTGGGAATTTCCTCTTTCTCTTCCAGTCTGCAAAGAGGTAACATGCCCCAGGCTGGGGCCAGGCGGTCCTGGCTGTGGGGCTGGGCCTCTTCCCCCCAGGGTGCCTGCCATCCCCCTCCCATCGGCTGCCAGGCAGGGGAGGGAGTGCCATGGGCTGGGCAGGCTCTGCTGTGGGGCCGAACCCCTCTCCGGGAGTCCGGCGGGGTCACCAAGCCCCACCCTGCCCAGGCCAGGTCCCAGCAGCTGCCTGGCAGGAAGGCGGGGAAGGCTGCAGAGCCCTGGCTGAAGCAGGGCTGGAGCACAGCTGTAAACATCTTGCTACCAGGTCCCCTCTCCCCAGCGCGGCCACTGCACCAAGATCGAGCAGCTGAGACCACCACCCGTGCAGAGTGGCCCTGCGGCTGGAATTGAATGCACAGAAAACCAAAGACCAGCCATGCAGCCGATCCTGACAAAGCCCCAGCCACAGTTCCAGCCTCTGGCACAGAGTGACCATCTTCAGGTCCTGGTGAGATGTTAACTCTTTCAGTGCTTCTATCCTCCCTTGAGTGAGAGGAAGGAACAAGATGCAAGCATGTAAAGGAGCAACATGAAGACACCGAGGTCAGTGAAGAAGTAGTCCCGGATGGGAGGGATGATGAGATGCCTTGATCTTGGAGCTGAAATCCTTTTGTAAAGCTGTGGAGAAAAGACACTGTTTCCCTGTAACACATGAAAGCCATGAGGAGATGAAGGGTACAATTTAATATCGTGCAAAGTCTTCCATGCTAAAGTAAGCAGATGTTAAAGTAGCTGTGATCCTATGAGAAGTTTGAACAGAGAGGAAGAGCAGAGTGGTCCTGTGCCCCCAGGAGAAGAAGACCTCTGTTCCCAGAGATGAAGATGATTTTAGAGATAGATAATGAGAACTTTTGCCTTTGAACAGCTCATCTTAAAAATAGTACCCCATAATTAGACATGGCCCATAAACACAGCTGTGGGAAAAGCTTGTGGAAAATGGGAGGGACTTCACGATTACAGATTTCCCCAGGCAACTGCTATTCGTGACAAATTGAGAGCCATGAGAGAACTGGGTTTTTTTTCCCTCATGGAGAAGTCTCCATAACATTAACAAGAGGGTCTTCTCTCCCTAAGTGAACTGAAGAAAGACTATTGTAGAGGTGGTAAACTGACTGAAATTTCAGGTTTTGTTTCTTTACATTGTCAGTGGGAAAGAAAAGGTTTTGGGGGAGGAGAAGTGTTCTGAAGGTTTTGTTCTGGTTCTTACTACTCTTTTAGTTACTGTTAATAAATTTTTCTTTATAGCCTTTTAAAGTTTTGAGCCTGCTTTGCCTTTCTCCTAATCCTACCTCACAGCAGAAAGTGAGTGCATTGGGGATTGGCCGGCACTGAACCCACCACACTCCTTGGTGTGCCACCCAGGAAATCTCAAAATTGGCGAAATCTCAAATTGGTGAACCAAAACCACTACGTGAAATTGGTGTTTCTGCCCGGTTTCGAACTGAAACTGTCACAATGTTCTTCCTGTGTTTTGTTTTTTCCCTTTAATATAAAACTGAGGTTCATGATCACATAGCACAAGGAGCTTCTTGCTCCCTGCCCCCATCACACCTTTTCGCTCTCTCTCACTCTCCCTCTCTCCCTCCCTCCCTCCCTGCTCCCATCTTAAAAGAAACACTTGAATATTAAGTACTTCTGTGTCACTTTGGAACACTCCTCAGAGTTGTTTTTCAGGCCTTGATACTTTAGCAGCTCCTTAGATACCTGTTTGCTGAAGGCATGTAAAATATGGCAGGGCAGAATATCAGAAAACAATTAGTATGCATATAAACAAAAGGAAGATAATTCGATTGCTAACAAGCAAATGGACTTCATACTCTTGACCACAGTACCCCTTTGAGCTAGATGGGAAAAAAAATGGCTTCTTACTCCATCCTCGTATTTTACGTGCATGACTGAGGTTTTGAGAGATTCTCAGTTCACTTATGTTTGTTCTCCCCTCACTTATGTAATGTATAGAATTCAACTAAGAGTAATCAGTGATGCTAATCCTTGTGGTGGATTGGACTCTCTTATTTCTTGAAAGAAGAGCTGCTATGTCAGTTCAATTGTTCTACCAAACTTTGATAAGCTGGCTTTAAATTCAAAGACAACAGGTGAAACATAGTTCTTCTATAGTTGAACTTGAGTGTAGTTCTTTTTTAGCATTTCATTCTACAGCAGATGAAATAGCATTCCTATTTTTTTCATTTTACTAATAAGACTCTTACGGAGCTCTGCCTTGCCCTAACTCATTTCCTGTGTTTGGAGGAATGGGAATCTGGAGCTGGTCATCTCTTATACGATAGGTAAAGGGAGGAGAGATGCAGGAAAACTCAGGGAATTAATGTTGTTCTACTGTTGCAGTAAGTTAGATGGCAGATTGTTAATTCACATTTTTACTTACAAGGTGTTTCCTCTACAGAGACTCATTGCTTTGATCTCCATGTTTGTATTGTGAATGAAGCACAAAGTTCTTTTGACATGTAGTTTTATGACACACAGTGAATTATTTTGTTGAGCAATAATGAACTGTACCTCTTTTTTCTTTACTTTCTTTTTTGAAGATCAAAAATAGAATCATAACCCCTAGTAGCTTCCCTTACCCATTTTCATATGATTTTGAAAGCCTGTGTTGTGCATTTTTCATGGCCATTTTTCATGGCCTAGATAAAACGCTCTCCTAAGTAAGGTATTTGTTTCCTTTTTCTTCACATTTGATTCTTCATCTAATCAACCACTTACTTGTTGTCAACATCTATTTTCACGTCCTTGATTTCACATTGCTGAATTTTGTATTCCAGGGTCTTTATAGTGTTTGTTCCCTAATATTTTTTTCAAGCTGAATGCCTATTAAAATCTAGAGGAATGCTTGTCTGAAAAAAACTTGTTTTTTCTTACTTGTAATACAGGTACATACTCCATTTGTTTTCCCTTACAAACTATGACTGGATTGTGGATTTAGCATTTAAGGCCATTACCTGCAGAACCATCTCATGCTGTGCTTTAATATAGATTAGAAAGGAAGCACACAAAGTAATATCTTTACAGTATAAGATACTGAAGTTACTCTGGCCGTATAATGTTCTGTGAATCCTATTTTCATCAGCCTAACCACAGTCATGGTTTTCCAACTCATGATAAAATAGAATTGGAAGGATTCTTTTTTTATGTGAAAATATGTTTGATAAAAATATCTTAAAATAAATGTGGTTGTTGGCATTATAATGAAAATTGTATGTCACAAAAATGGAAATAATTTTGAAAAATCTTCTGTGCAATGTATGAAAATTGGTGAGGCACCAGCTGGACAAAGAAGACAACAGAGAAGGTGGTGATACAAAGCATTAGTGAATGTGTTCTTTCTTGCTGCAGAATAGATACATATCTTGTTAGCTCCGTGATCTAATATCTGAAATGTCAGACAAAAAGCCAAAACATTAATAGCTGTTAAGAAGAAGCCTAAGATACGAAGAATTTTCTGTGTTTCTTTTAATTTGCTGTTTAACATACTGTCTGCTTCAGGGTACTGAAAGAAAATGTTAACTGCTTTGTATAGACCCTAGAGATATCAGGGAAGTATTGTAAAAGCTGAAAGAAATGCCTTATGGTTGGAGTAAAGCTGGATACTTGTTCTGGGTCCTTTTGGAGGTTGCATTTTCTTGTTTGGGGGTTTTTTATTTGGTATATTTCTTACAGACCAAAGTACTGTGCTTTATGCTCACATTCTGTTCAAGATCTGTGAAATAGATCACTTAAATAGAACAGGAAGCTGTAATACTGGGGAAAGGAGGAGGGACAGCTCTGTTATTCACCTTCTAAAGTATATGCTCTATAATAGAGTATGTCATTTTAATTTAGGACACTCACAGAAATTTGATGACACTCCTGTGTCCTGCTTCTTTCCTGAGTTTGCTAGCCCTACTAATGAGAAAGTTTTAAAACAATGTTTTTGTCATATTTGCATTGCTGTCTTTAAGTTTTGTGATGTTTCCATGCTTAGGGATAGAGCCCAAGTTGAACATCCTGGAAATTGTGAAGCCTGTGGAGACCGTGGAGGTTGTGATTGATCCAGATGCTCATCATGCAGAGGCTGAAGCACACCTTGTTGAGGAAGCTCAAGTGATAACATTGGATGGAACAAAACATATTGCAACAATTTCAGATGAAACATCTGAGCAAGTGACACGATGGGCTGCAGCACTGGAAGGCTACCGGAAGGAGCAGGAGCGCCTTGGAATACCTTACGGTAATAGCGCACCGCTATGGGTGCATTCAGCTGGGGGCTGGTCTCTTCTGTTCTGTGTGAGGTTGGTACTCAAGGACCTCAGGGGAGAAAACCTGTGGTAGGGTTAGTACAATGCAAATAATCTGCATAAGGGAATTGAAGAAACATGGAATGTTTTGGCTTGGAAGGAGCCTTAAAGACAACCTGGTTCCAATCCCCTGCCATTAGCAGGGACAACTTTCCACAGTTGCTGAAACAAATTGTTCATGGACTGGAGGATGCTGAATATTCTGTTAAATTAGATTTTGTATGAGAAGCTGTGCTGGACTTCATCATACTGGAGGAAGATGATTCAGCATCTTCCAGTAGATAAATAAATATTTATTTATTTACTGGAAATAAATAAATAATTTTTAAAAATGAAATTACCTAGAAGGAAGGAAAATATTAATTGTTAGGAGAAATAAATGCAGAAAATGGAGCAGCAGAAAGCTTGGAAACCACAGAAGTGGTTAGAGAAAGTAATGATTTTTGTTTCCTTGCAAATTGTGATCTCTCAATGAGAACAAATTAGCAGCTTTTTGATGGAAGCTCACTGCTGCTGATGTTTGGTAGATCAGCCCTCCTGTGGTGTGCCTTTTGCCACAGGATTACATTGCATTGTTTTAGGTACCATTAGTGAAAAATGATACCATGTAGCTGTTCTTTGTTATCCAAAATTAAATTTGTAGCTCCTAGATAAATGTTTATAGACCTAGGATACTTGTCTTTGTCTAAATCTTAATTTTCTTAGTTTTTCTTAATGCTTAATTTTATTTGTTTTAAATCTTAAAATAAAAAATTGTCAAGGTGACATGTGCTTGGGATATCAGAATTTAAAAATACATAATCACTCTGCTCCAGTGAAAAGTAGATATCCCTTGTTTAGTTTCTTATTCTTACCTGTTGACATATTTTAATATGTTGTATACAACATTAACATCCCAAAACTTGATGCTCTGGCTGAAAAGGTCAGGCAGAAGCAATCACTCACCTCCAGTAGGCCAATGCTCACACAGGCTCTGTGTAAGGGATACTAGAAAAAAACCTGGTCCTCAGTTTTATTGCTCAGTATTCCCTGTAGTGTGGAATATGCCTTTGGTCAGTGGAGGTCAGCTGTCCCTCCTCAGTTTTGTGTGCACCCCCTGTCTACTCGCTGGGGTGGCTGAATGAGAAACAGAGAAGGACTTGCATTGGAGTCAAATAGTCTGACAAGATAGTTTGTTCTTCGAGATATTCCTTGTGTGGAGGGTGTAATATTGAATATCAGATTTACTTGAAAATCGTTGATATTACATGGGATTTCTGGTTTACTAGAGTGATATGAGGTACATTAAAACCCAGCACAGAGGTAAGATATACTTGAATGAATACAGCAGTTTCAGAACATTGCACAATCCCAATCCCTATCCCAGCAAGATTCCTGGTACAGGTGTCTGTAATATACTCACCATCACAAGGTTAGGTGTTCCTAATGGCCAGGAAGGAGAACATGGGTTGCAGCCAACTCAAGTCCATTGTTCTCTTCGAAATTCTCTTGCTAGTTTTGTGGTTTATGTTCTCTGTGTTGGGCCTAGTCAAATCTTTGTGGCCTCTGCCAGCTCTGCTCAGCAGTGGACAAAATATCTCAGTGTGTTATTAACAGTGGTTTGGTCACCAGCCTGAAGTACAACACCATAGAGGCTTCTGAGAAGAAAATTAATCCATCCCAGACATACCCAGTGGTGGTTTTTATCAATAGAAACTGAGATGATGTGAATGAGTTTAGATTGTAGTATTTTGTCATAATCACAAACTGATCAATATTTTTGAAGGAGAGTATCCTTCTGTGAGAGGGGGTACTCTTCTTGAAGCTAAAGACCTGTGGAAGAAGAAAATTCTTTTTGTGTGTTTCAGATATGTCAGGCATAGACCTGATGTAAAAACTTTCTCTAAAGAAAATAATTCTTTCACCTTTTCTGTCACCCCACCAACCCACACCATTCCATCACCATTTTAAGTGCAGTCTCCAACTTTCCAGGTAGATTTGGTCTCAGTAACTCTACTTCTTGATGTTGTGCTTCTACTCTTATGGAAGTTATTATATAATTATCTTGCAGTGTATGATAAGGTGATTTGCAGTTTCCTCCATCTTTTCCAGACCCAGTTCAGTGGTCGACAGATCAGGTGCTCCACTGGGTGGTGTGGGTGATGAAGGAGTTCAGCATGACTGACATCGACCTCAATACACTCAGCATTCCTGGGCGGGACCTCTGCAACCTCAGCCAAGAAGATTTCTTCCAGCGTGTCCCACGGGGAGAAATCCTCTGGAGCCACCTGGAACTTCTTCGAAAGTGTATGGGAGTTTGTTTTTTTTTTAAGACTTTTTTCATGAATTATGAAACCAATTATGACCAGTTATTTTTCCTTTACTTGATTTGATGGTAAAAACGAGAATATCAATTCATGATAAGAGAAGGTATTAGAATGTCTGCTGCCGTGAAACATTGTCTGCATACTAAACACTGCCTGTCTTTTATCAAACCTCATAACTGGTAGAAGGTAGTGAATGATTATTCTGCCTTTGTTTTTTTGAAGCTTCATAGTTTGTGCATCTACTGAATTTGTTAGTTCTATAATTAAATATTGTTTTTGAGTTATTAAATCTACATTTCTGTGTCATATTGGATATTTTTAAGCACAGGAAGTTAAATCCTTAGATGGTACACAATACAGCTTCTAAGTGATGCATTGTATGTGCATAATACAGGAACATATATGTGCATTTCAGATGTGCCATGCTTGGAGGTAACTTGGCAGGTTACTAACTATTTCTGTCTTCATTTACATAATATAGCAGAAGGTTTTTGGGGATGGAGCTAGTGGAAATTTGCCATGTACACCCTTCTGAAAATGAGTGACAGATGTTAAATGTCTCCACTTATAAGACCATGAACTGCACATGTCTCTTGATAACTGATATCAAATTTTTATTTCTTTTTCCCCTATGAAATAAGAAAGTTTTTGATCTTCAGGTGACTTGCTGTTTGTGAGTTAAATATAAACCTGCTGGATTTTTTTTCCAATTTGTAGATGTGTTGGCTAGCCAAGAACACTCTGGAGAAATAGCAACTGTTACAATTGATCAGCGTAAGTACTTCTGTCAGCATTAATTCGCACAATTCACAGTGTGCAGGTTTAGCACTGTACTGTAGTTCAGAGGTATAATAGTACAACATTTAGAAAATCACTTCAGAGAGGATTTTTTCTTTGGGAAAGGGAGGAGGACATATTTTAAACTTCAAAACATAACATTGAATTTCTCTGTATTTTGTTACTGGCTGAAAGGTAGTGTTTGACCTGAGCTATGAAAGTTTATAACTTCCATTTTGGATGGTAGATTTTTCACTTTCTTGAAATAAGCTGCGTAGGATACATATTTGAGGTTTTTAGTTGTTTCAGGGCTTTAGGTTATATATTGCATTAATAAGTGGATCTCTTTAAATATTAATTTCAAATTAAAAAGTGTTTCCAAAAACTGAAGGTTTCTGTGGAAGAGATTACTTACTTAGCAACCAGTATTAGAAATAATACATTAATCTCCAGTTATTTGAAACTCATTCTTTCAGCTAAGCAGTGTCATCACTTATTAAAATGAATAAATTCTCAGATTATTTATAAGCATCTTATATGTCAAATAGACATACTGTTTATTACATCCTGTGGTTGTGTCTAGTTAAAGCCAGCTTGAGCGGGGCATCTGCATCCTCCTACACCATTGCAATGGAAGGTGTTTGTTGTTTGAATATCAGGTATGGAGGTTGTGTAGTGACTGTAGAGAAAAGGGCATTAGGGCAGATCATGTGGGAACAGCATGAAGATGAAAGTAAGGGCTTACGAGAGTTTGGGTTCTTTTTGTGAAAGCGTGTAATACACATGGTAATAAACTAAAACTGGTGTTTTATCTGTAACGTGACACTTCTGCAATGAGTCTAAAACTGCAATTTTCATATAAGAGGTGAAAAGGTCTTTAAATTATACTTAGCATTGTGACTTAATGCAGTGTGCCTTTTGAGCAAAGGAAAAAACTAGCTTCTACATGTTATGATAATAGAAGTAATAAATAAAATATGCCTATTTCTATTTCTGTGTGAGCAATTTATAGCTGATGTTCTGCAACATTCTCTGCTCTACAGCTGTGCAGATTATACCAGCATCTGTACAGCCTGCTACCCCAACCACCATCAAAGTTATAAACAGCAGTGCAAAAGCAGCTAAAGTACAGAGAGCTCCAAGAATCTCCGGGGAAGATAGGAGTTCCCCTGGGAACAGAACAGGTATTGCCTCCAATATTTTTACATGCTAATGCACTGAACCGTAACCCATTAATTTGAATTGCAGTTTGGTGAAGCGCATCTTTGTAGCTCCAAATGTGAGGTTTGTAGGAGTCTGTGTGAAGAGAGTGCTGTGAAGGGAGCCATAGGTACAAAAAATCTGTGGTAAGCACAGGCAGCCCTGGCAGGTTGGTCAGCTCACACAGGCACCATATCAACATGATACTGCAGTTTTTCCATCCTGTAGCAAATAAAATGGATATATTTCCTCATCACTTAACAGTCTGTCCTCTCAAACCACTGCATGGCATTTATTCAAGCTTTAGCTTCTTTCTATTTGCAGAAGGGGAAGAAAATAAACTCTATGTTGTAAAATGTAACCTAGCTGCTACTTGCACTGTCTGTTGTGCTCCTCTTCTCTTTTTCCCCAATCTGGTGACTTCAAAATTTGTAAAGTTTGATATTTCTTTTTTAGTTAAATGAATGCATGTCTGGAAAACTGTGCACTAAATTTGCAGTTTAATTTTGGAATTACTGTTATTTGTACATACTCTTTGTTTATTAATTTCTTTATTTTTTTCTTGCTGGTTTTGGTTTGCTTCTCTTTAATGTTGTGAATTTTTCTGTTAAATCCTTCCTTCTCTTCCTCCTTGAGTTTTTATTTGTTTTAGACTCTATAAAGGCCTCTAATGAGGCCTTGTTTTAGACTCTATAAAGGCCTCTAATGATATCATTCAGAATCTTAAGGCCAAGGTTTTATTGGCTGACATTAGTGAGGAATATGCTGTGTTTCTCTCTTTAGTTATCAGGTCTTCTCTCTTTATCTCGTTGCGAATTTAGGAATTTTACTGCGGGTACTTCAGTTAGAAAAAAACCTTAATGATTGGATGTGAAAGATGCAACATTGATGTAAACTGAAATTTGGGGGTTTCTTTTGTGTTTCTCATATTTCATGTTGAAAATTTGAGACCAAATTTTTTTAAAAGAACAGCTATTACACATACATGTGTGTGTGTGAAGAGGAATTAGCAGCTCTTGATAAATCTGTTCTATTTTAAGGACAGATATGCTTCTAAATTATTATGTTAGGGGAGTTGTATTTTTTTAAGTTCTAGGGGAAGATTTATGTGAAATCTTGATTAATTTTTTCTGGTGTTCATAATTTTTTTAATATAAATGGATACTGGTGACTTTGCAAGAAAATGTTTGCAAAAGAATCATTAGAAGGGATTAATTAAGTGGAAGTTTTCCTTCCATCATATAGTCTGTGCTGGTCTGCTTTAATATGTTGGTTGCAAGGTTTTAGCCATGATTGGAACATGAAAAGGGCAAGTTGAAGTGAAACTTGTTATTCCTATCTTAACAGGGAACAACGGCCAGATCCAGCTGTGGCAGTTTTTATTAGAACTTCTCACAGACAAAGATGCTCGGGACTGTATTTCTTGGGTTGGTGATGAAGGAGAGTTTAAATTGAATCAACCTGAACTGGTTGCACAGAAATGGGGACAGCGCAAGAACAAGCCCACAATGAACTACGAGAAGCTTAGTCGGGCTTTGAGGTAAGAAACTTAAGGAACTCATGGGGTATGATTTGCTTTCATTTGACTACCTAATTTTTAATTAACATAATGCAAAACTTGCAGCTTTTTTAGTAAAGGCAAATCTTCTGAATCTGGTCCTTGCAATGAGATGCTGCTAATCTTAGGGGAGAGGTATTTGCTCAGCTTTTTGCCTTTGTTTTGGTTTTTATTTTTCATTTTTAAAGACGCTAGTAGAATAACTTCTTGAAAATAGATTTTCTTTTTTTAAGAGCTTTCGTTTGGGCTGCTCGCTTCCAGAAATGTACCTCTTTTTTATTTATCTTCAATATTTATGCTTTTAGTAGCATGCCAAACGATATTGATTATAGATGAAAGATACAGAAATATGTGAATTATTAACTTATTTTTATGTTCTACTATCCGTGTTCCACTTGCTCTTGTTATGGAATAAAGCAGATACTTTTCTGTAATTGTTAGTAATTTTCTGTATGTAAGAACCTTTTCTAACTTCAAATATCCATTGTTTCATTTCATTGTTCTTATTGTGTGGATCTTAAATTGAAAAATACATTTGACAGCTATGTTCCAACAGTTGCAATTCCAACATCACAGTGATCTGAAAAAATTGAAGTGTTTCAGTATCTTCATTTTGTTGTGATTTTTAGTTTGACATTGATAAAAGGGACTTGTATTATTGATTCACTGTGGGTGAGGTACTTGAGGAAGGGGAAGAGTGCAAGTACCTGAATTTTAAACTACTTTTCCCGGATTATTTTAGTCTCTGGAATAATTTGAAAATTCATCCATGTTCTTTGAAATCATTGAGAGTGAACTTCTGATTTCTTATTCTGATATTATTAAATATATTTCTCTTGATTTGTTTTCAATAAAGATATTTTTTGCCTAATCCTGCAAATTTTTCAAGCAGGTTTAGAAATTCTTTTTGTGTGAGTGAAGTTGCATTTTGATTGAGGTCTGTGTTTTACTTACTAGCATTTTCACTTTTGGATACGTGTTGTTTGCTTGATTGTTTTTTTCCAAATGTACTCCTCTAGCATTATATAAAAATATCAACTTCTGTTTGAAAATAGAAATTTCTGTAAGACATGATGGTAAAGTATCATATTCTGGCTTTCTTTACCCTTTTAGGGAGTATTTAATTAGCATTTGACAGGCATGAGATACACAGCTAAACTATACCCTTTTGTTTGTTTTAGAACTTCTTTAGGCACAGTACTGCAGATGCCAAAATTATTTTATGTGTTTGACAGACAAGTGGAAAAATGAATGAAAAATAAATATTTTGAATGATATTAGGTATTGAAAGATGCAACTTATAAGCGTTCCTGAGCCTCAGGTCACTAAAAGCAAGGAGGAGCATTGGTAGATGCTTACTCTCATGCTTTTCCTTAGGTCTCTTGGAGTATTGTTTCTTGTTTCGGTCTCTTGGAGTCTGTTCCTGTTCTAGATGGATCGTTAGTCTGGTCTTGTATGACTGTTCTTGCATTATTTATATATTAATGAGAATGTTAATTTTTTTAATATAATCACAGACTCTCTTGGGTTGGAGGGCTGCAGGAGGTTTCTGGTCTAATCTCCTGCCCAAAGCAGGACCTTTCCAGTACAGCTCTTCCCCAGCCTGTATTGTTGCAATACCATTCCCATGTTTCCAACCTGTGTATCTGTGAGTCTGTGTACAAAAGACAGATGTGAAAACCTTCTGATACATAAAAATTGTATAAACCATGCTGATGTTTTTGGGTTTCGTCAACAAGCTCCATAGAAGGTGCCAAAGGCAGCTGAAGAACTTTGGAATAATGTTCTTATCAGTGGGATATTAAACACCAGTTTCCATAAATCACTATTAGAAAAGTTTTGCATTTGTAGTTTAGTCACAGAATTACAGAAATCACATTTGTCAAAGTGGTGTCATTTTGGCAACTGCATCAATACTGACATGTTTTCTAACAGTTCAATGTCTGAAGGGATATTTAATGTCTCTTGCTACTCCTGTGATAAACACTGTTGGCAAGCTGAAGTTTAATAAATTATTATATGTTTTGTTTACTAATGTATTGAAATCACTGTGTCAATTATTGATTAATACAGGAAATTATGTTGGTATTATTGAGAAATATACTGGCTTTTCTGCCCAGAAGAAAAAGGGAAGCAGGAAAAGGAAAAGGAAAGCAGGCATATAGAAACTAGGGGAGAGAGGTAGAAAGGGAAGAGCAGCTTTTTTTTTTTTTTTTTTGTTATATATATATATCTTGGTAAATGTTCTAAAAATCCTGATCTGTTTAGTTATCCAGTAGGGAGGTGAGACTTGAAGAAAAATAATTAATCTCTTGTATTATTCTGAAACAAAGTCTCCATGTGTCTTGGAATGTTCTGGTAACTTTGTGAACTTCCATGGGTATTTAATTGTATGTATTTTTAGCTTTCTATATTTTTGAGTAGGCAAATGCTGTAATCAGAAATACATTCAACATAGTATTAAAAATATCCTCTTGCCACATTAACTGATTTTAACTTGAGTGTTTTGAGCATGAGATGTGGGAATCTTGCATGTTTTGCGCCTTCATATAAACATGATCTAATTTCTTGTGATCCTTTTCCTTTCTGATCATATCAGTAATGTGGACTAAGTAATTCAAAGTATATTCAGTTTTTTAAAGCATTTTTCTACAGCATTTTTTGAGATAGGAATGATTGTATGGGACTGTACAATAAATGGAAAGGCTTGCACAGAGTTAACGAACTTTAAAATAATGATGACCACTGCCACTTGACATATGCCATGGTCACATATTGCAAACTTTGTTTTTCTGCTTCATATTGACCCAAGTGAGCAGAGTTCAGTTTCTCTATGTCCTCTACCCTGTTATATTCAACATGAGAGTCTGCCCAGTGTTCCCACACTGAACCCAGTGTTCCCTTTCATACACAAGGGACACACCAGGTTATTGCTCATCCTTCTCTAGTTCTGCCCAGTACTACAAGACTCTGCTTCAAAGTTGAACATAAATTATGATCCCACCCTCATGTTTACAGAGTTCATTCAACCCACTGCAACTAAACCTCAGTAAGAGGCTGAAAGTCCTGGACACCATTCCACAGCAGTTCCTTCAGCTGGTGCTGAGATGTTTTGGAGGGCAGGGCTGGCATGGAGAATTGCTGGGTGGAAGCTGTAGTAGCAGCCGCCAAGAGTAAGCATAGAGATGCAGAGAAGGAAATGGAGGAGTTGATGGAGGCAGGTAGTAAGTAGTTTGAGGGGTTGAGTGAGGAGAATGACTAAAAATGAAGCTTTTTTATAATTGTATGTCATTCAGGAGAAAGCTGAAGGAGCACTTTAGTAAACAAACCACACTGGCTTTACCCACAGAGCAATAATAAGCTACTCTGACACTTCCTGTACTCCCACAACAGACCTCTGTGGTATCTTGCATGATCTCAGTAATCAACAGATTTACTAACATTGTTTTCTACACAGTCTCTCTCTCATCTGTCTTTGGTCCTGCTGCTTAGGTCCTAACCCTCAAAAGTAAGAAATTACAAAGCTTTTTTTTCCAGATCTTGAGATGTCTGAAGAATTTGCTGGGATTCTTAGTTACTTACCTCTTTTCCACTAGAGCTGGGAGTCAGAAGTTCGTCTTATAATTGACTTAATTGTGCTACTGAACAAGAATCATCTTTGCTTTGTGAACATGTCATAGGATTGAGTTTTAGACAGTCAAAAAATCTGGGTTGTTTTGTTCTGCATCTGGGTGATGGTTTTGAGGAAATTATATTGTGTGAGTTGTGTTGGTTGAGTTTTTATTATTTTCCAAATTTATCACAAGCTTTCAAGCTCATCAAATCCAAGTTACATCCCAGTCACTTAAGTTTCCTTAATGAGAAATGTGATATGCATTCTATTAAAGCTTGTAGTGAGAGAAGAGCAGCAACAAAACTGCAAAATTCTAACTTCTGTTCTATTGGTGTGACCTAAACCGTCTGGGGCGGGGGTGGGGGGGGTTCATGTAGACCTTGTTATCTTACTATATTTCTGCCCAATCTGAAAATTCTTTTGTTACACAATATAAAAGATATTTATAGTTAGAGAGCTCACTTTTAGTTGTAAGTAAAGGCAAAGGTGTAGTTTTGACAGCATATGAATTATAACCAAAAAACCCCAACCCAACAAAAAACAACCCAAAAAAACTAAACCAAGAAAACCCCACAAATCCAATCCATGCCTTTATAGTTTTATTTTCATCTTTGAAGACAGTATGGAGAGAACAGCTGCTTTCATATCATAGAAACTGCCTGGTAATTTTCAACCTGTTTCCAGCATTAATTTTTTTCTTCAGAAAAGCAAAGCAAAGGACCATAATAAGGGGAAAGACAGTATTTTCTTATTAAGGCAAAGCACTATATATAAGAGATCTTCCCTTCCAAGCTGTTTTTAAACTGCTCTAAGAGTTATTCCTGAACTGGTGCTTCCAGTAGCCTGGAAATAATAAAATAATCACTTTGTTTTATGCTACACTTTGTATATGCTAAAATAATCACTTTGGTTTATTTCTCCTTAATATACCAGGGTACAGAGACAATTTTCAACACTTCCCTTTTCTCATATTAGAAAATGCCTAAGCAATATATTGGAATATGAAATTATGAGAATCTCAGTGAGAAAAATAATAACCTTAAGTGAGTAATGGATGCATATGAAAATTACAGATGCTAAAATTCTCTGTTGCTGATTTCTGTTTTGCAGGTATTACTATGATGGAGACATGATCTGCAAGGTGCAAGGCAAGAGGTTTGTGTACAAATTTGTGTGTGACCTGAAGACTCTGATTGGATATAGTGCAGCAGAGCTGAACCGCTTGGTCACGGAGTGCGAGCAGAAGAAACTGGCCAAGATGCAGCTCCATGGCATTGCACAGCCAGTTACAGCAGTGGCACTAGCTACAGCATCCCTGCAAGCAGAGAAAGATAATTAAGCACTGGGACCTGTAAGTGAGAACCTGAGGCCTTTCCTCTATAACCAGAGCAGTTGGTGCTCTTACCTTGATCAGAATTGGAAATATCTTTTGTTTCTTGATTGTACAATATAGAGCATGAATTTCTATCAAGAACTCAGACTTACATAAATTTGGATCTTTTAACAGCGTATATTTTAATGTAAGTTAAGGGATTACCCCAACTTCTGCAGCTAGTGAGAGGTGGAGCCTGTGACCACAGCTGTACAAAATAATTTCTGCAACACTTAAAACAAAAATTAAGTCCCTGTAGTCCCCAGGCTGATCAGTTGTGTGACTGCAGCCTTTTCCAGTCTTTTGTTTTCTGCTGAACTACCAAATGGCATTTGATGCTTTCAAAATTTACAATATATTCATTATTCTGTTAATCAGGTGGAGCTGAAAGACATGTTAAATGTTACAAAGCATCAAGTTCTAAAAATAGCTTCTGTGTTTAATAGCAAAGGAAACTTAAGACTAAACTTAACTGGAGATCAGTGCTGAAGAAGAAGAAGATCCAGGTTTAGATATGGCTTAGGTGAAAAGCCAATTATGAGTATTTCATTGTAGTACGCACGTAATATACATATATGAGGGCAAATACCTGTTTTGAAATACATACTCGATATTAGCCATTTCGCAGAAAGCAAAGGTGAACTTCTTCCCCCCATGCCATCCCCCATCAGGTAATTCAAAAACTTGAAAAAACAGCCCTCACCCAAAGAGTAGATTGTTTTGGTGGGGACTATTAGTGCTGTGTTCTGCAAGGTGCTTATACCTGCATGGAAGTCAACCTTGGTATCCAAAGACTTAAGTTAATCACAGTCAGTAGTCCCTGGTTAGGAACAGAAAGCAAATTGAAAATAGTTTTACATAAAACTGTAGTTTAATTTCCCAATCATTGTACAGTAACGTATATTAACTACAAAGAGGTACCTTTTATTTAAAATTAAATTCTCTTTGAACTTCGAGTGATATTTTTGAAGCTTCTTAAGCTAAATGTATGCTCCAGAACTGGGTGCAATTGAAGTCTGGATGATGAGTTGGAAATAGTTGGGATATATCCTGAATTCTGAGCTACTCAGTGCTTCTTGCAAACTTACACATGCAGCAAAAAGTAAGCTTCAGCTTTTGAGTTTCCGTACTAGTGTCTGTTAGACTGCTTCTTTTGATGTCTGAGAATGGTATGATTTGGGGATTGCTTTTGCCTCTTCCTGCTAATAAACAGCATAATTACTATGTCAGCACTGATGTTCACCAACTTTTATAAATTAAACGCCCTCTGGTAACACTTAACAATTACAAGG
The DNA here is from genome assembly GCF_031753505.1 of Anomalospiza imberbis. Classification (NCBI taxonomy): domain Eukaryota; kingdom Metazoa; phylum Chordata; class Aves; order Passeriformes; family Viduidae; genus Anomalospiza; species Anomalospiza imberbis. The sequence continues at coordinate 45,188,756 of NC_089682.1, forward strand.
GAAGACCTTTAATTCTGATAGGGATCGAGCTACTCTTAAACCTTAAATCCGAAGTCCTTGAACAGTGAGATTCTGAACAAAGTGTGTTTGTGCTGAGCAGTGAGAGCACTGGGCTCCTGCTCTTGAGCCAAGCAGGAATGGTTACACTTGCAGGCAGAAGGCAGAGAATACAAAGACTTGTATCTATCCTAAAGATGTATTGAGGACAAGGGTTTTTGTAGGGGGATGATCATCTGCAGATAGTTTTTGCTTGACTAGAAGGTTTGCATATAGTTCTAACTTGTGTTTTTTTTTGTCATTGACATGATTATAAAATCAAAGTTTTTTTGCTGGATAATTTCGGTAACTTACTGTTGTTTTCATCCTTGAGTTCTTACAGCACTCCATCTGCTGAGCATGCTGATGTCATTTTGCTTTTAAAAAAAATTGTAATCCCCGAGCAAAAAATGTAAATGTATCTGTCATGAAAGGTCAATATCGCCCCTTTTCTTGCTGTTAGAGTTGATGTCACTGATTGGCAAGTGTTGGAGGTGTCTTATGCAGGAGATGCTGGTTTGCTTAACCAAGAATTATGTGAAGTTGATGTTTGAGGGCAGCAGCTCTGCTTGTAACAACATTCTGTGACTAAACACAAGTCCAGTACAAGTCACTGGTTCTAGTTAGCAGAGTTCTTGAGACACCTTTTTAGTCAAAATACAGGATAAAAAGAAAAGAAGCTTAAAATACCAGCTTTCTATATAAAACTGGACTGTGGGTAAACACACAGCAAAATTGAAAAGTAGTATCAATACTTCATTCCCCTTCCTCTTCTTGTTACATGGTAAGTCCCATGGGGGCAACTACTGCTTCCATCCTTTGTGAGTACATCCTGTTGTTGCTTTTGCAGCTTCAATAGGAGTAATGGTCATTTGGGTTCTTTGTTGTGGCTCCATCTGCTTTTCCACCATGTTCTAATTAGTAAAGAAAGAACTTCTCAAGCGGTATAAAATTATTGTCACGTTGTCTGTAGTTGAGGGAAAAATCTGTGACTAACTTGATGTTTTCGGTAAAACAAAAGATGTGGAATATATTGTCAAAGGATTTTCTGTTGCTGCCAGAAGGAAAACATAGAATATTCCCAATTTTTGTAAAACAGAAGGGGTTTTGCATACTTTTTACTCTTTAAATAAAGACACTTATACTTACAAATTTCTTTTGTGTTTTCCTTTTTTTTTTTTTTTTTTTTTTGTAATTTTCCATGAAGCAATTATTTTCTGTTTTTACTCTGATAAAGTATTTGTGGATAAAATGTCAGTATAGTAAAATAAAAATGTTATACCACTAATTTGCCTTCTTAATTTTTCAGACATTTGTAATGTCTTTCAGGGACAAGCAGTTCAAAGATGCATAGCTGCCCTTTATTCTCTTTTCTCTTAAAATCAGAAGCTCAGTACAGAAAGAAGGCAAACTCAGCTTATATTCTGAAGATGCATCTTCTTTGACTCAATATTTGGCTATGTGTTTCTACTTTTAAACTGTAACTCAGTGTCCTTTATTTCTGTAGCAGCTTTCTTTAACATCTTAATTGTAAATCTCAGAATGTTGCTTAGATTAAACAAATTATGAAAACTCAGTAGGACAGAATGGAGCCCTATGAAATTATTCCATTTATGCTTTTATCAGTGTTTAAATCAGAAAGGTTTATGTTGACCTGTAAACTTTGGACTTTTTCATTCATGCAGATGGCCCCATTTACTTCATGTGGCTCTGCTAACAAAACTGGCAGTGCTGTCCATGTTAAAAACAAGATAAAATTCTGATTGTACTGCTCTTACTTTATTTCTACTGAGACACAATTTAATAATATTCTCATTATACTTCTGAACTCCTCTATCTGGACTGCCAAATTCAAGAGTGAAATACTTTGTCATCTTTATACTTAGCACATCACTTGATTTTAAAATGTTTATGTTTATCTTAGCAGAACAACATATAATTGACGGAAAATACCGGTTTTCAGACATTTCAGTAACTTGTTGGATCTGATGATCTCAGAAGTCCTTTCCAAGCAAAATGAATCTATTAAAGTTCACTTACAAGTGCTTTGGTGTCATATTAATGGAGGACCTATTTGGGTTTATAGCTATTAGTATATTTATCCAGTGTGAGTTTCTTTTGGGATTGCTACCATACAGAAATTGTTATTGAAACAATGTAGGGAATTAAAACTAACAGCTTGCAATGTCTTTCTTAATCAAGATAAGCTGACGTGGGACTCTACTGCCAGATCAAGAAACTGTTTTATGGTCCATTACAGGTTTGTGGGGAATATGTTTACTGATTGGACTGGGGTTTCTTATTCTTCAAGGTCATACATATTCTTAAATGTTGTAGATTTAATATTGCTGTGTCCGGGCTGTTGAAATATATTTGGGTTGATACTGGTTTTTTTTTTTTTTTTTCCTTTGGAAAAGTAATTCTTAATATGAATGATGCTTAACAAGAAATTAATTAAAGGAAAGGAATTGATGATTGACTGGTTTTGAGGGTTGTAACATGGAACCCTGTGCATTAGATACATTATTGCTCCATTACATTTTGCCTCATTATTTCATGATTGGAGCCCATAGAATCTAATCATGCACTAAACTGAAATTTTACCATCTTGCAATTTTAGAGTATTGACATCTTACCCATTAATAACTTGAAACAAAGGTTAAAAAATGCTGAAGAGGGAGAAACAAATATTGTCTGATATTGCAGGGGTCTGATTTTAATTAAAATTGCCTTTTACTTGTGAAACTGGGCTTCTGAAAACCAAAATTAAATGCTTCTAGTGGAAGTTGTATCAGAAGATGGGTCTGGAAGTGAGAACAGTTCTCACTTATTTTGAAAAGACAGAGGAATCAATTGTTTTGTTTGTGGTTTGTGGCACGCAGTGTCCATGTAACTTCTTTTTGTAGGTGGTATCACTGTAACCAGCTGTGATGAGAAAAAAAGAATCCAAAGAAGTAATTATCGTAGTTTTAAGCAACTTACTTGAGCAGATACTAAATAAAAGTCAGTTTAAAAGAGAAGATAACTATAAAGAAATAATTGGAATCCTCATGTAAATAGTTACCAGAAAAAGTGAAAAAGTAAGCTAAATAGAGCATTAGTTTTTCATAGTCCAGCAGTTCTTGACTTACAAAACAACTACTAGACATAAAATATTTTAAAATATCAGTTTTTAGTAATTTTCATATTGCAGGAGTTAAAATACTTGTTCAGAAAAAACAGAGAAAATGCTTGTTTAGTTTAGCACAACTTGGGGGAGACTGAAAATTGTCAAAATTTTCCATTTTGTCTACTGAATTGCTTCAATTATTTGTTACTAATGATCAAATGAGCTCACATAATAAAAAACTTACACTGTCCATCCATAATAAGTCTGAAATCTTAAGACTTTTTTTTTTCTTACCTCTTCAACCATCCTTTTAACCTAAATGTATGAAATTAGCATTTAGGAGATGTATTTCTACTCCTATGGGACCTACCTCTCAGAATTCACTAATCAAGGTAGAATACCCCCATCTCAATAGATGAAAAGCAAATTATAGCAATTATATATGAATATAATCAATTACTAATTGTAATGGGAGCAAACATGGATGGCACTGAAAAACCTGTTTCTTAGAAGTTTTATTATTTATTTGAAATTCCTCCCAGTTAGGGAAACATAATTTAGGATGAAATAATGTGAGTTAGCTGCTTCCCCCTTCATCTTGATATGATTTGTTTTTTCAATATTCTCATTTTCAAGGACTCTGCTGGAGCTGCTTCATATGAACTGGTTTGCATAAATCTTCAGCTACAGAAGGCAATGAGAAGCCGGTGTGTTTTATACAAATCTTGACAGGGTGAAGCTGGAAACCATGCATGGAAAAAAAATTAGTCTGGAAGAGTGAGAATGCGAGAGATGAGATTTAACGAGATTAACTAGACATTAATTAGACACTTGCAGGGTGTAGTTCTTTAAACTTCAGGATTGGGATAGAAAATACATTGATTGTTTTCCTCCATGAAAGCAATATTTTATTCCAGAAACTCAAGAGCTGTGTTATTCCCACATCATATGGCATGCCAGCCTGTTGGGCTTCAGCAAAAGTGCCCTGTGTCAAAATCTGTAATACCCACTTTAATGTCCCCAGTGAGAGCAGTGAGAGGAGGTTAGGAGCAGTCAGGATGCAAAACTCACTGTGAAGCTCGACTTTTTCCTGTGAAAAGAGCTGAGGGAGGTAGAACCAATAGGAAGCAATTTGGCTAACAACCATAAATTAATAAGATGACCTGAACTGTCAAAAAGGAACTAGAAGCTGTAACAGGAGCTTGAACTTGTCCTCAGGCATAATTCATTAAGCCTGAAGTGACGTTAGTACAACTGAAAAGAAAAATAGTCATCTGGGGGATAGCTACAGAGTAGAGGATTTTTTATAGACAAATTTCTGTCTTTCTTGCTCAGCCAATGGGTCAGTAACATCTAAAGAGTTATGAGCACTAAACACAAGATCTGTGAAACTGGGCCAGTGCAACCATGCCCAAATTAGTGTGCCCAGCTAGGAAAATGAAGCGTAGTAATTTAGCCTTTTTGCAACAGACAGCATGATGTTATAGACTGGCCACTTGCTGAACATTGCTCACCTGCAGAAGCAGGAAAAAAACAGGGAGCTGTTATTCCTGGGCTTGCTTGTGTCAGGATGGAAAAGCCTCAATTATTTTAGAAAACAGGTTTCAACAATTAGTTTAATTGTTACACCTGTAATATTTTGTCAAAAGGAGGGTAGTTCTTCAAGGAAATGCCGTAACTAGACAGAGCACAGTACCATACCAATATCTGGTTTAGAGTACTAAACTGGCATTAAACTGGAAATAGCAATATGAATTCATTTTATTAAAACCAGACAGGTGGCAGTAGAGTTTTGCCTCAGACCAGGATGCAAACTACACCATATTGGTAGGTACAAAGAAAATAGATGACCTTAGCCTGGGTGTTCTGCCGAGGGATGTTGTCCAAGACTGATTTGTGTTGAGGGACTGAACATGTCCTGACAGAAAAATGCTGTTGCAAGTTTATAAAATATACATGGCAAGGGGTGTCCCTCCAAATTTGCTTGGTCAGATAATATTATGTGCTTTGGATGTCACCATGCAGTAGAGAAAGCTGAAATGGGTGAGTGCTTTAATTTTTTATTTATTCTTAAGACAGACCTGGCTGAAGAGAGCAAATGGAGGAAGAAATAAAAACTTCCTTAGAGGTGCAAAGCTGCTCAGAAATGGCACCTGTCAGGCAGGAGGAGTTATTAAATAGACTGCATATAAATGCAGGTAGAGCACGGACATTGGCTGAAGGTGCAGCCAAACCAGAAGGAATGGAAATGGAACCATCACAGAGAAACAAAAATGCAGGGAAGCAAAGAATTGCCTGATACAGCCCAAGTAGTTCTGAGAAAAGCTCAGTGAGAGCTGGATTGCAGGTTAGGAGCAGCCTGGTGTGCCAAAGGACTGTCTTCTCTTGGCTCCCTCTCTGCCAGAGCCTTTCTAACTAAACCAGATGGTGTCAGGGTAGTTCTTGGTTTTATTGTCACCAGCTGCTGACCGAAGCAACTGGCATCGATTATCCCCTTGGCTGGGAAGTAAATAGATAAATGAAGTTTTTCCTCTTATCATTTTCATCAGTGCACACCTAGAAATATGTAATCTCTCATTATTTGTGTTTCAGTGAAGGGGCTTGAAAAACCTACCCTGATTAAACTTTGAGCGTCCTATGCAGAATTGTTTTCAATATCAGCTAACAGATATGTCTCGTGAGCAGTGATCCTGGGGAGCAGCTTCCAACAGGCTATTGTATCACAGTGTTATTCAATGAAGCATTTTAGATTACCCATTTAAGGATTTTGATCTTGAAGCCTCTGACTGCTGGGGAATCTTGTATTTCATTTTTTAAACTGTATTTGGCCTTGTGACTACATAGGATGCCACAGTTTGACACTGGCCCAATGCCAGGCACCCACAGCTGGGCAGAGGAAGGAAAAGATAAAAAAAGTTAACTAAGGATTCCTGAGTTGAGATAAGGACCAGCAGAAAATGCTTCAAGGGCAAAACAGGCTCAACTTAAAGTTGCAAAGTGAAATTTATTACTAACAGAATCAGAGGAGGATAATGAGAAGTAAAATAAGCCCTGAAAACCACCTTTTTCCCCCCCAGCCCCTCCCTCCTTCCCACTGACAGTGCAGGGAGACAGGGTGTAGGAGTAGTGGTCAGTTCAAACTGGAAGATTTTCTTCTACTGCTCCAAGAGAGGAGTCCATCCCCTATGAGACCATGGGGTCCTTCCCACGGGAGACAGTTCTCTGTGAACTTCTCTGGGGTGGGTCGACTCTCACAAACAGCAGCCATATCACACCTGCTGCAGCATGAATTCCACCCACAGGCAGACAGTCCTTCCAAAACTGCTGCAACATGGGTCTCTCTTTCCATGCAGTGCAGTCCTCCAAGGACAGGCTGCTCCAGCCTGGGAGCAGGGCCCTGTCTCTTCTCTGGGTCTTCCACTGGATCAGAGCCTCCTCCAGGCATCCACTCACTCCAGCATGGGCACCTCCCCCATGGGCTGCAGGTGGATCTCTGCATCCCACATGGATCCATGGCCTGAAAGGGGACAGCTGCTTCACCATGGTCCTCATCTTGGCCTCCAGAGGAGTCTGGGCTCCAGTACCTGGCACACCTCCTTCCCCTCTTTTTCCACTGACCTTGGTGTCTCCATGGTGTTTCCACACGTTCTCACCTCCTCCCCTCCTCTGACTAGAAGCAAAATCTTGTGACTTTGTTTTGATTTCCTTCCTAAATGTGTCATCACAGAGGTGTTATCAACCTCTCTCATTGGCCCAGTTTTGGCCAGCAGCATATCCATCTTCAGAGCCATCAGCCACTGGCTTTGCCAGACATGGTGGGACACTTCCAGCAGCTTTTCACAGAAGCCATCATTGTGGTCCCCCTGCTGCCAAAAATCAGGCCATGCCAAACCAATACATAAGAGCTCTCACTAGAAATGTATACTGGTAATGCTCTACACTTTTCCATTGCTTGAGCTACTGATGACAATTTTGTTTCAACCAGGAACAAAATAAAAGTTTTTTCAATGCAGAGAAACTCACAAACTTCATACCAGCTCAATATGACTTTCACAAATAATTTGGGAATTACTGGAGCTATTTACTTTATTTAAGCACTTTCTTCCTTCTTTTTACTTATATGACCTTTGAAAGCCTTCAATGAAGTGGAAGTACGGCAGGCAAAAATATTCCTTTTTCCTGACAGTGGTCCCAGGGAGTGTGCTAGCTCAGCACCTGCCTTTTTGCCAAAGGGCATTGGTGCCAAAATAAGTCCAGGAGTCAGTCTCTCCTGAGAAGCTTGGCTTTTTCCTTTCTTCCAAAAGACATGGTATGTGTGCAGACTGGTTTTCAGGAGATATTTTCAACATCTTTTAAACTAGTTTGTGTCTAGAAAATGCATTTTTCCCCATGACCTTCGGGGCAATCAGTTTTCTGTGTGGAAAAGAGGCAATTTCCCTTTGCAAGGCTTAACTTAGAGAATAAAAAAATGCCTGCCATTTGCTGGAATTGTAAATCTTTAGTCATTAAACAAAATCTTAATTGAAACCGTGGTTGTAGTGGTTCAGCAAACCAATAATAGGTGTAAGAGAAGCAAACATAGATATTGCCAAGTAAGATCTCATACATCTTCTTTCCCAAAAGATGAGCTCAGCTGTACCTACAGAGATTTTTGGTTAAAAAAATTAATAAATAGTCTCCTGCCCCAAGGAAAAGAAACCTTTCTCAATGCTGATCTCAGTCTCTGAGCATTTCTTTACCTATCTTCCTCTTTGAGAAGGATTTCTCCACCCACATCTATCACACATTCAAAAATACAATATGCATTCTTTCTTGTCAAAGAAGAAATCCTGATATATTTCCCACTCATCTGTGTATTCTAGAACTGTCCATGGTACTCTACAGCAATTCTGGATAGCTTTCAGAGAGAAATAAAATTGTGCTTTATGCCTTGATCATACGAAATCCATGAGGGTTCTTGCATAGTAATACCTGTTGGCAGCCTGTGACAACAATTATTATAAACATGTTGACTCAGTGTTGTGTTGTAACTGCTTTGCCTTTTAATGAGGAGCCTGTAGTCTTAATAGTAAATTAAAATACAATTACTATCACCAGAAGGGCCAGGAAAGAAACATTCTCAGCAGACAGCCCTTCAGCATGACTGCTGTCACCTCCAGACCCCATAAGAGCTGATGCTGAAGCTTCATTCCTGTATGACTAAAAGAGAAAACTCCACTGTGCTGAGCTGTGTCCCTCAGCTGCGCTGCTGTGTTATACTCTTTCTCATTTCATCTATGAAGAATTAACAGTGACAAGAAATAATTAAAATACAACTTCATTGGATATTATTCTTGGTAATGCTCTTGAAGAGGGAAGTCATTGCTTGCTTTCAGATTATGGAAAGTTACAATTTTCTTAGGATTTTTTCATTTCAGAAGAACTGAGGTGATTTTCTATGTACTGTAGGGGGAACTTACTTTTGGATGGAAAGAAACCTCTTAAAAAGAAGGCCTGCTCCACTACCAGCATTTCTCAGCTGACGTCACTCTGACAATAGATTCAAGCACACCAGAGATCACCAGCACTCTTTATAAAAATGAAGTGATGCTCCTGAACAGAGACAACATGTCCCGGGGTTGCAGAAGGGAGATGCATTAACACACACAGCAGAGCTGAAGGCTGAGCATGGACACCACTGGGCAGCTGAGCTCCACTGGGATGAGGCAGAACAGGTGTGGGGAGGGGGCTGGTGCAAGGACATATCCCAGCAGCCTGACAGCTCAGCCCTTCTGCAAGAAACAGGAGGCTTGGGACCCCCAGTCTGAATTTGCAGCAAGTCTGGCACAACTGAGAAGTATCAATATTTTTTATTGGATTTTTGTAATGCCCCTTCACACTGTTTTGTCCCAAAGCCCAGCACAGAGCTTCCCATTTGCTACTGCTGCACCTTCACCCTTCCAAAGCTGCCTGGTTGAGTTCCACCTTTCTGGGCAAGTGAACATCTCTCCTCCTCCTTTCCACCACCTCCAGCTGCTGGCTGTAAGCACAGAGCTTTTGCCTTCCTTGCTGGAGGCAAGATGTGTCTCCTGGAGAGCAGGTAGTGAATTAAATTAATCAGTTGAAAATGGCTATTTTCAATTCAGGATTTTTCCAAGTATATGAAAATTACTCCTATCCTTCCCAAATGGATTGGTTGCCTGTCGCATTGCAAGCTGAACATTAATCCAGTTATAAATAACTGGATTTTAAATCCAGTTATTTTTAAATCCAGCCCACCTCCACAAACCAGCCTTTGGGCTGACTGACAGAGGCTTCGACCAATAACAACACTCCTAAAATACAAGCATTTGACTGGTTAAGAGTCTGTGGGGTGTAGAGTTTAAACCAATGTCTGTGTAGCACCGGGATTTTTTGAATTGCCTATAAAAGGGTGTCAGATACAATAAACCAGGCTGTTTGCTGATGAGTAACAGGAGTTTTGTCGTGTGTTATGTCTCAGACACACAAACATCATGGGTATTATTAATGTAATAGCTGCCTGCTATGACACACTCTGGAAATGGTTTGTCATGGTTTCTGAGCTTTGAGCTGAATTAGAGTAAGAGGGTCATCTAAAGTAAGACTAAAATCATTGCTCTCCTCTCTTCCTTTGGAGAAAAGTGTCAGGCTATAGTATTCACAGCAGCAAAGCCTCAGCAGACAGGACTGTTCTCTGTGGCTTCTGTGAACCTACCAGGGGAAGGTTGATGACTACGCCCTGGAAGGGCACACCATAGGCTCCAGGTACTCCTCCAACTCAGGGTGAGTAAAAAGGCTTCCCCCATGATACTTTGCAATGACACGTTAACTATCCCTAGTTGTGTCCTCCCCATTCACCTGTTGGCCTTCCCTACCCCTTTTAGCCTTATATGTTCACATTCTAGCAAGTTCTTTTGTTCCTGGATCCTTTCAGCGTGTGGCTGCAATAAACCCAGTCAAAATTCCATACAGAAGACTCTTCCCGCCTTTCATTCATCGAGAGCTATCTGTGGCTGTGTGTGTGTGGACTGTGTGGTTGTTTGCATGCCTGCCTGAACGCCTTCAATAGAAGATGCTTTCAGGAAGGTAGCAGTGACTCACCACCTCGACATGCTGCTACAGTGTGATACAGCAGTGTCAACAGCACGCTTTTCTCCATGATACTGATTTGTTCTCTGGCATTTTCACTGGTGTGATTGAAGCACATCTACTGAATTAATGTGGGGGAAAGGGGAGGGAAGCTGTGAAGCTATAGGGTCTGTGTGCCTTCTGTGTCACAGAACTCTGCACTCATGTATTTGCTGGAGAAACACCCAGAATTCCCTGTGACCATGGGTGTTGCTGCAGTTTTCTCTCTACTAACTTTGGGTTCTTTCAGTCTCTTGCTGGTAAAATCCTGGGTGTATGTGCCTGTTATAAATGAAAATGCTCCAATTTATTAATTAATGGAAATTTATTAAGTGATCCCAACAGAAATTTAGAGAGGAAAAAAACAGAAAAAAAAGACCACTATCAAAAAGTATCAGTGCCGAGCCCAGGTATCGGCACTGGGTGAGACACAGGTTCGACCACTGCAGCAGAGGTTCCCCTATCCTTCACACTGACTGTTCTGTCCGAGCGATTTTTATATGGTTTTTGTTGCCTGAGGCAAAGTCTCTTTCTTCTTTTCTGGGCTGCACCTATTCATGTGGAGTTCTTCCACTGTGGCAAGTTGAACAGAACCCGTCTGGAGAGTGATGATCACCCGTGATCATGTTCCTGGAGTTCGGTATTCAGATGTATCTCCCTGATGGTTCTGGTTATCTCAATCTCAGGTACTTATCACATGTTCGTTGTCCAGGCGTTCCTCGGACCACCCTGATGGATGATCCATCTCCGGGCTGGCCTTGTTTATTACTTTTGCAAATGAATCTCTCCCTCTTTTGTTCAGGTGGTTTCGACCCGGTGTTGCAATCCCCATCTCTGGCTTGTGCATTTTATTTTTTTCTTTCTTAAAAACTTTCATAAGAGTATATTTTAATAGTACATGACTGTATATAATATGTGATCAATCTTATTTGCACGAATTATCATATACATACATGACATGCCTGACAAAATGGATGAAGGATATATGTTCTCTTAAGTGCATATACAAATAACAGGGAAATTAATAGAAGACTGCAGTATTAATAATTTTGTTATAAATAGAGACAAGACAATCTGAATTAATAATTAATAACTAAATTTATTTGCAATCGCATAACAATTTAGAGTTCAAATTCGCCCACAGTCTACAGAGCAGCTCTGGGTGCAAACCGACAGAGTCTGTGCCTCCATCGAGTTTGCGCACCATTGTATTTCTGCAGGGGCTTTTTATACTTTTTATCCCACCTTTGGCTATAAGTCATTGTGGCAAGCTGCATATTCATGCAGTCTTCCTTCACAAAGAAGGCATTTTGGCCGCTGATGTCTTCCGAGAAGTAGATCATCAGCTAGTGATGAGTCCAGATGTCTTCCTCCTTGTCTTCCCTCCTGATGCCGAGTCTGGGTCCAGTCCTCGCTAATAGCCAGCTTTTTGCGGTCATTGTTTTCTGCTGGATAGGCTTTTTAAATGCTAATTAGGTGCCCGGCAACTTAATCTGCGAATTTCCTTTCTCCTTGGTTTTTCCAGTAACTCTAAAACATTTTTTGGCTACTGTGTATAACATCTATAACTATGTTATATGTAACAAGTATAATTCGTGCCATTTTTTTGCATTATAGATATATAATATTAAATAGTTGTTAGAATGTACCCTTTGGCATTAGAAGCCCCCTTCTCAGGCAAAACCAGGTGTGTGTTGAAACCTGATTTACAAGCAAGGGGATGTGGCTCGCCAGGAGATGGGCCTTATCTGAGGCGATATGGAGACACCCAGGCGCTGATCATCGCGTGAACGACCCGAGATGGACATCAGGAACAGCCCCCCGGGCCAATACATGTGAATACTCTGTTCCCGTAAATTTCATCAAGAGTTTCAAGGACACCGGACTTTGAATTTTTCTGCCTTGTCACCGAGAAGGAAATCTCATCAACTTATGGGACTTTGAATGAAACAAAGGACAGAGTGCCAAAATCCTGGCTTCAGGCAAAATTTTCCCTATAAAAATCGCTTGTACCAGGATGGTGGTGTGGAGGCATAGAGTGAAACCTCTGCTGAGGCTGATCTCTGTGTCTTGCACCCAGCGCTGATCCCGGGCTTGGCACTGTCCTTTTCCTTGTGGCTGGCTAAGTTAGATCTCTATTGCTAAAATAAATTCTTTTTATTTTTTTTAATTTGGCGGGATCATTTTTAATTTCTAACAACTACAACTTATTACATACAACCCCAACTGCATGAATTATACATATATAACAATCCCCCGTCTCTTTATTTGAACACAATAATTTGTGCAGTATTGCCAACTTCCCAACACTTATTTTTATTGGCTATTATGAGGAATTTTAGTTCCATTCTGGCGCGGAGTCTTCACTACTGCTTCATTCCCTTTTATACACCCTGTGAGAGTTATCTCCTCCTTTTAAGTGATTTTTGAACCTCTCCAGAGCTTCGGTTAAGTCTTCACCCCTTATTTCCTCTGTCTCTTGCTCGCTGGAAGTCGCCCTCCCCTTGCTTGAAACCTGTCCCTGTTTGGACAAACCCTGAGAGGTTGAGTACATGAACACACTACGAAGCAGTTTATGGTGTGAAATAAGAGCTACCCCGGCAACTACACAAAAAAACAACACAATTGGCATTATCTCCCATATTCCATTAAGCATCCAGCCCCACCAGTTCCACCAGGCCCCCTGGAAGGTCGGTTTTTGAATTTGTGTGTTACTTATCCTTTTAATTTCAGTGGCTAGTCCACCTATGGTCTTTTCTAAGTTATCAAGTTTAGCATAGCACTCGGAGTTTTGAAACTTTTTGCATACCCCACCTTGTTAGTGGGGTATATGCATACCCATGTTAGTAGGTGATCAAGAGCCCTCTGGTTCTGTGTCACAGCAGCCCTCATCTGAGAGAGTTGTTTTGTTAACAGTTCCAGGGCTGGAACTGGAGTTGGGGGCATCGGATTAGCTCCTTGTTCTCCCTCCAGTTTTATCTGTTCTTCCCTTCTTTTCCTCAAATCTGACTCCCTTCTTAATTCTTGGGCCACCCTTTCCGGGTCCATGCCCTCTTTATTCCTGGAAAAACAAAAAGCTTTATCATATTTGAAACAGGCCCTATTGTCATCTTCTCCTAGTAAACCAAAGATGACTAGTCCACCCCCCTTTTTAATGTCCGCTTCGTTTTCGTATTCTAGGTTCCTCCCCACCCAATACGTTTTTCCTTCCATCTCACATAGCTCCAACTGGGTGTTAGCGTAGCACAAATGATTTACCTGGAGATAAGCCACAAAGATCGAGGTCTTGTGCCCCACCCACCCCCCCCCCTCCCCCAATCCATACTGTCCTGTTACATTCCTGGCAGATAGGTACCACATCCTCCTTGTAATGTGAGGATATTTTGGACCTGCCGTCCTTGAACTTCGTTCCCTGGGAGCCGGATGTTTTGTCTTTTGCCAATTCATAACCCCAGTTATTGCCGGTGTTCCCGAGGTACTCTTGTCTGTTACCCTGCCCCTCAGTCTTGGGCGGGTTTTCCAGACTCAGACCCATCATTAGGCAGACGGTCAGGTTTAGGCTTATTAAGGCCATCCACAGGTGTACCCCTCTGCCTTTGTCCACGCCCTCCAGGTTGCAGCTAGCGGCGGGATACATAATCTTCTCAGCAGCAGGAGCAACCTTCTAGGATTCTTGCACCTGGTCTGCAGACTGTCCTTTAAGGATTTCTGCACCTAGACATCTCGATGGTCCCTATCACAAGGTACCTAACTTTAATTCCCAGCACTTGATGGTAGGAATTCAGGCCAATGCATTAAGGTTTTTCCTTTTTTTTTTTTTTTTTTTTTTTTTTTAATATGCAACTCCACCCCTGGGACCTGTCTTTGATAGTTCCCAGTCCTGTAATGAAGTCCAAAATACAGCTAGTCCAATATACCTCGGTTGATAGACACTTATCACAGACCCCCTGTGTCAAAAAAAACCTCCCGAGGTCTGTACAACCCAGACCTCTCTCACAACATTCACACTTAAAATATACAAATGGATAGCAGTTACGTCTTGGCATTATGCAGGGGTGTAGCCCCCTTGGTTCATTCCTGTATTTATGATATTATTCTTAATTCTACTGTTCACCTTTTGGGAACTCTGTTACTTTCTCTTAGTAAATTTCCAGGCAAATCAGTTTTTACACTCTTTAACTGTGGCTTCCCATTTGTCCTCACGTATTTCCCATCCCTCCAGCAATAGTAATTACCACACACAAAACACAGTTATTATTTCAGTTGCCTCAAATTCTGCCTGGTTAAGGGATCTATGTAGTGCTCGGCATCTCCTACAACGAGAGCACTGTTTGTGTGAGCAACAATACCAATTCTTCTCACAATTCAAACATTTACATTTAACCCAACTGGCGTGCCCAGTATTTGGGTGGCTAAACAGGGTATTTTATAGGGCACTGACTGAAGTTGTAATTCATTCTCTCCCTTGTATAAATCACAAGCCAAGGCCAGAATACCCGGATTTTCTGTCCGAAATAGCCTGGACCCCTCTGTTTGCAGTGGCAATATTCCTCCCCAAGGAGGGTAGCTGAGATGTTTGAGAGTTTGTCCAAGTGGTATTTGAAAGCACTGATATAAGCTTGACTTCACTTCCCAGTTGGATGTAATTCTGTGTTCATTTCTTGGATCATTTGGGTCCTCCCAATTCATTCCCACCCCTTCCCTGACTAATAGTTTCTGTATCACCCAGTCCTGATGTTGTTGTACACTCCTGGAGTTCTCCTTTGGATCCTTAGTCCTGTTGGTATGGATCTAATCTTGTCTCTGTGTCCAGTTTGCAGCTCCAGTTCCTAGAAAGGACCCTCCCATTTTCTTTCCAAAATCTGAGTTATTTGTTGTAACCCCTTTAACAACAGGTTTTTCTTTATTCTGTATATTATGCCTGGGAATACCTTGATCTTAATAAGCTTTATTTACCATGTTGGCTGGGGTGAAATCAAGACTGCTAGCCTATATGTTGTTTTTGGTTTCCTCAAGAAATAAATCTAATTAAAAAAAAAAAAAAACAATCTGTAAACTAATTTAAGAACTAAAGCAGTGGGACTTAGAAATTCTCATAATGTTTCTAATTTTCTATTAACATTATTCTTTTCTAATATTCATCTCCTTAATGCTTATCTAGTGAGTTCTCAGTTGTCTTTCAGTCCTAAGTGGAGTTCTGTTATTTAAAGACCCAGTTCATGAGCAGCAAGAACTGAGTTGCCTTAGGTTCCCTTTGTAGCTAAGAGTGCCAGAAGAGGAGTCATCAGAAAAATCTTACCTGGGCTCAGTCTCAGACAGCTCTGTTCTTTACTTTGGTGTTGACTCTTGACTCTTGAATTTCACAGTGCTGGTTAAGACCTGCTGAATTGGCAGTCAGGTAAAAGAGATCCTTCTACTTTATCTCAGGAATTTTTGGTGATACACTTGGTGTATCAGTAACCTTGAGGAATTTGCTTATTGTGGTGTTATTAGAGCTCATACCTTTGAAACCCCATGTACCAGGTATTCCTATAGCCAGCTTTTGTAGTTTGGGGAAAAGGATAAAGGCTCCTTTTCCCTGACAAATTTGTAGATACTACACAGTATGGGCTTTTACATTAGTGTAAAGTGTGTAGTATTTTCAGTTGAACATGAACAACAATATTGTTGTGTAGGTGCTCTTTTTGCCTTTCTCACTTTATGCTTTTCTTAGAAAAAGGAAGTCACATGGAAGGGCTTATTTTTTCTTTCCATGCCCAAAGGTTGTTTGTAACATCACAAATGCTCTCCTAAATCAGATTAAAGGGCTATCCCCACCACCCAGTAGCTCAATTCTGACAGTGCTGGCTGTCACTTAAGGTGAGCACATGAGCCTGGGTACCAATGGCAGTCTTTCCTCCTCACTCTCCTGGCGTTCCCAGGTGCTGTATTTGGGCTGTTAGAGGGCACATCCTTGCCTAATCTCTTTGGTATTTATGAACCTGTTGTAGATTGATTTTTCTAGCCCATTTTTGGAACTGATGATCCTGACGCAGTGAGTCCAAGATGACCACCTGCTGTGTACAGATGAACATACTTTTCCCTCTGGATTGATGGCCTGTGGGGTTCAGCAGGTGTCTTCAAACTCTGGTTTTGCACAAGGTGATGGATAACAGTTCTATACATCCTGTATCACAATTTTGTAAACCTTGGGTCACACTGTCCAGTTCAAAGCCCCTTCAAATGATGCTCTCTTTGCTTTTTTCCAAGTGGTTGGTGAGTTCTTTATATTCTACATGATGGGTCATGTTTTGATCTTGGTAGTCTTAGGAAGAGACTATATGGTTAAAGTGTGAGATGTGTAAATGCACTTTTAGGAAGTAAAAAAAAAAGAAAAAAAAAGAATGCTGAAATGTTGATATCTTAAGTTGTGCATATTACATTTTTTTGTCTGTCTCCTTACTGAGGTTTCCATAAGTGGTCTGTTTCTGGTTCCTCTCCATATTAGTGTTGAGTTACAGCACATTAGTCTGAAGCTCTGCCTCTAGTGAATGGACAGCAGAATGTGGATATTTTAGACGGACTTTATTTTCCTCTTGTGTTTTGATCTCCTCAAATGAAACAATAACTTCTCCATGTCTCTCTCTCTCCCCAGCAGTGCATCACACTGCTGGGTGAAGGATTCACCTGTGGCTCATTTGAGGACAGGTAGCAGTACAAGCAGGCAAAATCTTTTATGTAGTACAAGGCATAATTGTGGATCATCAGTTAGATGGGATGTCTTGGGAACTGTAAATCAGCCTCAGTGTTTTCTTCTACACTTCTGTCATTCTCTAAAAAGCTACAATCAGGGTTCTCTGGGAAGGAGAAAGACCTTTCCTGGCACTTCCAGCAGCGCACTGATAGTCAGCTTGAACCATCAGTTTTTGGTGTAATTGCCTTTAATTGCCTCCTGCCTTGACCTTTGATACCATTATGCCACCTTGCACCTATTCTGCCAGGACTTATTTTTCTGCATTTCTAAAATACACCTGCTACTTAGTAACAAGGGAGTTAGTTCAGAGCGACCCAGAGCCTGTGGTGCACTGTGCCTTCAGAGATTGTTTCTGCCTGGGAAAGGTTTGCATCTGATAGCCTCTGTGGCAAACAACTCTGACCGAGACACACACACATTGGAGCCTGCCTTCTCTGACTCAGCTGAGAAGCTCTGTCTCCTTGCCCATGGAGCAAGCATAGGACAGTTGGCCTGCTAACTCACACCCCAAACCTTGTGTATACCAGCTCCCCTCCCATGTGATGAGTATCATCCACATACCAGATGTCTAATTAATCACTTACAGGCATAGAGAAGATGGTATCTTACAGCCAGAATGGGAAAGAGGCAAACAGTGCAGCTTTGCACCAATAAATGTCTATTGCTGAGTGAAGGAGCTTTCTGAGGCAGCCACTGAATGCTTTAAAAATGTCAAGCTATTTTGAGCAAAAGGTTTAAACTGGTGCCTGTAGGAATTCCTGATGTTTTTTTACCCTTGATATGGGCTTCTATGACTTACAAAGCCTCTAAATTTTTGCTAGCTACATGTTCTGTTCTGATTTGGCACTCTTGCTCCCAGTTTTCAACCAGAGTCCTTGTTGTAGAGCTAGCAGCCTCTTCAGCTGGATCCTTTGTTGCTCCACTGTGTCTTGCCTTACTGTAAATCTCTGTTATGTAGCATGCAATTCCTTTGGAAAAATGAATAAAGTTTGGGTTGAGATTACTCATTTGAGATGACTGTAATGCAGTGTAAAAGCACAGAAGCATTGACAAATTGCATGGCCTGGACACACATGACCGGGATAATGACAAAACCAAATGAAGCTTTTGCTTTTTGGTTGTGTGTCTGGTGAATTAAGAGGTTGGTCCTGTACCCTTGTTAGATGGAGAAAGTAGTTATCATGAGCAAGCTCAGGGCACTCTAAATGCTAAAAAAAATATTTCTAATTGTCTGTCAGGCAAAAGCAAGTCTATGTTCCTGCTGAGTCAATTTAGGTTCAATTACTTTTAGCTTGTTGTAGATTCAAGATGGGAACTACTGAAAAATCACTTGGCATTCTGAGAGTAATGTTAACATTTCTTAGTGAGTGGCGGGGAGGGGTGGAAAAAGAAGGACAGGAAAGACTGACTGTGTCTCACACCTGAAAAAGAGACATTGTTGAGTCTAATGGTTTGGTTAGGATCTGCTGGGGCTGGGGGGGTGGTTAAAATAACCCCCCTGAGAGCCTCCATTTAACCCATTGACTTTTTTTTTCCTCAGGAGTTTGGTGTATGGAAGATAGATCCCTTTCAGAAGACATCAACCTGCAAAGTCTATTTCAAAGGTGCACAGGTGCCTGATGGAGATCTAAGAGCCCAAATCACCAAGGGCAAGGGGAGGGGTAACCCAAGTAACTCTGCTTGCTCCAAACTTGTAGATTGAGTATTACTGAGGAGTGAGAGACTAAAGAGGCAAATCTTAGAGGGTGGAGGAAGTCTTTCTCTGAGGAAAGGGAGAAGAGAAAGATGACAGAAAGAAGCACTGAGTTTCTTTTGTATTGACAGTACATTTACTACAGTGACAAAAGCACTGGTAACTAACCACCCTACCATGCAGGCTACTCCTGGTGACCAGTGTGTTTGTGGCCCTCAGTGACAGCCATGAGCTCCATATGCCATAGGCAACCGGCTCTACTTCTGGCTAGAAACATCCATTCAACTTTAACCATGAACATGGTAAGAGCTTGAAAAAAACATATTGACAAAGATATGGAATACAAAGCTGGGACTGGATGTCGTGAGTGACAGGAGTCCTTCTGCAGAGATGTCCATAACTATAATATGAGGGTCCATGAAAGTCCATATAGGAGTGGGCTGCCTTGGCAGTTGGTGCCATCAGAGATCCCCTGAACTAAGCTTCGGAAGGGAAGGTGAGCATAGCTAGCAGCTCCAACAGAGGAAGAGAGCCTGGAGGACTATCTGACAGGCTCTGGGCACCACCTTACTCTGGCAGTCTCATCCACACCACACTGGGTAATGGTTGGCTGGCAGGACTGGCATGGTGCGTTGGCCCAGGCAATAGCCCCAGGGCACCAGACCTTCTGATCCCAGAGATAACTCCCAAAAATTGACATGGAACACCAGAGTCTACTCACAGCTGATGGTCTTGACTATAGCCACTCACATTGAGAAGCTGGATATTTGCCAGACACACCAAGGCAAATGAGGCAGCACATGTCCCCGAGGCCCTGGGGACACTCAGACAAGGCATGGTAGCCACTCAGGAGGAAATCCTGCCATCCTCATCCTTTTGGAAAAGACAGTCCAGGACAATGGACATCAGGTATCTTCACGCCTTCAGGATTAATGTTGCACCTTTGACCCACAGTCCCTTGGAGATCAGTCTGTCCACACAGGAACACAGTGAATGGATAAGCCAGCTTTGTGGTGCCCCTCAGGAATCTCACCAGGAAAAACAAAAATAGTGATTTTTCTGGCATTAACCCTTAAAAGGGAGATGATGTGTGTACAAACTGATGTGGGCAGAAACACAGTGACAGACAAAGGAAAAGACACTGCAATACTTTCTAGAAGAGGCGATGTGTGAGTGAGACAGGGTTTGGTGGGGTCACTTGGCTCATGAAAGTGCCAGACTGTATGTGCAGTCAAATTCTTTAGCCCTGAAGGCTGGATTATAGATATTTCTAAATAAATACCTTGAATGTAGGTTGTAATGAGTGTGGCAGAACATGTCCTTCCCCTCTACCACAGATAGTTGGTGCATAAAGAGATAACCTTGGCTGAAAGGCTCAGCAAGGGGTCATCTCTGGCACCAAAAGGGCTACGACCCCAGCTAAGAATCAACATCTTAGTTTGGAAAGCAGATGTGGGAAGAAATAAAAGAAATATTCTTGACTGAGAGACACTGTTTTACAAACTATAAAAGACACACGAGTTATCAGAGGCAGAAGTCTCTTACACCCTGACAAGCATTCAAGACTTCTGCCTGGAGTTTGGATGCAGATTCCATGGTTACTTTCCTGGGAATTGAGGGACAGTATCTCGATGTATGCCTCACCAACAATTAGATAAGATAGACTGAATCCCAAGTTATATTATTTCTTTGCTAGCTGTAAAATTAATAGGTACCTTTAACTTCACGCTGTATTTGCTTACTAGTAGTTTCTTTTTTGTCTTTATTCCTATTATTTCCTAATAGTTTGTTTTAAGTCTTATCTCTGATAGTTTTGTGTCTATTAAATAAATAATTCATTCTATATGAATGAATAACTAGTCATTATTAAAGACCTTGTGAACGAGAGTGGGTTTTGGGGTGCTGGCCACTTCAATAAAGCTACTGCCTGCTGCCAGAGGCCTGGGCAAAAGGCAAGGACTTATCTAAACCCACATCCATTAATAGCAACGAGGACATGAGACACCTCAGGACCAAGTGCTTTGATCAGTGGATCCACACTCATTACATTGCATTAATTGCTAAGGTAGGCTGAGCCAGATGTCACACCAGGTTTCTCTTAATCAAAAGCAACAGCAGCATGAAATTTCCAATGCATCTCAGCACTCATTCTTATCCAGAACAGCTTTTATATTTGATGGTTTCCCTGCTCCCCTGCTCTCTTTTCCAGCTGATTGAAGAGCTCAGTCTTATTCGGCCAGGAAAGAACTTGCTTTATTTTTTCAAAATTGAAACTCATGCACTTCCCAATTTCGTTAAGTCCTGAGCTGAAAGCAAAACAAAATGAGAAATGTTGTATGTTTACAGATTTCAAGCTAATGAAGACCTTTGTTCACAGGTAAGAAAAGGCTATCAGTGCTTATTGAGGTCTAATTGTTTATTGTTGGAGAAGATCTGATTTTGGACCAGAGCTACCTTCAACTAAGTGCCATTAAAGTAGATTTTAAAAAAGCTGCTTTGGAAGAGTTTACAGTTGACATGGTCTGCAGCCAGGTTGGAGGAATATAGTCAGAGGAGAGTTATTAAAAAATGCATAGGTTTGTGTTGATGAAGCCAGAGTTTATTCTTGAGTTCTGTAATAGTCTGCAACACTATAAAATTGAAGGAAACATTCATTACACATTAGCAAAATGTTAATGACTTTATTCTGTGCATTACAAAATAGTTTGATCAAACTATATGGAGCCATTTAAAATGCCATTGGCTAACACTGACTTACCTACACTGTGCATATATTTAGTGTTTATTATAATTTTAGAGTGAGACACATCTTTTTTTTAATAAGGTTGACTGTGAGATATAGACCTATTTTTATAATGGCCTTTGACTTGCAACATTTCTTGAGTTGCATAGTTAAATTTGAATTTTAAATATGAAAGTCCAAGGTAATGAGACTTTTGTGTGTTTTACAAAGCTCTATGGAGCTGCAGACCTCAAAGAGCTCTAAATTATTTCAAAATAAAAATAATAGCAACATTTTCCATCTTTCTTCACAAAAAGCAAGAGAAATTGTTTGATTAGGTATTAGCTGTGTCTGTGTTTTTACATACTGTAGGGCTAAGACAGGGAATTTACTGGGGAAATAGTGCATCTCTGTGGTGCTTTCTGAGTCTAAAACCCTGATTCCTGTTGTCTTACCTGCACAGAAGCACTGAATCTTGAACAAGTATATATTTTAGGTATGCTAACTTAGTAAGATTTCTGACACAGAAACAAGCGTACTATGCAAGTGGCTTGGGATTTGTAAAGGGCAACTTTATTATCAGAGATGTCCAATATTATCTTATGCTCTGTGTCAGCTACATCAGCATTAGGGATTTCATTTGTGATGCTGATAGACAGGACTAATCTGACCAGTGTCCCGTCCACAGAATCACAAGCAGGCTGCATCCATGTGACTGAAGCTGAGCACTTGAAAGTGAGATGTGAATGAACATTCAAGGTCTTGAAATAGAGGCAGATAAGAATGCATAATATATTGAAGTCTCAGGATCTTGCATTGCTCAAGCACATATTTTGAATGCATAGGAGTGTGAAAACTGCAGAATGCTCCTTCTTTCAATTAAACTTGTTACAGCTCTCCCACACAGCTATCAAAGCCATATGCCAGGGCTTACAATTTTAGGTAGATCAATGGAAGACTGATATACATAAAATCTGTGGGTTTGGGTTTTTTTAAATGTGTTTGGTTCCCAAGCCTCAGATGAGGTCTTATAGTCAGGATAATGACTGGAAAGTCCTTTAGAGCAATCCAGTAAGAAAAACAGGGGATGTGTTTATTCCATATCCTCAGGGCTTCAGGGCTCTGTCTCTGCTTCCTTAGAGAAGGGCAATAAATCCTTTCCAGAAAGTAGGTTTGTATGACTCCTCCTTCCAAAAACTGTGGAAGATTTACTTTTCTGCTTATAAAATACATTTAAGGTTTTTTCTCACTGTTTATGACTACCTTAAAGGAATCCCTCATGACTACCTTACGGGAACCTTCTTAGTCTCTTTTTTTCCTCCCAGGCTCAGTTAACTTGAAGCCATGAGATGGCACAAGCTGAGCAGAAGACCCTCCTTCCCTGTAGTGAAAAGTCATCTCCCTGTGTAGCCAGCTGCTGTGCTGCAGAAAATGGGAAAAGCATGTTTGCGACCTCTGCAGTGGAAGGCTTGAGCCATCTTGTGCCGCATATGCTGAGGAAGGCTTCTGTCACTGGACTTGTCACTAGAAAATATAAGCTGTGAGATTAACTAATTCTTTATACCCTGAAGTCATGAAGAGCTGTATGTGTTCTTCATGGTACATTAAATGGACCGACCCTGTGGGAGATAAGACAGAGAGTACAATGGAACTGATAAAGCAGCCTGATATCTTAGGCCTGATCAAGCAGAAACCATGGGAGAGACAGACACAGATAACTGATCCCTGGGGTAGAAGTGACCATGAGACATGTTGTAAAACTTTGTAAAATTACCAGGTAACCGATGTAATGAAGAATATGTAACTAATGGGAAATGGTTACCAAAAATAGAATTCTGCTTAGCTACCATACCCATAAAACCATACATAAATGGTTTGTGTTCTCAATAAAGATTAGCTTCTGAACCAGCTCAGTCGTCACCATCTCTCCATCGCCGAAAATTGTTGCCTGTGTGAGGAACAAGAAACAGCCTATTCTGGCTGCAATCGGTAAGCCCCCCAGAACTGGAAGTGCTGATGTGAGACCAACAATCCCTCCATGGAGAAATAAGGTGAGCCAGAGGAAACATAGGACAAAGTATGTCGACAGAAGACAGAGGCGTTTTTGAACTAATGCTTACTTTGCTTGCCAAATATGGCAAATCTTTTCCAAAGCTGGACTTGAAGCTCATTCTTACATGGATGGCTGTTAAGTGCCCCGATGTCACTGCCTCCTCTATTTTTACAACTGCTGTTTGGGATGATGTAGGGGTGAAGTGCTACAATTTAGCTACTATGGGACATGAGCTGTGTGCAAAACGACCTTAATTTTTAAAATTTTAAAAGGTTTATTGAACCTTAACAAACAAAGAACTGAATAAGGAAACACTGCCACATGCTCATCTACAAAATGGATTTCCTGCCTTTTATATCCTTAGTCCCTCCCAAAGTTTGGTCAGTCAACTCATTCTCTGCTGTCTATTGGTGAAGATTGCCATCTTATATCTTGACTGGAGGTCAGGTGTTGTTACACTGTGCCTCTTGGTAATAAGCTGGCCTTCTCTAAATGCCCTGACTATGAAGGCTATTACAAGGGGGAGGGGAAAAAGGACTATGGGGGGACATATTACAATAACATCACTATACATTTTAACATCTACATAATATCTATCTCTTAATTGTGAGAGCCAACTATTACATTTCTAATCTATAACAGCCAGCAATGCACATGCTCCCATCCTGGAGAATGATTTTTTAGACATTGAAAAAGCAAGAGCAGTCTCAGGCTGTATCCTCTGTGGATACTGCCAGCCCCTTACCCTGCTCTGACTCTCCCTGCCTACTTGAAACTGGCGCCTCTGATACTGAAGAGCGGCCACAGACATCAACCTTGCCCCTGCCCAGACAAAGGAGGGGAAGGCATCCTGTCTCACAGTTGTTAGCAGCCTATATCACTGACCGTGGCTCTAGCAGTGAGGAGGGTGACCCCTTTGATCCAGGACTGATAGATTCAGATTATGAGACTGATGTATTCTCTCCTGATCTTCATGATAACTGGATGCAATTAACGAAAAAGGCTTTTAAGGAGGCAGACCCCTGAACGTGCTTCAGGTGCGGGAAATCCGGGCATTTGAAAGGACTGCGGAGTTGTGCAATGGAGGGAGGTGGAGCGCCTGCAGAAATGCTTCCTGCCTGGAATGTTCAAGAAAAATCCCATGCTAAAAATAAAATAAATACCTTTAATCCCCCCTTTACAGCAAAGCTTCAGAATTCTTTACAATCTAGACAGACTGTGTTCCTTTCTACACAGCCCACGCCCTGCCCCCCCGCCCCTTACAAGTGAGAGGGACAGGAGCCTCTCATGATCTGTACAGGCATTTGCCACTGGCTACTGCCCAGATGACAGTGATGATAACAGAGGCTATCCCTTTAACCCTGGACCTGTTGACCCTGAAAAAAACCCAGATCTTTACCCCCCCGCGTAGTGCCTGCCAGCAGCTGTGGCTGTGACTGCTACTGCTGCTGCTGTGGGGAGTGCAGCCCCCACACCTGGCACCCGCCAGTGCAACTGCAACTGCACAACATGCTGACACTACATACTGACCAAAAACTCTGTTTAAATTTACCTTCTAATTTTAATAACTTGTAATTTGTGATTTTTAACAGAATTGTTACTAGAAAGATTCAAAGGTGTTGGAGTAGAAGTAGTGTCTTTCTACACATTGGTAATAACAAAGCTGCATGGTTCACTAAGAGTAATTAGCTAAGTCGTAAATTCAATATTCTTTGGCTCACATTCAAGGCAAACTTTGAACTTTATTGTAATTGTTATATGAGACTTAACTATAATTAGCATATAAACCTCCACAGTTAACTTTATTTGTTGCTTACTTTTTACCCCACAAAGTAATTTTATTGTGAATTTTTCGGGACAATTGTTTTCCTTGATGTTTAAACAGTATATGACAAATTTTCAAGAACTTTTTTAGTAAGAATAGAGTTTAAATAAGTTAATTCCTGTAAAGATTAATTTTTGTTTAGTGTCAATGATGTTAACTTAAAGTTCTTTTAGCTATATCTTTATTATGTTTTACTGAAGTTAAGTTTTGGTGAAGTTAATTTTAAGTTTTGGTGAAATATACCTGTTTAAATTACAAGATATAATTCTTTTGCTATACAAATGAATGGCATAAAGCCTAAATGAATTTTTGTCAAAATTTGCTCATTTAAATGATGAGATACAACTATTTTGTTATAGAAATAAGAACAGTTTTTGCTATTTTATTTTTTATAGTTAGTACAAAAAAAATTACTAACAATTTCATATAGTGACTACTGTCAGTTGTAAGCTGATTAATACTTTTTTTTGTTTTATTACTGTTTAGCTAATGATAAGTAACAAAGCCAGCTGCTTTACAAACCTTCACATACTGTTGTATAACTATTTATAGTTATACAACAGTATAACTATATATGCTTATATATATAGTTAGTTTATTACATTTTTGAAACATGTAATATTTTAAAAAACTTCCCTAACTACTATTACTAAGAGGTTTCTAAAATATATTAAAGAGACTCTTCCAGTTAAGTCCTGGGCCCTGGCCAAGTCCTAGCCTTAGCTAGTCAAGAAATATACCAATAAACCCAAGTGTTTTCTACATCAAAACTGTACTCAAGTCATTTTGACTTACCAAATTTAGACCTATAATAGCTAAACCTCCTTTTAAAGTGAACTTGGAAATATTACCCAGGTATAATTCTCCAGGCCCACACTTTAAAATGAAGCTTGCCAATTACTATAGACTCTAATAGTACAATATTTTAGAAATTGATAATACATTACTTTAAATCACCATTCTGTATTTAATGTACTACTAATTGTATATATTGTCTGATTTATTTTTACTTAATATGTTTATTGTTTTGTCACATATTGTTTTGCTTTTTATATTGCCTTCATGTTCATAACAAAAGATACACATGTTGTTAAAAAACAAAAGAACAAACAAAAGAACACTAATTTTTAGAACACTAATAATTAGTTTACACTAATATTTACACTAAAGATTTTAAAAGCAAATCAAATTATATAAAATTTGATTCCTAGCAGAGTGATACTGCTTTTAAAATTTACAAGTGCAGAGGCAATTTTTAAAAGTTTCTTTGTAAAATTTTTAAAAGTTTCTTTTAATTGAGGATAAAATTAACTAATTTACTAACCTAGGGAAAAAGCATGCATGTATTTTATCAGCAACAGGTCTGAAGCAGATACATGCTCACCTGGACAAACACCGATCGCCTCCAAGAGAATGAGGCCGGCTGCTCTTTACTTTTGTCTGCCCTGATGAGCTCCCGAATGCCCGGCTTGGGCATCTCAGCTTTTCGTCGGGGCCGGGGCTCGCCGCAGTTTCCGGGCGCTTTTGCTGTTGCGCTCCGGGGTGGGCTGTTGGCCGCGCTTAGCCGTTGGCACGAGGGAAGAAACAAAGAGGCAGGGAATTCGTCCAAATACGTCCGCGTGGCAGCTGGATGCTTTATTGGCTGCGAGAGCTGCAATGGAAAGGCTGCAGCCGCTCCCAGCTTCGCACGGACGCAAATGGCCTCGAGCATGCCGAGGAGTAGGGTATATAGGGAAGGGACAGGGCGGATGGGGAGCCCTCCCGCCCAATGGGTACAGACATCGCGGTGATGACGTGTACTACAGCGACCAATGGGAACACGGCAGGGGTGGACACGGGGCTTTGGGGTGAGTGGGATCGGGAGAACGGGGAGACGGGCACGGAAACCACAGGAGTAGGGGAAAACTCGGGGGATGCACGAGGGTACAGAGAACTGGAAAACTAACAAAGAAAAAACCCATAATGTGAACCCAAACCTGGGATGCAACAATTCCCCGCTTTAAATAATATAAAAAAGACAGTTGTTTCTCTTTGGATTCTTGCGCAGTGGCTTCTTAGCTTCTTCTGCTGCTGTGACTGCTTTGTAGATGGAAAGGGCTTGGGGATGGTACTGGAGCTGTTTTCCCTGGGTGTTTGGGGATAGGGGAACTGGGACAACAACTTTATTATAAACACGACTTGGAGACATACATGGTCTGAGGTAGATGTGGGAAAAGTGCTTTTTAGGGAGATGTTGAGTCTCTCCCTTTGCAACCCCTTGGTTGGTGGGATCATCGGTTGCATCCACTGGCACTGTATTGCTCCGACTCACTGACTGTCCTGGTGTGTAAGGTTTGACATGACTCCTGGGGATCCACTTGACTCCTGAGGGCGTGGATACGCAGGCATATCCCCGTCCCCAAGTAAAGAGTGGGAATGGACCCTGGATTTCTTTAGAGTCTGGATTCCTCACTAATACTGGAGGCCTCTCCTCTGGCTGGAGCTCCTGATGTTGTTTGAAATGTCTCAAGGCTGGCGGTTCTTGCCTGTCAAAAGAGCAGTTTAGGAAATTGATAGTAAACAAGGCCTTGCAGAGTCTCTCGTGCGGTGACAGCACTCGCACATCTCCCCGCTGCTTCCGGAGGACTTGTTTCAGCGTCTGGTGAGTCCTCTCTATTATGGCCTGGCCGGTGGGGGAGTGAGGAATCTCGGTATTATGCTGGACCCCCCATTCCTGCAGGAAGTTACTGAGCACCCTGGAAGTATATGCTGGACCATTATCAGTTTTTATTGTGGCTGGGACCCCCAAAGTAGTAAAGGCGTGTATGAGGTGTTTTTTCACGTCTGTGGCCCTTTCCCCTATGTGGGCTGAGGCGAAAACTGCTCCCGAGAAGGTGTCCACGGTTACATGGACATTCTTGAGTTTCCCAAATTCGGGGACTTTGGTGACGTCCATCTGCCATACCTCACAACTGTGGAGACCTCTGGGATTCACACCTGCTCCCAGTGTTGGTAGAGCTGCCTCCTGACAGTTGGGGCATGAGGCTACAATTTCCCTGGCTTGGTCACGCCGCAGATGGAACTGGCGTACCAGACCTGGGGCATTTTGATGGAACTGCTGATGGCTGAGCCTGGCCTGCTCGACTATGTTTGGCTGGCCTCCCAGCTGTACTGGGGCTGCCAAGGCGTCTGCTCTGCGGTTCCCTTCGGCAATAAAGCCTGGGAGATCCGTGTGTGATCTCACATGTACCACATAAAAGGGATGCTCACGGTAAGAAACCAGGTGTACTAATTCTGTGAGCAACCTGAAGATGACTTGATTTGGGACCTCTTTTACAATTGCATGTTCAGCTCTAGACACTGCTCCTGCCACATATGCCGAATCTGTGACTAGATTAAAAGGTTGATCGAATTTTTTAAAAGCCCTCACGACAGCATCCAACTCAGCTACTTGTGGGGAACCTTCCACTACTTTAACGTCTGATTCCCACAACTGAGTTGCTGGGTCTTTCCAAGTCACTACTGACTTGTGGGACTTCCCTGACCCATCTGTGAACACTGTCAGTGCTTTGAGTGGCTTTTTACTTTGCAATTCTCTCGGCAACAATTTGAATTCTGTATTGAACAGATGATGGCCAGGATGCCCAATTTGAATTTGGCCTGAGAAGATGTCTAGAGCAAACTGCAAATTTTCATTTTGTCTTAAAAGGTGCTCAAAGGTCTCCTTGGTCATTTTCCCCGTGGATGTTTTGATGGGGAGGTGGATACATGTGAAGTCACAACCCGCTAGTACTTGCAGACGAGCCCTGGCCCGTATTATGAGCTGCGCCATCAGCTCTTGTGGCTTGGTGATACTTTTGGACTGTCTGTGGCCAAGGAACACCCACTCTATTATCAAGAGGGGGTCCTGTTGGCCCTTGTCCCACTGGAATATTATACCGTATAAATGGGGTAACTCACCTAAGATGATGAAGCGGAAAGGCAGCCCTGGTTGACAGCGATGGGCTTGCCTACTCGCAATGGTGGTTTGGACCTTCTCGAGTGCGGCTCTGGCCTCCCGGGTCAGGACTCTTGGGGAACTTAAACCTTCATCTCCCTCCCTTTCTGCTAACAAGTCAAAAAGAGGGGATAGTTCCCTTGTGGTGAGTCCCAGCCATGGCCTGATCCAATTTAGTGATCCGCACAAGCGCTGGATGTCATTCAGCGTCTTGGGGTTGTTACTTATCTGAATTTGTTGAGGCCTAATCGTTCGGTTATTAATTTCTAGGCCCAGGTACTTCCAGGGTGGCAGTAACTGTACCTTCTCTTTTTGTAGTTCGAATCCGGCCATCGACAATGCCCTAACGGTGTCCTCCAGAGCTGCTTGTAGGACCTCGCTGTCAGGGGCACAAATCAGCACGTCATCCATGTAATGATAGAAAATACAGGATGTCCACTTGGCAC
This sequence comes from Anomalospiza imberbis, assembly GCF_031753505.1. Taxonomy (NCBI): domain Eukaryota; kingdom Metazoa; phylum Chordata; class Aves; order Passeriformes; family Viduidae; genus Anomalospiza; species Anomalospiza imberbis. The sequence goes on from NC_089682.1 coordinate 45,218,477, forward strand.
GCATTGGGGACAGAACTCTGGCGACATACCACTGGCATATAGTGGGGGAACATTTTAGCCCCTGAGGTAGTAGTGTCCAGTGGTAGCGCTTCATAGGGGCTTCCCTGTTGATGGAGGGTACAGAGAAGGCAAAACGGGGAGCATCATCCAGATGGAGCGGGATTTGAAAGAAGCAATCTTTAATGTCAATTACAGCTAAATTATAATTTTGGGGTAGCATAGATGGAGATGGCATACCCGGTTGGAGAGAGCCCAGATTTTCTATGGCTTCATTAATTTTCCTTAGATCATGGAGGAGTCGCCACCTGTCCTTCCCTGGTTTTTTAATTACAAACACCGTAGATTTCCAGGGGCTGTTAGTTTCGACTATATGTCCCTTTGCCAATTCCTCCTCCACTAGTTTTGTGAGCGCCTGTAGTTTTTGTTTACTCAGCGGCCACTGCTCCACCCAGACAGGCTTATCTGTGAGCCATGTTAATTTCTGTGTGGGGCGCTCCTCAGTGGCCGCACCTAAAAATGTTGGGGGGTCGGAAATTCCAATTTGGCTCCCCACTGGGACATGGCGTCTCTCCCCCATAGTGTAAATTTACAATCGATCACGAACGGACGTACTGAGGCTAGCAGTCCCTTCGGACCCTTAATTTGGATAATATTTTTTGATTGCTTTGCTGGCTGGGGCCCGCCTAGTCCTAAGACTGGCATGGCCACGCTTTGCAGCTCCCAGTGTGACGGCCACTTATGTGGTGGGATGACCGTCACGTCTGCCCCTGTGTCCAACATCCCCTGAAGGTGTGCAGAATGCCCCTCGCACTTGAGTTTACACCATATGAGGGGTTTTTCCTCTCCCAACTTCCCAGCATAAAAGACTGAGAGTTCCAGGTCATTACACAGAGCACGAGGAATAGGAATTGCCTGTGCAATAACCTGGCCCTTAGGCAGGAAGAGGGGGGGATGGACACAGCGTGCCACGAGATAGAAGAGCCTCCGATTAAGGGTGGAAATTACCGGAAGAACCTCTATCTCCAGTGGGATGCTTTTTGTGTCTCCGACCACGAGGTACCTGCAGTTCAGAAGGTCCTCCTTCCTCCTGGTTTCACAGCGGCAGATGTGTGATAGAAGCTCTGCATCTGCTATGGAGAAATGCCAGTCCTGGGAACGAAAGTGGACAGAATTGGTGAGTCGGAGCCGATAAGGCTCCCCGATGTCAGTAGTTGAGAGGCAGCCGCTTACAGATGGGACTAGATGGTGTATCACGGCTCCTCTCGCAGCGCCACGACTTGCCTCATTTTTATCAGCACGCGAGGCAAGTGCGCGTTCCTTTCCTAGTTTTTTGGGATTGTGGGGTTCCCATCCCTCCTCCCTCCTCCCGTAGCCCCGGGTGGTATAGTACTTAGAAGTGGGCAGCGATCCTGAAAATGTCCCTCCTGATGGCAGTGGAAGCACCGGCGTGTGGATGGAAGTCGCTTCGGAGCTGAGTTCCTTGGAGGAGCAACAGCAGATGCGACCAGCTTGTCTTTAGGTCTCTTTGGGGCCTCCTCCTCTATCAGGTGTGATTTCAGGGTGCACTCCTTGATGATCTGGTCGAGGGTCGGTGCTGGTGAGGCCGGCAGCGACAGGATGATTCTTTTGCACATGGTGTTGGCGTTCATGTGCACCACTTCTAGGACTAGCCCGTCTCGGTGTTCAGGTCTCTCCACCCGTCTCTCGACTGCTGCCCGGACCCGGTCTACGAAATCTACAAAAGGCTCTGCGACACCTTGTTTAATCACTGTATAGGGAACCATCGGGTCCTTGGTGGGCATGCCCAGGAACACACGCTCTGCTGCACCCCTGGACATGTCCAGCACGGCCGTTGGAATTCCCCGAGCCTGAAGTTGCCCTTCACTCCATTCTCCTTCACCCACAAGATGGTCCAAAGTGATCGGTTCTTCCACGAAATCCAGGCTGTATGGCCCTTCTAGGATTTCGGGAAGCAGGTCTGCTGCCAGTTTCTTCCACCTCCTCTCCCACAGGCTGTATTCTGATGGGAGAAGCAGGCAGCTAAACAGACACTTAAGGTCTGCTGGCACTACGGTTCTAGACGTTAAAGTCACTTTTAAAATGCCTTTAAAAAAGGGGCTTTTTTGTCCAAAATCACGTGATGTTTTGCAGACCTCTTTTATGGATTCATAGAGAAGGGGTGTCCATGTAGGGTTTTCCCCTCCCCTGGCGTAGGAGGCTGGAGTGCGGAGCGACTGCTCGACTTCATAGATTGGGCCCCGTCCCCTCCCTTCTCCCCTACTCCCCCCTCCCCCCCTGGGTATCCGAGGAGCGGGAGGACGTGGGGGCACGGTACGTGGGACAGGGCAGGGAGAATCTCCCTGGGACAGCGGGGCGGAGGTGACAGAGCCCTCCCTGTTGGGGGAGGGTGGGGCTGATGTTGCGGCAGGCAGGACATGGAAGAAGGGAACGCCCACCTGAGGGGGAACAGGGGGAGGGGTGGCAACCCGATGCCTGGAGTGGGCGGTGCCCACACCCACAGCGAAGCAAGAAGGGGTGGGGTCAAAGGTGGGGATACAGGGAACAAAGGAGACAAAGGGATTATGGGAAGAAGAAACCTCTCCACGTGGCCGCCCTCCATCTTGGGAAGACAGAGGCCCTAGCCACGTGGCTGCGGCTTCCTCAGGGGGACAAAAAAAGGGATTCAGGGGAGCAGAGCAGCGCGGGGTAGCGCCAGAACTAGGATTTCTAACCGGGAAAAAGGGATTGGAAAAGGGGCTTGGGATTAGTTCCTCAGCAGAGTAGCTAATTCCACCAAGGCGGGGGTGCCGGGATGGCTCGGGGGAGCCAGGAGCACGGTCCACGTCTGTGGAGGTGCCCTGGGCCTCAGAGCGGTGGAGTACTCCCCTCTGCCTACCTGGTTTAGGGGAAAAAGGGGTAGGAGAGGATGGGGAAATGGATTCAGGGGAAACAACAGTTTTGCCCGATGGCTCTTTCCTTTCTTCGGCCGCTTCTCGCGTGGACCCCGCTTTTACAACCTCTGAGATCAGCAAATGGAGCTTTGGGAAGCAATCTTTCACAGAGGGATCCCTGTCCATTCCCTCTGCTAACCTGGCTCCCACTTGCTCCCAGAACTCTGTTCTGTGAGCATCCTCCGCGGTTACACGTGGAAAGGAAAAGCAGAGCCATCGTACAAACTGCTTGACTGAATTTTTGGGGTAGGGATGTTTTACTGATAAAATCCCCTTAATCTGGGTATAGAATTCCCTTTGTTGGGTAGATAGCGTGGTCCCCATGCTATTTCTACCCACAGTCTCACCCCTGGTGCAGAAAAGGTGAAAGAAAAAAAGCAAAAAACGCGAAAGACCCCGGCGGCCCGCCGCACACGCTGCGCGCTGCGTGATCCGTACCCCCGGAAACGCGGCAGAGACCACCCACGTGAAGTATCAGCCGGGTACCCCCCACGGCTAAACACTCACCAAACCGGAATCTTCGCAAATAAAAGCTGCTACCAGGGTCTTCTTTCCCGGGAAGCGTCCGTTCTTCGGCTTTCCGTAGCCGTGAATGGCTGCGCTTCCAGTCCCACGCGGGAAAACACAGCGTGTTTTCCTGTGGGTGGCGGAGACGTCACTGACTTACTTCGGGGGGGCACTTGCTCCCGTTTTCAGTCCAGCACGGAGCACTTTTCCATCGTGGACCGTGACGCTGCGGTGGCGGCGGCGGTTTTCCGCGCAGATCGCACTCACTCGTCTCGGCAGTGGCGCTCGCTGGTCGGCGGCGCGGCTTCGCGGCGGCAGCGCTCTCTGTGCGCGGCTCCCAGGTGCTCTGTGGTGACTCTCTGCCTGCTCCGCAGCCTTGCGCTGGCCGTGGCCCGGACGTTGGGCGTCACCCGCAGCTGCTCTTTACTTTTGTCTGCCCTGATGAGCTCCCGAATGCCCGGCTTGGGCTTCTCAGCTTTTCGTAGGGGCTGGTGCTCGCCGCAGTTTCCGGGCGCTTTTACTGTCGCGCTCCGGGGTGGGCTGTTGGCCGCGCTTTGCCGTTGGCACGAGGGAAGAAACAAAGAGGCAGGGAATTCGTCCAAATCTGTCCGCGTGGCGGCTGGATGCTTTATTGGCTGCGAGAGCTGCGATGGAAAGGCTGCAGCCGCTCCCAGCTTCGCACAGACGCAAATGGCCTCGAGCATGCCGAGGAGTAGGGTGATATAGGGAAGGGACAGGGTGGATGGGGAGCCCTCCCGCCCAATGGGTACAGACATCGCGGTGATGACGTGTACTACAGCGACCAATGGGAACACGGCAGGGGCGGACACGGGGCTTTGGGGTGAGTGGGATCGGGAGAACGGGGAGACGGGCACGGAAACCACAGGAGTAGGGGAAAACCCGGGGGATGCACGAGGGTACAGAGAACTGGAAAACTAACGAAGAAAAAATCCATAATGTGAACCTAAACCTGGGATGCAACAGAGGCCCAAAAAAAATAAAAGAAAAATTACCTAATTGCTGCCTGGCCCTCGTGACCAAGACAACAGTAGAAGTAGGGCTACCAAGACATGGCTATGAAAATTTTAAAATCTTATACTGCATGAACCTATCAATCTATTCACTCTATCATGCAGGCCCTTTGAAAGAGTGTTATTAAATTAAAAGTTATAAATGATAATGATTAGCTTAGACACATACTTAGTAGCTGGATAAGAAATTTAGTTAAAATATGCTTATATGTATTAGGCACTATATTATGTATTGTTTTAGTTATTCCTTGTATTTTATAGTGTGTGGAAAAATTAATAGACAAGTCACTTAAGAATATATTTTTAGTTGAAAGGAAAGGGGATGATATGGAAGACAAGACAGAGAGTACAATGGAACTGATAAAGCAGCCTGATATCTTAGGCCTGATCAAGCAGAAACCATGGGAGGGACAGACACAGATAACTGATCCCTGGGGTAGAAGTGACCATAAGACATGTTGTAAAACTTTGTAAAATTACCAGGTAACTGATGTCATGAAGAATGTGTAACCAATGGGAAATTGTTACCAAAAATAGAATCCTATATAAGTAAAAAACCCATATATAAATGGTTTGCGTTCTCAATAAAGATTGGCTTCTGATCCAGCTCAGTTGTCCCTATCTCTCCATCGCCAATAGGACCCTACTTGGTAGGTGAGCATAGGACTGATCCCACACTTCAGGAGAGACGGGCAAGCAAACTGGCTTCCTAGACTTCTGAAGCATGGTGGGAAGGGTGGACATTGCCTGGGCTCATAGACTCTGTGTATTTCTTCTGTCCCAGGAGCAGTCATGAGATCACAGGCATCTTCCCAGAATGGGTCTCGAGGTTTTGCAACAAAGGCAGACACTATCTACAGAGTTTGGCTTGGGGTGGCAAGATGGGTGAGTGGGGCATGAGAGCTCACTGAACTACAGCCCATTCCCTCCACCAGGATCCGAGGCTAGGTGTACATAGGCTGGTCTTTTGTAACTGTGACAATCAGCCAACCCATAGATTTCTAATTGCTACTTTTTAAAGGTTGTTTTACAGGGAGGAGTCCAAAATGCCACTTACTGCCACAGTGCTAAGATTACTTTTCTGTCTGGAGTTCAGATTTGAAAGCTGAAGCTACCTTCAATCTGCATTTGCACTGTTTAGCTTAACCACAAGGTCAGTAGCAATTTAACTAGAAACATAAGGAATCCTGATTCTTTATTATGGCTAGAGAATGTGGGGGTTTTGAGGAATCCACAAAATAATAATTCTGATTTTCATTATGTTGTTTAATCACTATGGTTAAACATTGTATTATTTTATCAAAGTCATGCTCAAAATTAATGATTCAGTCCTTTGGCAGGACTGGTCTAAAAGTTTAAAGTTTACTGGTTAAAAAGTTTATTATCAGACATGTCACTCTCCTAAAAATGCTGGGTTTCACTCTAATGATTCTGTGCCACAGAAGTGATTCTGCATTAAAATGTCAATAAAGACCAGTAGCAGTTTTCTCGGCTAGACACACTCTGCTTTGGTATTTCTATTATATGGAGCACGTACATTCCTGAATCCCATCAAAGCCCCACCTTGCATTGCCATGTTCTAGATGAGCCTATCTCAACCAGGCATTGTGGATGTTAAGTAGGTTAGTACCAGCTAACATACACTCAGTCACAGAAACACAGAATTACTGAGGTTGGAAAACACTTCTGAGATCACTCAGTCCAACTGACCCCCCCAGCACTACTAAGCCCACTACTAAGCCATGTCCCCAGCTGCCACATCTACACGTCTATTAAATCCCTCCAGGGATGGGGACTCCACCACTGCCCTGGGCAGCCTGTGCCAGGGCTTGGCAACTCTTCCAGTGAAGAAATTTTTCCTAAATTCAATCTAAATGTCCCACAGTCCAATTTGAGGCAATTTCCTCTTACTGCCTGGGAAGAGAGACCAATTCCTCACTACACTCTCAAGCAGTTGTAGAGAGCAATAAAGTACCCCAAGCTTCCTTTTTCTCCAGGCTGAACACCCCCAGCTCCCCCAGCTGATCTTCACAAGACTTGTGCTCTTCCCCCTTCCCCAGTAATGTTGCCCTCCTCTGGACTTGCTCCAGCACCTCAGTGTCTTTCTTAAAGTGAGACATCTGGACTGGAACACAGTGGATATCTAGGAACCTCTTATACTCTTCCCCAGCTTTCTATTTTTGGTCACTATGGGAAGCAGGATGCTGGGCCTAGGTGGACCTTGGCTCTGACACTCTATATCCATATGCTATTCCATCTTTCTTTAGGTTGATCATGCTAGTACAATGCAGTGACAATCAGAATTTTCTCTCTCTACTTTGTGACTCTATTGGTGTGTCCTACAACCCTTTGGAAGGTGTTCTCTGCTTAGGGAACCGAATATGCATTGGAAAGGGTTACACTGGGGATGTGGTTGTTTCTGGATAAACTGCAGATTGTAAACAGAATTTGCATCATGGATGAAATCTTTTTGTGGCTCCAGGTGCTTCCTCCCCTCAGAAGAGTCTGTGAGTTGCTCCACTCTGTGTGAGCACATGAAAATTTATTGTGCCCTGGCATCAACACACTTTTGATAGAGGATGTCCTGACACCTTCTCTGGACCAGGCCAGAACTACAGCATTAGGGCTGTTCTGGGCAAGCAGCAGAGAGACACTTGGCCAGTCCTCCTTGGGGGAGAGCACCTCTTCTTCAGGGTCTGTCATCAGCTTGCTCCTCCTGACTTCCCCTTCATTTAGGGTTTTTTTTAGGGGACATTGAATAGAGAATGTCATTCTCCATATCTAGGCTTATGCACCTTCTTTTATATCAATCATGTAAAATTTAGGCATTGCAAAATGCAAGCTGTTGACTGCAATACTCTTTTGGCTACTGAATTTTGACACACAGACATTCACAGCAGATTTTCTAGCAACTCTGTTGTCAGAAATAGCCAAGTGCATTTGTTTTTTTTTTTTTTCTGTGCCAGGGAAACAAAAGAAAACTGTACTACAACACTTTGTATAGGTTATAAGGTACAAATTATATTTAAAAAAAAAAACTTGGCTAATTGTAGCTCAGTCTTTTATTGCTCATTTTTTATGTCATTTCTGGGGAGACTTTGTGTTGTTGCAAACAAGGGGTTTCTAATGAAGGTATCTGCAAGGCAGGTGAAGATCAGCTTTTGTAGCACTGTGTCAAGATCACCCTGGCAACAGACCAGGGACTTCATCCTGACTCCCCAGGTGCTAAACCCATATGCTAAATCAACTTCCCAGACCTATCCCTACAGTGCCAATAAGCACAGTGTCCCCATAGGTCAGTGGGCAGCCTGAGTGTCAGGCATGGAGTAGGATTCCAGCCCTCACTGCTGCTGATGTGATTCTGTAACCCAAACTTGTCAGGAGCGGGCTGGATCCTGGCTACCATAAAACATTGGTGCACGCCTGAGTAGCCTGAACATTACAGACACATCCTGGCTGTGCTCTGGGCCAGGAACACTTGGTGAAGGAGCAGAGAGTTCAATGTGATTGGCATGGGCTGGCACAGCCACACAGCAGGTCAGATACAGGGCTTGGAATTCTGCCTCCAGGCAATCCCAAATGAGTGCCCTGGGCCTGCAGTTTCATCCCAGCTAGGAAGGGAAGCACAGCCTCCAGCACTTCCCCAAGAAGCAGCCAGTTCATATTTAAAAAAAATTTAAATAAACTACTCTCTTTTTTTCATAAAGCAGGTTGAGGGACAAGGCTGTTGAAAGGAAAATAAACCCCACTTCCCCACTATTTATTTGGTTTAGGTTCGTGAGAAAAGAAGCCCACTACTCTGTTAAAATTTAAAGAAAATTTAATAATGGACAATAGGGGACAAAGTCAATAAAAGCAAAAAGAACAGCGCTGGGTACTTAACCGCAGTCAGAGACATAACAGTGAATGCAGCAACACCCCTTATACACCCTGGGTATTGCATCAGCCAACTACATATTCATAAATGGTCATACATATTCAAACATTTTAACGTAGTTTCTCCTCTGTCCTGCCTTTTTAGAGCATGTACAGTGGCCTTAGTCATGGTCATTTGTTACTTTTAAATACATTCAACAGGTTTCGATTCCTTCACTGGTTAAATGTTAACATTACAACAACTCTTCATCAACACTGGTATTACAATATAACATTCACATGAAAAGAACTCTAAATTTTAGCAAAACTTCTTTTACAAAAGTCAGCATTATAAAACACACAGTATTCACTCTAACAATTGTGAAAGCCAACACTGTAATATATTTATCACTGTTTTGGGTTTTTTTTTCTTTTCAAGGGACTCTAAAAGTCAAATTAAGACTCCAGAGCTCAGTTGCCTTCCAGGCAGGGATCCCTCCTGGCCATAGCTTGAGTTTGCTCTCATCTCTGTGCAGTAGCTGGAGGAATGCAGACCTTTCTCCATAAACCCTTCTTAGAGGAGCACTGTATGGAGTAAATAGGATTTTGCCTGTTTCTTCCAAGCCCTCTCATCCTAATTAAATGGAAAAAAGATCCCGTGCTTGAAACACACCCCAGAGCTCGAGCCTAAAGTAGTGCTTAGACACAATTAGATGGATTTGGTGTGGGACTCAACCATAATTACCACAACCTGTTTTGGACCAGCAGCAATGTCACAGATATTTCAAGCATCTGCTTTCTGAAGGTGCTGGTCAGCCCCTGCTGAGGTGTGTCTGCCCTGTTCCAGCTAGTTTTCTTCCTCTGTCTCTCTCCTTTTCATTTATTTATTGATTAGCAGCATTTTAAAAGACCAATTGTCTTGATTTTGGAGACAAATTTCTGGAGAAAAGGCCCTGGAATGAGAGTTTCTTCTAAAGAGAAAAGAGCTTCAGTAACTCCCTTTTCTTCTGCCAGTGAGAGAAATTGATACCAATGAGTGAAAGTGAAAAAAAAAAAAGAAGTTTATTGACAAAAAAAAAAAAAGAGGGCAAGGGGCATGTGCCCACAATGCACAGAAAAGGATTGAACAAATGTTACATATGAACTCTCAGAACTTACTCTCCACCCACCCACCCACACACCCCCACATCAGAACAAAAAAAAAAAAACCCAAAAAACACCCAGGGAATAAAATTACTCGGACTGACCACGTGGCCTGGAAAGCAAAATGGCAACTGGTCCTTTTTGTCTGCAGGAAGGGGAAGAGAAGTTCACGTAGCAGCCTGGAGCAAACCAGATGGGAAATCTCTTGAATTTCTGGTGTGGGTCTCCTCCTCACAGCAGCCAAAGTTGGTGGATTTTAATGTTCTTTCTCATGTTGCTTCAACTCCTCCTTGGTCTTGGGTTCGGGGCAGTCCTGCTGGCACCCCGGACAGGCCAAAAAGAAAAACAAACCAAGCCGAAAAGAGTTCAAGGGAACAAATAAAAAACAAAAAGCTGCCGGGAGGATTCCCAGTACAGCCACCAGGTTAGGGGAAGGGTAGGGAAAAAACTTCTTGCTTTAAGCAAGCAAAAAGTCCAATCCAACAAAAGTAACAATGCAGTGTCCCTGGTCCACTCTGTACAGAGCACACTGGAGAGAGAGACTGAACAGAGCCCGCACCCAGCGTTCCCAGGCTCCAGCCCCATCCCCTGATTCATCTTAAAGATACTGCAGCCATTTCTGGGCATAAAGCAGATGATTAGGGAATAAAGTTATCATGATAAAATCACCCCAAGACACCAATCACCCTTTGACCTAGGTGGTATCCTATCTGAAACTGCTGTGGATAATTTTCTTGAACAATCTTCCTTTGAGAAGTTAGGTTACAAACACAGAATCACGGCAATGTCAGGGTTGGAAGGGACCTCGGGAGATCATCCAGACCAACCTCTCTGCCCAGGCAGGGTCAGCTTGAGCAGATGACACAGAAATGTGTCCAGGTGGGTTTGGAATGTCTCTAGAGAGGGAGAACCCAGGACCTCACTGGGCAGCCTGTTCCAGTGCTCTGCCACTTTCCATGGAAAGAAAATCCTCCTCTTGTTGAGGTGGATTTTCTGGTGTTTTAGTTTATAGCCATTATTTCTTATCCTGTCACAAAGCACCACTGAAAAGTCTGCTACCGTCTTCCTAAAAACCTACTTTGAGGTATTTTTATGTAGTGATGAGATCCCCTCTCAGTCTTCTCCATACAAAACAAGCCCAGCTCCTATGGTGTCTCCTCACAACAGATGCTGAAGACCATACATGGGTGGCACTAGTTAGGGAGACTTGCTTTCTAATTCAGTGTCCAAATTCAGCTTTAACTAAGAATCCTATTAAAGCCAGAATATTTAATTGCTTTGCGCGGCTTAGCGTTACTTTTCTCAGCTCCGGTCAGCTCTCGAGCGCCCGGCTTGGGCGTCTCAGCTTCTCATCAGGGCCAGGACTCGCTGCAATTCCTGGGTGCTTTTGCTGCCGTGCTCCGGGGTGGGCTGTTGGGCGCGCTTCGCTGTCGGTGCGAGGGAAGAAACAAAGAGGCAGGGAATTCGTCCAAATCTGTCCGCGTGGCGGCTGGATGCTTTATTGGCTGCGAGAGCTGCGATGGAAAGGCTGCAGCCGCTCCCAGCTTCGCACGGATGCAAATGGCCTCGAGCATGCCGAGGAGTGGGATGAAATAGGGAAGGGACAGGGCAGATGGGGAGTCCTCCCGCCCAATGGGTACAGACATCGTGGTGATGACGTGTACTACAGCGACCAATGGGAACATGGCGGGGCGGACACGGGGCTTTGGGGTGAGTAGGATCGGGAGAACGGGGAGATGGGCATGGAAACCGCAGGAGTAGGGGAAAACTCGGGAGGTGCACGAGGGTACACGGAACCGGAAAACTAACAAAGAAAAAACCCATAATGTGAACCCAAACCCAGGATGCAACAACTTTGATATAAATCTCAATACTTCTATTTGGAACCTTGAAAGATTTTGCTGTATATTCAGCCAAATAAATTTCCCAGGATTGCAGAAAGCTGTGAGGAATAGTCAGTGCTTACTTCTTGTAGGAAGGAGGAGGAGTAGATAATTGCTGGAAAGCAATGAGGGAGAAGAGCCATCGTAGCCTGACTTAATTGAGCCACTCATTTTCAAGTAATGGAAAAAGTGCAGACAAATACAAGCAGACAGTTATTTGTAACCTGTTCTTATGTATCATCAGGGTGTTTTCATGCGCGCTGCCTGAAAGCATTTTAACAGCAGCTTGCCTACTGCCCACAAAATACATTAGTTTAAACAATAAAAATGAGCCATTTGGCCACACAGTGAAGGCCCTCCAAAATTGCTTTGGTAAGTGCAGACACAATGAGGATGGAGATTTGGAGCTGTGCAAAGATCACAAGAGACCTAGAGGAAAATACTGCTGTGAGGTGTTGTCTGCAAAGGCAACACAAAGCCTTGGTTTGTTTTTCCTAGATCACCATGTAGTCAGAGAAACACAGCACCATCAAGGTTGGAAAGACACTCTCAAGATCATCTAGTACAACTGTCAACCCAGCACCATTGTAACCACCCCTAAACCATATCCCCAAATGTTGGTTCTCCAGTCTGATTTGGAGGCAGATACTGAATGCAGAGCCTGGCACATTTTGTGGTGGCTACTCTACTATGCGCCTGAAAATGTCTGAAACTTCACCTTGCACCTGGTACTCATTAACCTGAGCAAGCCAACGCAAGCCAGCCAATGCAAGACTGCCAGGATACCCCAAGGGCTGAGGAGACTTGGGCTGGCTCTCATCCCTGCTGGCACCACTCTCTCTTGCCAGGGACCACCCTCACCAGCTCTGCTGATGAATCTGCAGTGCAAACACTCTCTAACCATGTTATGTTTAAATGAACAGGCTAGAAAACTTCTCCCATTTAATAGATCAATTCAACATACAGGGATATTTTTATTTTACTTATTCCCCCCACCCCTCCAAGAGTAATTTCCTCAGGGCTGGGGAATAGCATTTTGTTTCCAGTCCATGGCTGCATCCAGTGGCCCTGCCTGGTTTATTGCTGAAGAGGGTGATACCCAATCAATCCCACCACACTTTTAAGCAAAGCATTCAGCTACTGTCCTTGTCAGCTTTTCTACTTTGTGTTTGTTCATACCAAATATAATCTTTCCACAATAAGGAGCTTGCATGGCTAGAGGTTGGCAGGATGCTGCCACTTTTACCTGGGAACATCAGCTTCCAGAGCTGGAGCAGTCATGGGAGTGTTTCTCTTGAAGTTTTGGGAACTTTGTTCATGCTTTGTGCCTTCCATGCATATCATGGTGTGCACTTATTGTCTTTCTTTCAGGAGAGTGTGTGTGGAGGGAATCATAAAACCTGAGCACTTAATCAGTGCATAAAACAGCAATTTATTAACAGCTCATGCACAAGTAGCAGGAGCAGCACCAGCATCTCACTGGACACATAACCCCGCACTGGGAGGCTTAAATGTCTGGGAATTGGTGTTCAAAGCAATTGCATTTTTCTATAACTGGGATTGCATAGAATTATGGTATTATAAATGAAATTTGCTCTAAAGGCCAGTGGTTCTCTGTATTTTATGGATTACTCCAGCTTCCTCTCAAAGGAACTTTGATAATCCCTCTTTTGTTTTGGATTTAATACAATCCAAAATTGGATGTAATTCAATTTAGCCCAATGAGACTAGGCTAAATTGAATTATGTCCTGCCTTCCCTCTGAAGTGGGATCATCTTCTATGATACTGGTCATGTGCACAGAAGACAGTCCTACGTATTCCTTTCTAGGTGGTATGTGTGACCTATATAACACCACCTACACAAACAGACACATGCTTAAACCTAAATATTTATAAAAAATTGGGTTTTTTTTAGCAGTTTGGGGCCTGAAAGCCTCTGCTTATCATCACACATTATTCTGGTCCGACCAGTTTAGTTTTAAAACTGGAGAACGTAAATCCTCTGGGGGTATTTTGTAAGTTTTTTGTAACACACTGGTACTCCAAGGCCTGCAAATAACACCAACCACTTCCAGTGTTCTGATCCCTTGAGATGAATTCCCTTGACACAGTAGAGATGGAAGAGCAAAAGGAATAAACACTTCATTGGTAACAGGCAATGGGAAGCTCTGCAGTTTTTCCTACTACTGGTTCAGAGTAGTTGGTGTTACCTCATCATCCTGAATCTCCACAGATGGCTTCTGAAAGTCCCTGACCTGGTTGTTCCCTCACTGACTAAACATCCCTCCTGGTCAATCTGCCAGTATGGCTGTGTTCCAGGCCAGCAGGTGTATTACCTGAATAGGTGAGGTTTTGTGTAAGATCATGGATGGGGAAGGACGAGTGAGTAACAGGACTGGAAACTATTATTTTCTCCTAGTTGAAGTCAGGAGTGACTCAGCCATTTGCCTGAGCTATGCAGCCCCACTGCAGCCATGCCTCATCTTGCTTGCTGAGACATAAGCTGCCAGTGATGCTGAAGAAGATGCTGCCATGGCTTGCACACAAACTGAGTTACAAGAGGCTTTCCCTGAAGAGATCATGCTGTCTTTATTCTGCTCCTAGTTCTTCCTTCAGTCTTGCTTTATCTAACCCATTCACTGTAGAGAAACAGCAATTCACCTTCCTTTTCACAAACACACCCCTCCAGTTTTATTCCAGAACCCATTTCCAAGTTTGAACGGAGGAGTCCTTATTTTGGACTGAGTATAAAAGCTATCTTGAAGATCCCCAGGTCCACTTGCTCACTGTGGTCTCATCTCTCTTGGCAGGACAGCCCTGTGGTGTGAGTTACTGTGCTCTCCCTGTGCCACAGGAGTGCTCCCGGAGGGCCAGGAGCTGAGGAAACTCTCAGGCAATGGAGAGAACATGCTGGGCTGGGGGTTATGTATCCCAGCTCACCAATGGCTTCACCATCTTCCTGCAGTAAAAAAATCGTGGTGCTGCTGTTCTATCCCTCCTGGGCACTCAGTGTGAGGCAGCAGAACCAAGCTGGATGCAGTCTGGGAGGCTCCTCCTCACCTTCACCAATATAGCACATTGCAAGGCATAGATCTTGCCAGAAAGGCATCAGAGGTGCGGGGAGGAGAGGGAAGAACTTGCTGGTAAATCACACTAGGGGATGGCCAGGAAAGTGGGAGGTTGGTTAGCCATCCACATCGTGCTCTTCTGCATGAGCAAAGGTAGCTGGTTGGCACAGAAACGCACTACTACAACAGGGCTCCTCCAGGAATGTATTTATTTACATTTAAACACTGTTATACAAACTGAAAGTAAAAGAAAAGGAAAAAAGGAAAAGACATATTAGAGGGTAGCTGTGCCAAAGATGGCACTTCCCACTTCCTGCCCTATCTCACTGCTGCCTTCCTTCTGCTCTAGTCCAACTGTCAGTGCTGCAATCTCTGTAGGATCCCAACTCTCTCAGTGTGACCACCCATGTATTCTGTTTAAATGGCTTTCAGAACTCTTTGTTTTCTGCCTCCAAAGAAAACTCTTGCCCACACATTCTTTTCTTAATTTATTTATGTAACACAGTGTAGAAAGCTATCAATTAATAAGCAATGGCTCTGTACAATCATCCTGCAGAGGACTCCCGTTAATTTTTGGCCAGCAGGCACTTCTTCCCCCAGAAGTGCTCACAATTAACAGGGACTCTTTTTAATAATTTTTTTAAGATCAAAAAGATACATGGAAAAGAAAATAAAGTTTACCTTTCAATGCCTAAAGTGTGCACATAAAACAGGCACAACGAAACAAATGTGTATTCTCATGATTTCTACATCACTAATACAGCAGGAGCAATAATCCATACAATAAAATGCAGTTGCAAAGGAAAAGAAATTCAATAACTCGTCTGAAATACTTTTAAAAAATGTTGGTTTACTTTAAAATGCATAGTGATCAGAAAAAAATGCTCAGCGAAGAGAAGCAGCTAAACCCCACAGACACAGAAAGCATCCCCCATCAATTCTTAAAGCGTGTTTCAACTAGGACCTAATTTTTGTCACAAATCACAAGAATAATATACAACTGGCTAAGGAGCTACATGATAAATAATTGGGAAAGAGAATCTATCCATGCACTAGTTAAATACAGCTAACCTCTTTACAGTTCACAAAAAACATTCATTAATAATGTAGTGTAAAGACTGAAATGTAAAGAGAAAAAGAGAGAAAATACATTACCAATTTTATTAATTCAAGTTCAGGCATCTACTTGTGTTACAGCACAGCTGTCAAAAGGCGAGAATGAGTAAATAATAAAGCAGAGTGTTTTTCTTTCTTTCCACATTATAACTGAACACCAATGGGCAGTGAAGCAATTATTCTTCTGTTCAACTCATGAGGCTGCTATGATGTCCTAGTTCTGCATCTGTTCAAAGAACTTGTATGTGGGATTTTCATAGCCATTTTGCTGCATCTTGGAAAGGTGGCGCTCCTCTGGTGTCACTGCAGCATCCACCTGTCAAGAGAGGGGACAACTGGGGTCACATTCCTGCTTAATTCACGGCATACCTGTGTTTCCCCAGTTCACGGCTATCCAACATACTTTATACCCTCTCTGTTTGGGCAGAAAGCCTCCTCTGGCTCACCTTTTGAACAGAAGATTATAAAGATGATAATGCACCAAGAACAACTCCACAACTCATTTTATTGCTGCAGGACTTCAAAACCAGCTGACCAGCTTTGGAATTTATTGTCTGGCTCAGGAAGCAACTCTCCAATAAAAAAAAGGGGGGTGCAGTTTGCCTCTCTCTGCTAGTCCCTCACTAAGAGATTTTTTCCCCCCCAGCATTTATATCAATAGCTATACTTGGGATCAATTTCGGCTCTAAAGAAAAGAAAAAGCACACTAAAAAGCAGTGGCTTGAGTCTGCCTTCTGCCTGCATTGTGCTCCCAGATCTGTCACAGGTGTGGTGGTCTCAAAACAAAAAATTATTTGGAAAAGATAAAATGAGAGTAGCAAGGAAATGCCAAAGCAGCCAGGCACAAGGTAAGCGAAAAATCCTATTTCACTTAGGGACACAGACCTCCTCTACCTCCAAGGCTGACTTTGGCTCAGGTTAGTGACAAAAACCTTGACACGTCTGCACTGGTTTAAGTATTTATACTTAACAAAAATGGACCTTTCTTGATTACTTGGAAGACAGGCATGAAGCTCAGTTTTGACTTCTCCATTCAATACCTGCATCTTCACAGATTATTTTCTTCCTTCACTGAACAATAATACAAAACTCCATCAAATTAGAGTGGGTGAGAACAGTCTCTAAATCTAAATTAGGTATTTTATCTCTGCTGTATGAGCTCAGTAGTTGTACATTCAAAATCTGCTGAATCCTGGCTATCTTGCTAAGCACCTATGAAAACAGTCTGCTTGTCAGTTATTTCATTTGCTACCTGATGTATCTAGTGTTTGACAGCTCCTAAAAACAAAGGTAAAAAGTGAATTTTACAGTGTCTAAAATCAGGAAGGTGCCTAAACTCTACTGTTAAGTATTAGGTATGAATATTTTCCTGTGGATTAATGTAAGTAGTGACCTCTTGGAAATACAGTAAGTCACCTTCAGCAACAAACTAGCCTTTAAGAAAGGGTAGTATTCTCTCAAGAAACCCTAACTTTCTCTATCTAACCTTTTAATAAAAATGCAAAGAAGCACTGATGTCTGCTACCAATTTTAAATCTACTCTGCAATACTGGAAATATCTCAGCCTAGTGAGGAGAGAAGATGTTGGTAAGTTGTTCCCTGATACCCTGGAGAAAGACTAAAGGTATGTTCTTCCCATGCTTGGGAAAAACAGAGGCTGTTTAGCTTATTTTTGCCGCTATTCTTTCATTACGGCAGGTTACAACATAGTACTGACCACCTTTCCCACAGTCCTACCAAAAAATGGCTCCTCTCAGAGCCATCGCCACTTTATATGCTCTTTTATTTGCCATTTAAGAAATGGTTCTCTATGGTGTGGCACATGCACTCAATTGTACCTCCCATCAGATGTGTTTTTCTTACACAATAATTAGACATTTTCATGAGATATCCAACTTAAAGGTTATATATTGCTCTATGTATATATATATATACACAATATATAGCTCACATATATGTATATATATATACATATACACATATACATACACATGTATATGTGTATATATATACATATACATATATATACACATATATACCTATACATATACATACACACACGCACACACACACACACACACATATATATATCTCTCGCTCACAAGCTATTGTGAAACTCTTCACAGCTGGGAGCCCTGAGACTTTCAGCACCCCTTGACTCCTGTGGGCAGGAACAGGATGCCAGACAGAAAGCATCACTGGGCCACATTGATACTGTGCTCCTTGTGTTTCAATTCTGCAATATAACTTGGACTTTTAATACTGCCATTCACAGGTTTTCTTTTTTTTCCTCTTTCTTTCTTTCTTTCTTTCTTTCTTTCTTTCTTTCTTTCTTTCTTTCTTTCTTCTTTCTCTCTTTCTTTCTCTCTTTCTTTCTCTCTCTCTCTTTCTTTCTTTCTTTCTTTCTTTCTTTCTTGCATTTGCATACAGTATTTCTCTTACACAACGATCCCCAAATCCACCTATTTCTTCAGCTCATGTGACATGTTTTTAGGTAGCAAGATCATGCTTATAGGTCACTCTTGCTTTATCTCCCTTGTTTGAGAAACTGGGGGGAAGACGGAATAATTTCTTCCTTTCCCTGTCCCCTCCCTCTCCAAAAAATGACAACCTTTTTTCTTCTGAAGGATGCAAGCTTCCCCTGGCCAGCCCATGTATATGCCAAGTGCTCAGCTTGGCTGTCAACCATCATTTTGATCCATCAAGGATCCTGTCTTCTCTTCAACCTCCCACTCCAAAATCCCAAGACATCCTGTACAGCCATGTGCTCAGCAGTCAGGGTACAGCTGTGTGCTGGCATTTTAAAGAAGGGTCTGTGCCAGCTGCTCTGTGTCCCCTACACTGGGATCAGGGCTGGAGAGGAATGGGGAGAGGCCCACACCTCACACCACTCAACTTTGCCACTACCCCAGGGGCTGGGCTGCTTTCTGCAGCTTTACCTGTCTTTTCTGGGGCTGCCAATTTCTCCCTCCACAAAAATACACCACCTAGATCCATATGCAGTGAATCTTTGACTGGCAATCCCTCCATGCTATTGCTGTTCAGTAGAGCACTTGTTTTGCTAGCAGTTTAACAGCAGTAGGGCCTAACAAACCCATTCCACATAGATTTTGTACAAATGTACCAAAGGCCTAATTCCCACCCTAAGGACTCACAAATTTAACAGCATTAACAGCATTTTGTTAGCTGCTGCTGAAGTTGTTGTGAACATGGATGTGAAGGCAAGAACAAAGCAGGAACATAGCAAATGTTCCTGCAGCCTTTTCAGCACCTACAGAAAATAAGAATAAAAGCAGCTGCAGAGAAAAGTCACCCTTCCATTCACTCTTGAAGGGGCTGCTACAGCACCAAGTCAGCCCTGGTTCTTCTACACTGTTATCACCACTATCTCAGAGGATCCAGTGCTTCTTCAAATCATGACATGAGGGTGTCACAATTCACAACTAATCCTACTAACAGATTCTCTTCTAGCATAAAATTAAAACTCAACATGAAGCTCTGGCATTTATGGACCAGAGTTACATATCTATCAATACCAGCCTGAGAGCATTTTCATTACTAGGAGACCCCCCCACTAGGCTGAGATGCAAAGGAGGGGGATGCCAAAACATGTGCTAGACTTCTGTCTTTAAGCTCCAAACAATACTGTATTGAACTTTGTCACTCATTTTAGTTTATGTCTCTCACTCAGCTTTTCTTATTCATGACTAGAAAATGTGGTAAGTATACAGCATAACCTGCTTGTGAGAAAGAAATGGAGTGACAGACCACCATAAATTAAAAAGGAATCAAGGAAACTGCAAGGTAGAAGAGACCAAAGAATTGATGAGACACTTGGAAGAAAATCAAGGAGAAAGAGATTAGGAAAAAAAAAAAAAGGACAGTAGAAAAAGACTGATTTTTTTAACGCCTTTGCACAATTGTACAGTATTAAAAATTTTTGTTTTGACAAGAAGTTTCTAGTTAAAGTCCAATAAACTCTGAAATATGGCATTTATAGATAAAAGGGATTTACTGAAGATCCAACTTGCAGTCTTGGTAAATTTTTTTTTAATTTCCCCTTCAGCCCTTAAAATAACTAGTGATGGTACCTCCTGTCTTTCCTGTAGCTCTCTGCTGCAGGGTAATCCATCTATCAACCTACGTGTGCTATCACTCATCTTGAATGTCTTTTTTTTTTTTTACCCATTTTGATGCTACCAAACTCTTCACATTCCTTACAACATCTGCCCTAGGTACCACTCTGCCAAATGACATATTTTGCACCCAGTTATCTCCCTGTCAGTAAATTCCCAAAGCCCCTCACCATTTTAAGAAGCTTTTTGCTTCCCATTATGGAGGTGGCAGAAGCTGAACCCAGCATGTAAGAGGCGTAGATGCTCTGGTTCAACACTTCTCTATTCTATGACCTGATATCTCTTGAAAAAACACCTCAGTCAGGTAGATAACCTCTTGTGAGACTGTTTGTCCACCTATCCCCTTCAGCAATTTCAGTGTCTGCTCCATGCTGCAAAGACCTCCTGTTGTCACTGCTGGAGGTCCTGCTTCTGTAAGAAAGCAAATGAGTTTTGAATAGGATATCCTCACAGAGGAGAAGGTGAGACAGTCAGCAGTTGCCAAGTGCATAGGAGATGTGAGAATCTGTTTTGCCACCTGCTTTCATGGAGAAAATATGCAGACATATTTTTTTGCAGGGTGCACCTGCAAAAAAACCCTTCAAAATATTTGTCGGAGCCCCTGTGTGCACATGTAATAAGTAATTTTCAATCTCTCAGTCATTTATTTACTTAACTATGAAAGTTTTTTCCCTGGGGAGGCTGAACAACTTTGGAACATTTTTATTCTCAGAATAGGGAAAAATGACACTTCTAAATAGGACAAGTATATCCATTCTCAGAGCTTAAAGAAAGGCTAACAGGATTTTTAATAACTTATTTTGTTAGAAAAAGTCATAGTGAAATGAGAGTGTCTTTTTGGAAGACAAGAACATAGGTAGAACAAGACCTGTTTAGTAATCTTTCATTATCACAAGGTTAAATTCACACAGTAACTTCTGACACACAACAAAGAGGTGGTAAATTAGTTAAAATACACTCAGCCAAGCTAGAGCTGATGTAGAGTTATATTTACATCAAGTGATTTTGCTCTTCCTTGCTTTCTGTGCACAGTATACTAGAGGTGGGCTGTATCTAAATAAATGAATTCTCTTTAGAATGTAACAGCTTTATTTTGAAGACATTTTAGTATTAAACATCAATTGTATATGGCTCTTCTGTTTTTTTTTTTTGTCCCCAATACAAGTGCTACAAAATTTTTACCATCTTAGGACAAAAACAGATGTTATGCCTTTCTTGCAGGCAAGAAACTTGGACAGTGAGGCTGTGTAGCCTGTTAAGACCACAGAGCAAGTCAGGCAGAAGAAGGAATCCTGGCTGCCAATGCCAGAAAATTCACAAGGTGACACAATCTACAGTGTGATACTATAAATCCACTAATATTCTTGGTACATCTGCATGCTAGAGCTTTATGGTTCTATCTATAAAAATTTTTACAGATAAAAATCACATAATATTTATTAAGTGATGCTGTCATTTTGACATGAATTACTTATTCAGCTTGTGTATGTTATTTCTAGGCAAACAGTTCCAAATTCACTGTTACCAAAGAAAGCTTGTAGAAGTCCAGAATCACCTTTGCCGTGTCATTCTATCAGGTGCAACTCACCTGGAATTTTAAGCTTCTACTGTGTCTTTGGTTGCAATGCAAGATTTAACCAAAAGCATGTATTCTATTATCATCTGTTAAAACCAGGTGGGGGCAGTGTTCTTTATCTCTTGCATAACCCATCCCTCATAACTCTGGGAGGATAACTTCTGTTAATGGGCCAGCTATTAAAACCAGGTAATGCAGTGTTCTTTATCTCTTCCACGACTCTTCCTCCCTCCAGGGGAATATCTTCTATTAATGTGCCATTGAGTGTCACTGCATGACTGATAAAATTATCATAAATCATAATAATCATAATTACATAAATAAATAATAAAATTACATTGTGAGATGCTCCACCCAGGGGGAGGTGCCAACCTGGATATAATCTGAGATTTAGAACACCACAGTCAGCCTTTTTCCACTGGATTCCCAGAGGAAGACCAGACCCATCCATATCACTGGACCTTCAGAGGAAAACTACACAGGATCACTGCTTCAACAGAATGACATTTGTCACTCTAGGAGGACTGCACCAACACCATTAAATCAGACTGCTACCAACACACTGACCGACAGGGTGTCAGGTTGTATTCTGACTGTCAGTGGTTTTGTACTACTGCCTTTTAATTTTCCTATTAAGTTGTAGTTTGTTGTTGTCATTTTTTAAAAATTTATACATACTAGTAAAGAACTGTTATTCCTATCCTCATATCTTTGCCTGAGAGCCCTTTAATTTCAAAATTATAGTAATTTGGAGGGAGTAGGTTTACATTTTCCTTTCTGACGTAGGCTTCTGCCTTCCTTAGCAGAGACCTGTCTCTCAAACCAAGATTCTGCAATAATGGTATGTCTACATTCAATGTCTGATCTGAAGTCTAGCCTAACAAGGTTCCTGCTTTTTCCGTTATTACAAAATTCACCCAAAGGAGGGTCTCTGGTGGCACAACTGTTGGCAGCAGATATCCAGATATCCACTGGCTTGGTGGATTAATACTAAAATCTGCATCAATTTTCTACAAAATGGGCTGAAAGCTATCACATCAAAAGCTAAAGCTGAGATTCCTATTTGCTATTTTCTGCCTCTTCATCCAAAATTCTGCACAGGTTGCTATCTGTGCAAATCACCCCACATACCTCACACTGTTGGTGATCTTCTGACCACGTCTCTTTGGAAAGTTTCAAACCACATGGATAACCACAGTGTGGACACAAGGATGCACAAGCATAGGCTTAAGACAAAGGCTTACACAAATAATTCTTAAGACCCTTTGTAATCCCAGACAGTGGAATAAATGCATCATGAAGCATGTGTGTCTCCAGCAAGACCAAAGCAAGGTTCATTTGACTCAAGATTAAACCAACATAAACTATGGACTTGATCAAGACTTCAGTTTCAATCAAAAATGTAGAATACCAATTCTAAAAAGCAAAAATAGACACGTGTCTCAAGTGCTTACTAATACAAGTATTATCTGCAAACCAGACACTCACACAGCAAACTAAATGGGAAGAAAAAGAGTTACATGAACCTCTTCCAGTTCTCATAGTGAAATTTTTCTACTTACAGAGATCTTATCTTAAAGCCATAAAATAGATAAAATATCTTAAATTACTGTAAATTGACCACAAAACTCCATGGCAGACTGAGAAGAGACAAAGATTTTGATCTTGAAAATCCTATATAAGAGTCTTATATACTATTTGTTTCTCAAAATGAAGAGTTTCAGATTAGCCATAAATCCAAAGCTGTTTATGGCAACAAAAAATCTTATTTAGAGAACAGAGAACAATAAAATACCTGTCTGGAGAAAATCGTTGCAGTGCACAGCACAAGCTATGGGAAGGCCAGTCTCAAACATTAAAGCTAAATAGAAAAATTGGTGTGTGAATTACCAACTGTAAAACCTGATTTTTCCTCTTGCGCAGTCTCTTCTCATTGGCTACTGTCAAATTTCTTAAAAAATGAACTTTCATATTATTAAGTGACTGGTCTGGAATAGCTGCAGAAGAAAGTTATGTGGTTTTACACCCACTTTAACATGGTTTACATTGTGTTTGCATTTACTAAATAAAGCAAATTGATTTCACACTGCTGGATGCAACAGTGCCAACATAGCTAAAACTACAGTTTCTTCCTTCATAAGTTAATATTTATAGAGCAGTGTGTTGACTATGTTGCACAGATGACACCAGTTGTGCTTGGAAGTCTTTTCTTACCTCCACAACCCCATGATGAATAGATGTGTACTGCTTCTTCTTCAGCATCACCAAAGTAATGACAATCACTGTTGCTATGACAACACCTCCCACCATTAGTCCAATGATGGCACCTTTATTTGAGCCCACATCTTCAGCAAAGAACACCTACAAAAGAAATATAAAGGAAGATGGCTAATAAAAAGCTCACTGAACAGTTGACTAACCTGCCAAGCTGCCACAGCAATGTAAAGACTACTGAAGCATCAGTAATTAAATGGCACTGCATGTCTTGGTAATTACTCAAACCTGGACTGCTGTGCCACAAAGCTCTGAAAGCTGGAGAGGAGCAATCTGGGACATATGAATGGCCTGTGGTGTAGCAGTGCTATGCTAAAGGGGAACTCAGCTCCATGTTCAGCTTCACAAAGGTCTTAGATAGTCGCTCCCTTTTTCCCTTGAGTAAGCAAGTCAAGCTAATTGCATGAGTGATAGGCTTGAGTAGAGTAACCCAGGAGCACACATATTTCTTTATTTTCAGAATGCTAATCATGAGTGTAGTCATAAATTTACAACTGTGTGGCCTGTTTGGACCATGATGCATTTTTTCGATAAAAGACTAGTGAAGGACCTGTTAGCTATAGTGAAACCTGCACGCAACCGGCTGGGAGAAAATTCTCACACCTAAGGAGATGAGCCAGCAAAAGCTATCACTGATTTAAATGACCACGAAGGAGTGCTTCAAGATTTTGCAGGGAAAGAGAATAAGCTGTATCTCCATGATGTACTTCTGTGAGACCTAGGAGGTAATAGTTGTGTGAAAACCAGAGAAAATCCACTTGAATTTTATACACTGATGAGGGGAAACCGAGGACAGCAAGATGCTTTACTGAGCATATAAGACTGGCTTTTATAAGCAGGAGCGGGTATGAAAAATGGGTGATTGTCTTCATTGCCTTGTTCCATATTCAAAGAATACATAGGATTATTTCACATCTGAGCATACATTACAATCCTTTTGTCTGCATGCCAACAGCAGGCTATTATTATTATTATTATTGTTGTTGTTGTTGTTATTGTTATTATTTTAAACCAAAATGGGCAAAAATAATTAGAGAATAAATTACATTCACCAAATTGTATGACTCATGCTGAAAGACTAAATACTTTGACAAGTATTTAATAAAAATGTAGAGGGAAGCAAGAAACCAGCTAAGAATTATATTGAGCTGTATAACATTTGCACTCTTTAATAAACACAACTTTCATTAGAAAGGTATTAAATAAAGCATGCAGTATAAATATTTATATTTTTCCTAGTCACAAGCAAGAAATGTGCTATAATAAAGTTAAAAAATTACTAGAAAGTAGAAACAATGGATAGTGTTGGCATAAACCAGTGCAAAGTAGTAATTTCTTCAATGAATTTTACCTGCCTAGGACTGAAATTATGTTACTATACTATTTCAGGAGCATTGTGAAATGCCCAAGCTAACATACATGTGCAAGAGAGGAAGGCCTTAAGCACTCTGAGCCATGAAAATCAATTTAATGTACAGTTCAAACATGAACCTCCATAAAGGAGAAAATAAATGCAATTTCAACCCAATACAGAGGTCTGCATGTAAAATACCATGTGCAGCTGAATTCAAAGCGATATACTTAGGAGACTCAGGAAATTCTACCATGGCACAGAATGGATACACAGATCAAAGTGTTTTCTGCTCCCTGCTTTTGAATTAACGCTAAATGTAGAGGGGCATCGGACAGGACATGGTGTGCGGCAGGGAAGCAAGGCCTTGTAAGCATCAGTCCAGTACTTGCTCAGCAATACCAGAATCCCTGCTCAGTCTCAATTGAAAAGATAACCTACAAGACAGATCACTAATTTTTAAATAGTAGTTGTACCTATCAGCAAAAAGTATGGCAAAAAACACTGTGAAAAGTTAGAAAGGTCCCATTTTAAGCATGACACAGATTACCACGTGCAGGGACTGCAATGCCCTCCCCATCAGCCACCATGGTATGGGGAGCTCCCAGCACCTAATTACTTGAGATGGTATCAAACCACTTACACACTAAAGGGTGCTACTGAAAACTATGACCACCAGTAACTACTGTGTCTATCACACGTTCCTGCAAATTCCTTCCCTTCTATACCCTGCACAGGTTTGCTTCATTGGCACATTTAACCCATCTGAGCTAAGCACGTCAGACTTTCCCAAATTAGTGCTAATGCATTTTGGATTAACTCATCAAATTGGTAATTCTCAGTTCTTGGTATCAAAGATATGGCAGAATATAATTTCACAGAGTGATTGTCTACTTCAAATGCAAATTTGAGTCCCATGATAATTTTGATTTTCAGCACTACTTAGCTTTAAAAATATATTAAGGAAAAAGAGCTTTCAAGTTTAATATCAGGATATTGAAAGCTATGGAACTGAAACCTCATCACATAATATATCCTTACAAAGAAGAAACAGAACAGGTTTATAGTCAACATTGCTGTCTGGGTTCTTCATTGCTTATTAAGCGACCAAAAAAAAGCTTTTAGAAGATGCTTTTCTTACCTACAGTGCTTTTGGTTGTCATTTTTATGTTCACAAGAAGCACAGTTCAAATGGGGAACAATATTTTGCTTCTACATGCCTTTCCCCTGTTAATAATAACTTCATATACCTTAAGGAACAAAACACACAGATACAGCCAAACACAAACTAAAATTAAGGCCGGTGGGGAATCTCCTTTTATCCCAAGTAGCCATTCTTGTGAAAGGTTGTGCTCCATGCATACACCACTACCATCTGTTTTGATGGGAAAGGACTGTAGTCCTGAAGCAGTGTTACTCTATTTCTTGCTGCACTGTGCTATGTGTCTCAAACTATTTTTCTTTTTTTTTAAACTCAGCATTTTCCATCCTCTGTATCCCTTGTATGATACAGAGAAACTATGAGACAGATGGACCGTGGGACAAGTATTCTCCATATAAGCACATCCAGTGACATGGTAGTGCAAGGACAGGAACTGTTGTAATTTCCTCTCATGTGAGGCTCAATGACTTTCCATCCTCTCTGGTGACAGTGTTCCAGGTTTACTGTCATTGAAGAGAGAACCAGAAAAATCATAATCTTTTCACATGCTAACTTTTTGCTGGCACTTTCAGTGTCCACAACACTCAAGCAAAACATGGCCATAAGTGACTCACTAGATCAAGATTGAATCAGCATCTCAAAATGCATGCATGGAAAGCACTGTTTGATTGCTCACCAGCTTTTGATGATGAACTTCGTATCCTGAGTCATGCCGAAACTCCGCATCCATCTTCACCTCAGATATCTCTTCTGTCTTAACATTGGTCAACCCGGAACCTGCATTGCACCACAAAGACAATTCATTAAATTCAAGATTCAGATTCAGGGAGATTCTGCTTAACCCCATTGCTGGAGAGCAGATGGCAACAGTGCCATTCACACGGAGGAGGTGTGATGCAATGTGAAAAGGAACTAGGAGGAAAGCGAGGTGCATCTGGTGTTTCAGTCCCACTGAGGTGATACAGAATAAGCTATTAAAGTTTCTCCTCTGTTAAACGATCCTTAATCCTCAGCAGCTATATTAGTACAGGCATTAAAGGCTTCCTGCATGAACTAAGCTGCGAGGGACCAACAGAGACCTCCTGAACTGGCTCACAGGCTGCATACATATCTGCTCTAACAGCCACTTTAGCAATGTCAAGAAAATTTTTTGTTTAGGCCAAAATCTTCCTCCTCCCTCAGCTCAGGCTGCTGTGAGGAAAAAACAAAATACTCATGGTGTGAGTAAGAGAACTCCAGATATCTTATTTTCTTGCTTCCTGCGAGTCTGTACCTTTTCCACAAACATGCACAAGTTACTAAAATGTTTGTGGAATTTACAGAGTTTTCAGATTTCATACTGCTCACAATTAATGATTCTTCTTGTCTTCTCTCTGAAAGATGATAACTGTCTCTCCGTTAGAAACATACATAAAAGCAAGTGACTACAGCTTGCAACATTTATAATCGTACATAGTTTACAGTCCTGTTCTCTTACAGGTGTGAAGGGAGATGTTGCACTTGTCTAGCTGGAAAGAAGCCAAAATTTCCACCTGGAAAACAGCTTTAGGAGAATGAGTGGTGAATCCTGTATATGTCTAAGAATCCTGAAGAGCTGGCTCTGTCTTAGAGAGAATATATGGATATTCATGGAGCTGATTGGTTTCCTTCTCAGTACCAATGTACCCAACATTTGTATTTCTTGGAGGTAAAACACTGCAGAAGAATGGTGTTTATGAGATGTAATTTCCTCCCTCTACTGAGTATAGTAAGAACAAACCAGTTCATATTCCTTGTTTGTGTTTATTTCAGCATTTTCTCACTCCCAACTCCTCTCTCCAAGGCTTAATTCTTAGAATCTTGTGCTGAACTTAAGTTTTGATTAAGAGGAAGAACCTCTTTTAAAATTCTCAACACTACTCACTGTTTCCATGCTCCAATGTCTTGCTGGACTTCAATAATAATTCCTTAAGAATTCCATATGCCAGTGAGCTCCACAGACTAAAATAACACTCAATCAATGTTTTTTTAATTGCCTTTTGACAGGGCTCACCCCAGACTGGGGTGACCCTGAAAAGTGGAAAAGTCTCTCCTCCAACCCATGCCTTCAAAGAAAGACTCAGTAGTCTTCAGTCATCCGGTCTCAAGGTAGTTTATTGTATGTTATCTGAAAGATTTTCTTCCTGAGCTGCTGCGGTCCGTTCAGCAGGTCAGACAAAGGCACACACTGACTCCCAGGGGGCTGGTGCCTTCTTTGATATCATACATTATGTGTTAAATGTTTATGGTTTTTCCCCAATGCCTGTCACCTATATCGAATGGTGACTTTCTACTCTAAACCAATCTGTGAGTGCCAACATCACCATGAACATGGAGGTTAGGAAGGAGAAAGAAGAAGGACAGGGCACGCCCAAATCCCTCCGTCTTAGAACTTCTGACCCTCATGTACAAAACTCAGACCCCTCTGTACAAGGCCTAAAACCCCCCTGTACAGCACTCAAAGATTCTTCCTTTTACTTTGTGACTACTTCTACTATAATATCTAAACTTTTGTGATTTCTTGTTCTTCCTGCAAGGTTGATAAATTGTTCCATGGATCAGGTTCAAAGCCACAGGGGTCTGTGGCTGCATGCCAGGGTGTCAAATGCTTCTGACCTGGGCCCGGAACATCCAAGAGTGTCTGAGGGACATTCCGACATCTCCCCCTCCTGTTTGCACCAAGAAAACCTGCCTTGCCACTTTGTCCATGACCCGCCGAATGCATAGAAAAATGCACGGAAGAACAAGCAGAAGAATTAGAAGTCCTATAAGAAAATAAAATGCTATTTTCAAAAGCTCCCTCCACAATGGTGAGAGACTAAAAAAGTTGATGAAACTTCTGGGTTCTCATAGCCTTTGAATGTGCAATTTCTTTTTTCATTAAGTGATGGTTTATTTTTGAATTATGAACTAGGAAGAACAGATCTTCCTGAAAACTTTTCTGAGCTGTACAGATAACCCACTCTAAGGTTCTGATCTTTATTTTCAGAGGAAAACATGCAAAGGAGAGAACAAGAATCATCCTCATGCTATAAGGAATTTATGGTTATTTTTTTGAAGAGTCTGACTACCCCATAAATGTTACCTTACTTTTATTATTTTTAAGGAATCAAGCACTTCAACCCCTCAAATCTTTTAAGTTTCTGATTTTTGATGCTACATAACAGTACTGACACAAATACATTATGACATTTATGGGAGACCATTTTTAAATGCAAGAACTGTAAAGTACCTAAGGAATTGCAGTCTGAAAACAAACAATGATATTCTGTCAAAGAAATACAGGAGGAAGTGGAGCTGCAGGAAATAAAGCCCACGTGGTACCTGAAAACAGGTTTAACTTTCTATCCTTGAAGCAGCTGTGGCCAGTTTTCCAAATTAATTTACTCTCTTTTGTGCATCATCTCAAAGTATCCCCTACACCTGCATCAATGAATGAAATGAGGAAAAGTATGTTGGAGACTGAAATGTTATGGTTTATGGCTTAACTGTTTTTAAACAGGACTACTACCTATTTTAGCAAAACTGTGTAACAAGGCAAGATAAAGTGACACTGTTCTCAGGTCTGGTTTGGGAAGAATACTTTCAAAGGAGAATTAAGCCCAGCACCTTCAGGGGTGGAGGCTACAGCCTCAGGCTTACCTGCTGCCAGGCTTGTACAGACCCCTACATCAAAGGGGGGAGGAGGAGGAGAAATTTCTTGCATATGGTGGAAAAAGCCTCAGGTCAGAGGCAGTGAACACCCATCTTCCACTGGGCAGACTGGCCCAGCTGCAGGGCCTCTCTCCCCTGGAAAGCCACATCTACGGGACATTCACATGGGGCATAGATGAGGGGTGTCATGGCCCATCAAAGGCCCTCCCTAAAGGGGTCCCCAAACCCTGCACCAGAGCACTGCACATGATACTGCATGATGCAACAGATCCACAGTCTTACAAGTGTCAAACTGGCCCCCCTCAGGGAGGTACTTTTGTGTCCCACCTGCCCAAACATATTACAGAATCCATTGTATTCTATACTTTTTGACAGGGGACCCTCACCACCAAGAAGACCAGATGGAGGGAAACAAGGAGATGTCATTGAGACTCATGGAGGAGTGATATCCTTCTACTTAATCTGTCTCTGTCACTCTACCCTGTCCTCCTTCCCCCCACACCCCCATTTCTATTTCTTTCTCTCTTTTCCCTTTCTTTCTCTTTGCCTCTCTTACTATTAAATAAAAGATATATTTTTTTGTATCAACATCTAACTTATTTTGGTTTTAGTTGCATTTGGGGGATTATTCAAACATCCAGGTTTGTTCCATTTTATTCAGAGAGTTAGTTCTCTTTGCTCCTCTGTGATTGGAGCGGATCACAACAAAGGAGAACAAGGAAGCAAGGAAGTTTGACCTGTCAACCCCTCCTGCCTTCTTGGTTTTAGGATTAAAAGGGAAGGGGGAAAATTACAGTAGTGGAGTACCAGTGCAGTAGCTGGGGGGAAAGGGCTTTCCCAGGACTTGTTTTACTGTCCTTGGCTGCAGCAGCTGAAGAGGTGGCTGCTCCCAGCTGCTCACCATTGTCCATGGCCACACTCGCTGCCCTTGCAGATACCTTGGCAAAAGCACCACATGGAAATTCCACCAAGGCAAAGGTCTGAAGAACTGTACAACTTGACTGCTACAGCTGGCAAATCCACTACAGCTATAAATATTGATTAGAACAGATCCGCACACATATAAGATAAATCAGTAAAGAATCTGCTTGTTTTTGTTGAGGGAAGTCCTACCTCCCATACTCTTAGAGATCACTGGAAGAGTTAGGAATCACATGGGAAACAGTGATTCTGCTTGGAGTGAATCTGGATTTCCAAAAAGCTTTTGAGAAGGTCCCTGATCAAAGCTCTGGCAGAAGCTAAGAGCCAAGGATTAGAAGGGAAAGTCCTACAATACTTTCCATAACTAAGAGAAAGGAAATGAAGTGTAAATATGCATCTGTTTTTCACAATAGAGGAATATTACCAGTGGGTCACATAAGGATGTGTGCTGTGCTGTTTGTGAAGTGATCTGGATAAGAGAGTGAATAGTAACATCACAAAGTTTACTGACAAAAAATTCAAGAAAAAAAGAGGATAGTCAAAGTAAAACCAGTTGCTAAGAACTGCAGAAGGATCTTACAAATTCCAAGAGCACAATAAAAGGGAAATTATATTTAGTGTTCATATAATGCAAAATGGTGATTGTGGGGATACACAGCCCTAACTACACACATATAGTTATAAAGACTTTAATTTAGGTCTGTTCCACTCAGGACAGGGACCTTGCAGTCACAGTGGGTAACTGTGGGCATTTGGCTCAGCAGCAGTCAAAAAGGCAAAGAGAAAGGTAGGAGCAATTATGAGAAACTGGAAAACATTGTTACAGCACTGTATATATGATGCATCCTCATTTTAAATCTGGCTACTTGTTCTGGTCACCTCACCTCACACAAATGCAGAAGAACTACAAAAGATATAATGCAAGGAGACACAAATGATCACAGGTATGGAATGGCTTTTGTACACAAAGAACTGAAATCGTGAGTCTTCAGACTAGAAGAGGCAAATGAGGTGAAACACAACAGAGTATGTGACTGTGAATGACAAGGGGAAAGTCTACAGGAAATTGTCATTCATTATTTCTCCTAAGAAATACAGGACACTAACATGGCTATGATACAGCAGATTGAAAAGTAACACAAGACAGTGTATGTATATATATATATATATATATATATATATATATATAATTCAGTACAATGCAAAATTGGACTGTGGAACTCACTGGCACAAATCATGAGGATGTTCAAAATACAAATGAACAAATGCAAAGAAGAAAGGTTCCTTCAGGGTTATTAAACACAATGTTGAAAATACAGTTTTAGTCCTGGAATCTATCAAATGCTAGCTGCCAAATGCTCAATGGATGTGCAGGGGTAAAAGGCAGAGGTGAAATCTGTACATATTCTGTTTGTACCACTGCTAGAGGTAGGAGAATGGACATGAGCAATTCTGCTTTTGACCACTTTTAGTGAAAGCAAAGCTGCAACAGCTGAGTTTGCGGGTCTTTGTCAGCTTCTGTCAAATGCCACAGGCAGGAGTTACAGTGAGCATTACAGGGGCAGAACAGCTCACATCAATGGGCACCAGAGGGTGATAAGTTCACCAGTAGTCTCAGCTGCTGGAAAAATGAGGGCTCCAGCTTCCCTACAGCAACATTTCTTTAATTTGCTTCCCTTCCCTCATCCCATTCCAATCAAACAGTAGCTTTCAGCATATAGCAGGTTAAACAATAGGTTTTTGCCTTGGGATCAGGCAGAATTTTTTTGGTTTGAGCCAAGTGACCAAGGCCCCACAAAAAATGCCATGGAATCTGAACACAAGGTAGGATCTGATATTAGGAAGTTAATGATGTTAAGACTTACTGAAATTTGGTTTTGGCAACGTGCACTAGAAAAAGGTCAGAAACAGAGAAATCGGTTTTTTTTAGCTGTTGCACTAACAAACCCGATAGCAACTTTTTCCTTCCTTCTACCTCCCTTACAAGTGAGGAAAAAGACTTCAACTAGGGTAAACTGCTGGTCTTCTGCAAATAACTGATTATATAGTAAGGAGAAGTATGACATTGCACCAGAATCAATTAAATACCTGGTATGACATAAAAATATACATGGAGTTACACACACCTTTCCACAATGTTATAGAATTGAGACTTTTTGTTGAAGAGATTATCTCTATTACCAGTTCATTTGCTTTACTATCCTAGTGACCACACATTTAGACTTGCATGCTAAAATCAAAGATATACTTTTCAAGGGTAGTAACTGAAGTGGGAAAAACTGTAGGGTCTTTCTAAAACTTTGATCAGAGGTGAGATGCAAACAGTCAAGGGACTCCTAATACCTCTTTACCCTTGCACTGAAGGCAAGCACACAAAGAACAGTTCTCTCTCTGACAAGAACTTTAATCTTGACCTCGGACAAAATTTTTTTTTTTCATTACCAATTCTAAAATACACAACCTGAACACAAAAGCCAATATACAAGATGAAAAGTGAGAGCAACAGCCTCATTGCAAATTCACAGATAATGATAACTGCTACCAGTTTTCTTCTGAATTACATACCACCTTTAGGGAACTGCAATCCTAATCAATTCAATTTAAAAATGCTTCAATTCAGCTGAAAAACACATTAAGTCACAGCTCCTTAGAAAAACTGACAAAGCTATTTTGTTATAAAAACCAAGGGCTTTTTTAAAAAGTTTCTAGTGAAATGCAATAAAATGAGCTAACTATGATGGGCTTTTTATTGATATTGCTTTTAATTAGCAATATTAACTGCTTTTATATATACATGTATAAACATGCATGTGTGCACACATACATTTCCAAACATCAAAAAATGGAGAGTATGAAACCCCAATTTTTCTTTGCCTTGATGGGAAAGAAAATCATATGGAGTGAAAAATTACTCATATGAAATAAAAACCAAGTAGCTGCTTTGGGGAACACTTTACACTAACATTGATGAGCTTCTGTGTTTGTGTAAATATATGTTTATGCTTTCAGAAGACCAAAAAAGAAAAGGTTACAGTGAATCCCACCAAGGATATAATTAGATGCACATGATCTACCATACTGCTTGCAATTACTTCATCTACTGGTTACTTAAACAGCTAGAAAGGTTTTGTGATATTGTTTTGCACAGATCGAGGAGTGTTAGCTGTGCCTGAGGCTACATCTAGAGTTAAAAATTAAATCTCCAAGTGAAGCACAGTTGAAACAACTAGACCTGGGTAGTCTCTACACAGAGTAAATCAAAACAGCATTTTGAGTGACTGTGGTACTGACTGCATTCAGGACAACATTCAGCTCCATGTCCATGAACTGTGCTTCAGTCATGGCAAGAACAAGAAAAGAGTTGTTGAATCAAAACCCATTACATGTGCGGCAAGCAGCTTTATCTGGGTTAATCTTCATCAAAGATAAAAAGGGTGGAAGGGAAGGAATGCAGTCTTCGAACAAACCCACAGAGTAGAGAGCTGCCTGTTCTAACTAGAAGTTCAACGATTACTTCCATATGACTTGGTGACTGTGTGCAGGTCATTTAATTTTGAAATGAAAGAAGAATGTATATTGTAAACTCATAAAGATGAAAATGAAGACTATATACTCTTTTTTGTAAGGTGAACTCAAACATCTTTGAGGGATATGCACTTTTAAGACTGCATGGAGCTAAAATTTCTCAGAATACATGTGTGTAGAAATGGATAATCAAAACAAGTAAAATCTGGTTTGATAATCTTTCTGGCTTGTCAATCCAGATGCTGTGCCTATGTACCTATAATTGCATTCACAGTTAGCAACGATCTCATAAAACAAACCAAAACAGTCTAATGGAAGAAAAATTATTAATTATTTTTATTTGGTAGCTACAGACAGTTTGTTTAAAGCAACTGTATTGAACTAACATCACAAAGACAGGAAAAAAATATGTTGGCAGTTTCTGACAAGAAAATAATAAATAATTAACTAAGCTGCTCTACGCCTTCACTTCATACAGACTGCAGCATATGTGCCCATGATTCTGCAGAACAGCCATCAGGCTTACAGAGCCTCTGCATGAGGGATAAAAACCCTCAGTTATTATGTAATGTAATAGACATGTCATGATTTATTAGCAGAAGGGCCAGACACAGAAGCAGCTTTATGTAAAACATTTCCCCAAAATAGTTAAATGTTTGCAAAAATGATCAACTGACAAAGAGCTGGAATAACGCAAAAAAAACACCAAGTCCAAACTATACTACTTGGAAGAAAGTAACATACTTAATAGCATAAAATCCTTGCATTGTGAATTACAGGCATCCTGTAAGTGATGTATTTACAGCTGTGAGTGTATAATTACAACTGCAACTGTAACAGATGAAAATATGATCTGTCCTGAACAGAGCATTTGTTGTTTATCACCTTGAATTACAGAAAATATGCTAATACTAAGCAATGTCCCTTCTGATGGTGATGGCACATTTTCTAATCTTCACTCAATGTCCACAAATCAGAGCTGCTGAATTAACATAAGTAAAACAAGCTTGCTCATGAACATCTAGAGATGTTTTTATATGTATTTTTATGTGTATATGTCTCAATATGTACAAGCGCACACACACACAAAGAAAAAATTACTAATAAACAGATACCCAAAATTCAGTTGGAAGAAATTAAGTGCTTATCATGAAAAAATGACTGCTGGAGCACAGGAGAGAAGGAAACTACTGAATAAGTTGTTACAGTGAGATTATCAAGAAAAAAAGTACTCGTTCTATCTGAAGTTCTTCCTAAAGTTCTCAGGCTGGACTGGACATCTAACATCTCCTTGTATAAAGCAATTTATAAATAGCAAGAAATATGTCATAAATCTGTTATAATTTTGTGCTGTATTAAAAAATAGTGCACTGTTGACTACTTAGTACATCTAGATATTTTTCTTCACTCTGACCTTTTACCATCTCATTTACTTCCTTTTTAGGAAGGAGATGATAAGAAATGGTTTTAGATATAAGTTTTATGTTTGTTTGCCCATTTGTGAATTAGGAAGGGAAAGGACAGTACGTTAAGGCACTAGAGTCCTTTTCTAATGCCCATGTGAATTACACAGATGTTTTATCCATATTAGAAAATGGGATTCATCAAGAGAATATTATTTTCCTAGGACTGATGTGGATCAGATTCCAATTCAAGCTTTAACTGTGGACAGCCAAGGTGGAGCACAACAGAGGTGGAGGTTTAGACAACTGGCATAAATTTCAACAAATACCTTAAACGTGGTCCTTACTCATAAACTTTTCTACTTTATGAACTGGACAACTCCTTACTTTTTCTGGCTTGACTCACAGACTTCATTTTTTGAAAGAGAATGATATGGTGAAAGAACAAGATCCTAGGTATCACAAATACTACTACCACCTAAATACTTGTTGGACCAGATGATTGCTGAGGTCCCCTTTCAACCCAGTATTCTGTGAGTCTGTGACTATTTTGTACTGTGACCAAACTATCTCTCTTGTAAGAAAGTGACAAAAATGATCTGCATGATTTTGTTCTGCCTGTAAGGAAAACATATTGATCATTATAAGAATGTTGTGTGAGTAAGAAGTAAATAAATTAGAAAAGAGAAAAAAGGGCACACGTTTGCATGTTTGTCTTAGTCCTTTCAGAGCTCATTTTCTTCAAGAAATTCAAACAGCTAAAAATTATTAATTTGTTCTTTTTCAGACTTGGAGTGTTACAGTCTGACATGATACCAGTATTTCCATCATGAAAAAGCAGGTCACTTGAGCCAAGCAAGTAGAAGCATTGACTGAAAAGTCAGGCCCACAGAAAGGGCAGACCTTTCAGGAAACCAAGAAGCTGGGCAATTAAAACAAAAAGTCACAAGCAGCTGGATGCATTAATCTGCAGGTCTTTCATTTATTCTTTTTCACTCTAGAGTAATCTACTATATTTTTAGATTTTTTTTTCTTCAATAATAGCCCCAAGCTGCAAAAACGGACTATCCCAAAAGGACAATTACTACACAAAAAGTATTTATTTTACTTTTTCAACCTCCAATATAGAAATTTTGTTTGTAATTAGCAAGTAAAGTAAAACAGTTTTAAAGCACACACTTTTAAACTATCAGAATCCCTTCTGTACTTCACAGTTGAAATAAGCATCTATTTGCTTTCCACTATTCCTAGTTCATTAAGATATTCAGATTGGAATAATTTCTCTGTTAAAGTGAAATTTTGTCACACATAATTTGCTTTTGAAGGATGATGAAAAACCACATGGACATTTATAGACAGAATCTGTACCAGTAAGAAAATTTTTTCTATATCTGTAAATGGTGATTAAAGACATAGAATAGTTAAGCACTACTTTTGCACTTTAGCAGAACATTGAGGAAATATCCCATGCAATTTTCACAGTAGAAACGTTACAGCATTTGCCATCTGCCAAATTTCAAGCCATAATGGTCGGATGCCGAAATATTTTTTTACCTGTCCTTAGTAGTCTATGAAGACTCATGACATATTGTCATTAGGCTTATAGACTTTAGTACTACTTGTATCAACACAACCAAAAAGCACTCTGATGCAGTTGACTAAAACATGCAGTTTCACTCTGAAACAAGAGAGTGGCAGTGAGAGAAAATCCTTTCTCTAGAGAAGCGACACTAAGGATTTCTGAGATGTGTCTATGTGAGAGGGAAATGAAAGGAGGAAGGAATAACCTGCAGTAATAAATATGGGCCTCATAAAAGGAATTTTTTCAAGAGGACTCAAATAAAAATTGAAAATAATAATAGATTTTAATATTATATGAAAACTGCTAGACTGAATTAGCATTACAAAATTTGGATTAAACCATATGAATGTTTCATCTGTGATATTTTTACTTCTCCTGGGGAAGAAGGTAGATAATGCAGTACTGAAGGGATTTTTTCCTGATCCCAAGATTTTTGGCATTGCAGCTCTGTACCAGTTTCCAGGCTCTCTTCATGGACTGAATTAAGACTCTAAACATAAGTAAAGATGTCAGACTCCTAAAACAGTGCTAGGAGCACACTACCTTGCCAGTTCTGACACATATCCCAGTTGCTGCAACATATGAGCTTATTTTACCTCCCACTGTAGCAATTTCTGTAGTTACTAAACATGGGTGAGTTAAGATTTAAAAACACTTAGAAAGGTGCTGTCCATGATGATATCTAATGGATGTTTGGAAGACAAGATAAAGGGAAAAAGAATACAGACCAATCAGTTTAATATGATCTGAAGGAAGAAAACACAATTATGATGTGACACTGAAATAATCCTGACCCTAAAATATATTCTCACTATACCAAAGAGTCAGAGAATAGCCTCTTCTGAAATAAAAGGCTGTTTCCTCTCAATGGCTTTAACAGTTTCAGATAATTCTGAACAAAAAACAGAGGAAAAGTAACCCCTAAAGCAAAAAAAAAAAAAAGTATGAAAAGCTAAAATAATTTTTCCTTTTGGAAACTGGAATTGTCCCATTTTAACTTTTCCAACCATTTGCACCTTGACTCAACCTAGTGATCTGCTATTGTTCTGAAATCAATACAAAGACAGAGGTACCTACAGAGTAGAAACAATCACCCTGCTCTGTCCTAGAATTGAGTGAATAGTTGTGTCCTCAGGCATCATCAGGGAATCCAGAGGGATAATACCGATTTTTAGGTATTTGGAGGTAAGTAAGATAAGTACCACAGCAAAAAATATCAATGCCCCCTGCAGTTCTGAAACTGTATGCATTAATTCTTCATTAGCCCCGCTTGCTCTGCATAAAGGATTTGACATTTCTATTATACATTCCCAAATTTGAAGTAGTGTCTGTACTATGGGGTACCAAGTTGACCATCTCTTGCACCTGCCAAAGTGTTATTTCTGGAAAGGATGAGACCTTTGATACAAATCAGTTCTGGGTCTGGGACCCACTCCCACTGCAAGCACACATCCCAAACACCCTCAACACAGACAGCAATCACATGGGGATTATTTGTGAGGGAATGATGCTTCCATCATTCATGGAATAGCATTACATTTTGTGAGCAAGGTACAACAAAGCAAAGGTAAATCATTTCAGCACCAGCAGATCATATGCATGCTGGAAAAAAATACAGGTTAGGTAAAAGCCATGCGAGTCATATACCTGGTCGTGTGGTGAGTCCTCTGTCTGCAGCTGGGCGGGCATCAACGGGCTCAACTAGGCACGTGCAGAAAAGAAACAAAAAAGCAAACAAAAATAAACAAAATCCCCATAAATCACAAAGTCAAGGGCTCTTCTATTGGGACAGTGCAGGAGAGACATACTGTTCAGGAGTATGTCTGTGCAGGAGTTACCAAAGCAACAACTAGAAAATACCTGCTTTCAGTTAATCCTGAAAGTAAAAGGAAGGGATGGGTAAGAGTTCACAAGGAAAGCTTCAGCACTGAGGCAGCATAATTTTTACATCATATTCTGGTTACTGCTTCAAGTCAGAAACCAGTAAGACTAAATAATTTCTGTCAAGAGAACAAAATCATATTCATTACATACAAACTTTTCCCCATTGTCTGATCAGAACTGGCAGCCAGAATGGACATGGTGAGTTCCTGCAGCTGCTCTTTATCAATATTGACTTAAAAGCCTCCTGAATCTCTCCTTTTTCCTTTCAACAGGGAATCTTTACAGCACCATCTATAACGTTTAAAAAAAGTAAAGTGATTTTTGAAAATACAATGAATATTCCTATATGTTCTGATTTGTGAACAGCATATTTATCTTCCAGTTTTTTGAAGGGAAAGAAAGAAGAAACACAAATTTCTATCCAAATGTGTGTCATATACAGTTTTATAAAACTCTTTTAGTACCCTACTAAGGTTTTATCAGCTGAAACCTAAGCTGAAGTAGCTCACTGGGACTACTAGAAAAACAGGATTTGCAAAACTTGGAGGTATTTGAGTCACTGCCAATTGCCTCAGTAAGTTCAAACATACTGGAAACGTTTATTAAAAGATTCAGATTTTTTTTGGTTATTTCTCTCTTTTGTTTCAATTGTGTTGCCTTCCTTATCTACTTAATCTTTGACAGTGTCAAAGAACTTAAATTCAGAAATTGTTACATTATTCTTTAGAATTCAGAATTTTTAACATATATTTTTATTAATTTGAATTTCTGAATTCAGCTATGAGCCATTATCAGCAGTGAGATGCAGTAACACAGGGAATCTGACAGACCCACAGTTTTCAATCAAGAAGAACTGCTCATCAGAAAATCACACAAACCTGATGATACTGTTGATATGAGCAATGGAACTGCCCATCTTCTCAGGAAGTCTGTGTCACTGGCTTAGTGTTCCTGTGGGTTTCACAAACAACCTACCACGCTTGTAAGTGAGAGCCTGAGTGGCTCCCATGTCCTTTGCATGCGAGATGACTGCATGAGCTCCTGCCTCTGAATAAAACCCAGTAACTCAGCTTTAGACTAGCTGCAAACTAAAAGCACATCAGCACATCTGACTCGCTTGTGTCTCCAGAAAGGCAGACTTTCACAGAGCTTGCAAGTCTGGTGCTGCAGAGGCTCTTTCCTTCACAGCAGTTCAGAATGGCACTAGCATAGCACGTAATTGTTTTTCCTTCCATAGCTCTATACAAAACGCAATTTCCATCCTTAACTAAAAACCAGTTTTGAGTATTTTCCTATTATGTCTTCTGCTAGGTTTTTCAGTATTGTCAGCACCAACCCTCAGGTGGGTCAGCAGTAATTTTCAGTGACAAAGACCTAAGGGAAGAAACAACCATGAGCAAGCATTGCCCAAACTGCTCTTGCAGACCCCTCCTCTGCTACCCTGGCCCCTGACCTCAGATTAATGCAGCATTTGTGGTTAGGTGAAAGTATTAGTAATGAGTAATTCTTGTAATCTATAATTTTAGAAGCCCTTTACAGGGGTGAAACGTGCCTTTGCCACTGGTACATTTCATAACTGACACAGAAGTGAAAAGACCTGGTCAAGGAAACAAACCAGCTTCAGGGCAAAAACTGGAGGCAAATTAGAAGAGCCAAGAGTCTTCCAAAGCAGATTGTGATGCCAGGCAACCTAATACAAAGAAAGACTGGTTTCTGGAGAGCCCTGAGCTACCACCTTTTTAATTTTAGCCAGATTTTAAAACCTTCTTGCTCTGCCCCAGTACTGATACATGCACAAACAGCAGTTAACTCTGAAAATCTTGTCTGTGGGTTTTATTAATGCTTGCCCTCATATGCTGGTTTTGCATTAAATTGGTTTTGGTGAGGAGGAAAAACATCAGCCACTGAAGTAATTCTATGTAGGAAGCTGTTAAGAGCTTCCTCTGTGCCTAGCAAAACCAATAGCTGGCTGGCTCTGAGAATTGACACACTGCTAAGCCAATTAGAGAAACTGGGACTACCTCTATGAAAACATATTTAAGAATGGAAAGGCAGG
The DNA here is from genome assembly GCF_031753505.1 of Anomalospiza imberbis. Classification (NCBI taxonomy): domain Eukaryota; kingdom Metazoa; phylum Chordata; class Aves; order Passeriformes; family Viduidae; genus Anomalospiza; species Anomalospiza imberbis. Next base: position 45,259,574 of record NC_089682.1, read on the forward strand.
GAAGTTCTCTTCTTTTTCCTGCTTTTGGAAAGGTGGCTGGTGGGGGGCTGGTGGGCTCCTGGCGCAGCTGCTGAGATCCTGTCGGCCCCAGCATGGTCTGGCCACCAAGATCCCGCTGGGGAGGCCATCCCAGCACCACCGAGCCATGTGGCTGCTGCCATCTTGGCAGCTTTTCTTTTTTCAGCATCCTGTGGAGTGGAGCTGACAGCCAGTGCGGCTTGTGCACTGCCAGGGAGATCACATGATGCACAATGAGCATTTCCCCCGATTTGTGGAGCCTGGTTAAGATCTACCTTTCAGCTTTGTAGAACTCCACTTGAGAACAGATGAACTTACAGACACCAATCTTCTCCCATGTCAGAGAAAAGGGAAAGTGGGGACATGTGAGGAGAACAACATAGCAATACCCAGTCGGTTCAGAAGGGAAAAGGGGAGGAGGAAATGCTCCGAGCATCGGAGCTGAAAATCTTCTGTAAGCCATGATGAGGACTGTAATACAACAAACTGTTTCCCTGTAATTCATGAAGCATATGGGGGGTTGTAGCATTCACCTGCAGCCCATGAGAACTGGAGAATGTAGATGTTGAAAAGTTGTGATCTGACTTGAGAAGAGAGACAGAGAGAACTTGCTTTCAGAGATAGAAAAAGAGGACCCTTTGGTCTTATACTAGAACAGTTCATCCTTAAAAACTGTACCCTGTAAGCTGAAATGGCCCACAAAAGCAGTTGTGAGAAGACTACAAGACACAGGAGGGATTTCATGATGCAAACACGGTTTTTTCTGGGCGAACCGTTAGCTGTGAAATTCGGAACCATGTTGGAAGAGTTTACAGGGAGCTGTTTCCTGTGGGAAGGACTCCATGGCGTAGCAGGGGAGACTCCTCTGCCAGAGTGAACTGAAGAAAGATTCTTTTTAGAAGTGATAAACTGACTGAGAATCCCAAGTTTTGTCTCTTTGCATTGTCAGTGGGAAGGAAAGAAGGGCTGGGGGGAGAAAAGGTGTTCTAAAGGTTTATTTTAGCTCTTACCATTCTTCTTTTACTACTTTTAATAAAAGTTTTCTTTATACCTTTTGAAGTTTTAAGCCCGTCTTGACCTAAAGTCTCTTCTCCTAAAGCTTATCTCAACGCCATGACCTTTATTTTAACTGATTTTTTTCTCCTTCTCTGCTCAGTTATAACAGAGGAAGATGAATAGATGATTTTTGTGAGTGTACTGGCATTTGGCTGATGGTCAAATTGCTACACCTCACCAGACCACATCATCACAACAGCTAATGAAGAGGGGAGAAATTTAAACCTACTACAACATTTATCAATAATCCAAACTCAAATATGTACTGTATGTTATTATATAAAGTGCATTCATTTTGAAGCTCCAGAATTGTATTTCTCTTGAATATACTTCCATGTGCACAGAAATAAGACTGAAAATGCATTGTCCAAATAGACTCATGAAACTAAAATCATGATACATGTTTATTTACACAGACTAGTCAGGCTTCATGGAGGCCACACACTCCCACCTCTACCTAATACTAATACATCTCAGAAGAGCAAAAGAGAATGGGTTTACTTCTCTTTTCAAAGTAAAAGTACGTCAAAAACTGGTACAGACCAGCAGGAGAGGAGTGGTATATAATGCTCACCTATCAAGAACATTGTTGAAGGGAGTAACTGAACAAATCATAAGGATAACACAGTACATTTACAGGAATCTCACTTTAGATAAACACTACATATAGACATTAAGGCTCCCTGTAACCTGCAAGCTAAAACACAAAGGGTAAGCCACGAAACTCAGTTAGTCACTGGCAAAATGCCCAGAGGGCTTGGCAGTGTCAGACCTTCACAGCTGTGGGGGGTTTGTTGGGGGTCACCTCTGAAGACGCATTTTGCATTGCTGAAGTACAGTTTCCTGACACTTTTCATGGTCCCTCTGTACAATTCTCAGAAAGTGTTTTCTTTGTTAACCTAATTTGTGTCGCAGCATGCTGGACATTTATACAGTATACTACATGCTGCTTCAGATTAACTCCTGTTGACACTTCCAGGGACACTACTTCAGGGGAAAATGAGAATATACTTGCAGAAAATACTGAGTTATGCTAGACTTTCAAAGTCTATTTATTTTTAGACTATTTTTCACTTACTAGTCAGTAAAACCAATTCTAGGAAAACAAAATATTTGCATAAAACCTGTTCTTAAAAACATGCAGTTTACATTGGGAAAATTTCAAATAGAATTATGAAACCTTTAGATTACATGGCAACATACTGATCCAATACATTAGTAATATTTCTGGGTGAAACCTGAGATTAGATCATGGCCATGGAAGGAAACAGGCATGGGAACTAATAATAACAACAAATGTTAGGGGGGAAGGGTTGTGATATTTTAACTTCATCAGTTCATCAGAGGGAGAAAAAAAGGAGGAGAAAAGTATGTCTATTGTTATTAACTTTTTGCTACTTCCAAACCATTTTATAAGAAGACAGAAACATATTTTTGGAAGCAAGGTAGACAAAGCCTGAAGTAAGACCACTGTCAAAGAAGAAAACAGGCATGGGAAGTGAAGACAAATGGCACAGTCAGTCCAGGGGTTCTGGAACAACGAGGTGGGAGACAAACACAAAGGAAAAAAACAAAGCTGAGAAATTCCTCTTTGTTGCTAAGGACAAAGGTATAGAAATGGTCTCTAAAGAAAGAAGGTATTCTTGGCATGATCACATTAAGAACGTTGTGGTTTGGGTAGAGGACAGAGAATTATAAGGGGAAACAGGAAGGACTTGAAGAGGTTTAAGTCACCAAATGATTTCCACTTCTAACTGTAAATACTTGAACAATTATAATGGTTGGCCTAACTGAACTGACTGTTGCAATAAGTTCATGACAAATACAATACAATCCTGGTATAAAAAACCAAAACTAAACCCCAACAAATTTGAGACATGAAAGAATAAGTGCTGCAACAAAGCATATACTGCATTAAAACACACAGGCCTAATAATTAAGAATGGTATTCCAGGCAGGAGAGTTTTATTTCTTATTTGCTGTCATACATTTTAAAAGGAGAACCATGCTCAGTATAGTTGCCTGTGGGAATTCAGTGTCACTTTGAAGTATCTTTCATAATTAAATCCTGAGCTTAGACAGGTTTCTGAAGGAAAAATAACACTTGTGTGATTAAACTATGGTTATGTCTGAGGGTGCCTGTCTACCTAATAACTTCCAAACCTGGGGACTGAAATCAATATATTTTGGAAGCTAGGAGGAAAGACATCAAAAACAATTAATCCCCACCATGTTTTATGAAAGCAGGCAACAGTTATAGAAACTGACGCCCTGGGTACCTCAGCTATGGAAAAAAATGGAGCAAGAGCTGCAATTGAAAATTCCTGCAGGACAGACATGAGCTAGACTGTGACTGCTCCTGGCAGACAGCCTTGATACATGTGCTAGGGTTAGAGCAAGTTGCAGCTCCTTCCCCAGGAAAATGAGGTTCAGCCTGCCAGCCTGTGAACCATCTGTACCCCTTGCCAGTGCCTGACATGTTCCAGCCAGCTGCTCTCACTACCAGGCATGCTACTTGGCTGCAAGTGCCCTTCAGACACAGCTGGAGTCCTTGTCACAATCTCCTGCCTTCTGGTTCTTCTGCCAGGGGGTCTGTTGAGTTTGCTCTGGCTCTGCTCTTTTACTTGGTCTAACTTGCAGTGCTGACTCACTGGTACTCTGATTTTAGCCTTATTCCTGACCAGCCTCTCCTCTTCCTCTCAATTCTGCTAAGTATCTGCCTCACTGACCTTTGTGCAGGTCTTTTCTTTTGCCTGATGCTAAGCTTTTCTGACTCCGTGGGACAAAATTCAATTGAAAATCTATTTCTGATTCCACTGATTTCATCTGGCACCAACACCAGACCTAGCAAATCCATGCCCTACACACCCAGTTGCTCACAGTCACTCACAAACTGTGCTGGAATGTGACTAACTGCGTAAGGATGATCTCAGAACTCATTCTGACAGCAGGTACAGCCTAAGCCAGTGGTTTCAAAAGACTTGAGGAGAATATTAATGTCTATGCAGTTCAGCTACAAATCACAGATTTGCCTGAGAAGACTTCTGCAGTTCCAGGCTCTGTATGTACTGTGGCTTTGCAGTATCAAACTTTTACTGATGTGATTAACTTAGCACTAGTAACAGAGCAGCTAAAGAAAGGAAAACAAAGTCAAGAGGAAGAACTTGAATGACATGACCGAAGTCCCTCAGGTTTCTGATTTATTGGCTCCAGCACCTAAGTGAGCTACCAATTCCAGATTCTACATGAATTATTCATGTAGCATGCAGTCACTTCATTGAAGTAGTCCATGAACAATATATACTACTGCTCAGGAAAAAACATTTTCACTAGCCAAGTTGTACTGACGTGCATGTAGGAAGATTTCTGCAGTACATTCCAGAAAACTAGTGTAAGGAGTGAAATAACATTATCTGTCTGCTCAGATTATGCTGGAACTGTAATAATTTTCATTCTAGCAAATAAAAAGCTCTACCTTAAATAAAACACTCATTTCTTTATGGCACAAATCTAGCAACTTATCTATCTCCCTTCAGTCATTGTCATGTATCTTATAAGACTGTTACTCATTATCTCCTAGACTTTATTACGGTTTGCTTCTGAAGGCAAGTAAGCTCAACTCTGAAATTTATCATGTGTCTAAATTACAGATTTTAGTCAGGACTTTCTATTCCATCAAAGAGACACAACCGACACAGCAGACCAGTTCCGAATGTACATTTCAGAACCTCTATCCCACTTACACTTACTTATAAGAAAAGTATTAATTTTCAGGGAATTATATGAACAAAAACCACAAAGCTCAGCTCAGAGAGTTCTGTGGTTTCTCCCCCTATTCTACTTACCTTCATTTTCAGTATTGGCTGGAACAGAATCAACTCCAAAGGGATGCCATGGCTGAAGGTCATCTAGGCTGAAGTCTCCATCCACTGGAAGAAGTTCAACTGTAGTCTTCGTTTCCGTCAATGAAGGCATAAGAGCATCATTTCCATAGCTGATTCTGGGTTCGCTGATCATATTGGCCAAAACATCATCAGAGTAGTTTTGTTCTTTCTGAAGTAATTCATCTGCAAGGAAATTTCAATGCAGAAACTATCTGAAAGAGCCAGCATATCTAAGGACTTGTTTTCAATGCTACTCAAGTAAGAATTCACTGATGTGAGATTGTTTTCCTACAATAAATTAAAACATTAAGGCTTGGAATAGTGAAAACCCCATGATAAGCACTGCAGCTAAGGCATTTTTTTTGAAACATCAACCACAATTGCTCTGTACTGTTTCCTACCCACATTTCCACCACATAAAAGATCATAGGTCTGTGCTATATACATTCCTTGGGTCTGCCCAACCACTTTGAAAGGAAGCACAAAACAATGCCCTTCAACTCAACATGCTGCTGTAAGTCAACTGGCGAGAGATCCACAGGAAAGAATGTCTTTGTAATTTCTCCTTCCTCTTAAATGCTTACTGCCAAAGCTCATCACAACTCTTAAATCCTAAATCTCCACAACAGTATTAAATTGGGTTTTACTATAACACATCAAATCTGAAGAAACATTTGATTTTTTAACATATATATAACTTCATCATAACACTGAAGTAGTTCTTTGTTAAAAAGCAGTAGTAGACATCTAGTAGTAGTAGAAGTAGTAGTAGTAGGCAAATTATTTTACAAGCTATCAGCACCTAAAGATACACAGTATTATCTATGCTGTGGAGTTTTTTTCTTGAAGCAAGGTGAGAACAATCAAAGCACTTTTCAGTTTGATCAGGTGTATAGGACAAATTTTTCAACCCCATGTTAAAAAAAAGCTCAGAGGTTGTGTGTGCTTTATTATTCCTACTCCCTTCTCACATCAAAGTTCCTCTACTCTCAGCACAGAAATGACATGGACTTGTTGGAGTGAGTCCAGAGGGCCACAGAGTTGATCAGAAGGCTGAAGTACCTCTGCTATGAAGACAGGCTGAGACACCTGGGGCTGTTCAGCCTGAAGAAGAAAAAAGGTCCTAGAAGTCCTTACTGTGGTCTTTCAATACTTAGAGGAGGCCTATAAGAAAGAAGGGCCAAACTTGTTATCAGGGCCTTTAGCAGTAGGACATCGGGTGATGGTTCTTAACTGAAGGAGAGTAAATTTATGTTAGATATAAGACAGAATTTTTTTACAAGGAGTGTGGTGGTAGATGCCCTGTACCTGACATCATTCAAAGCCAGGCTGGACAGAACTCTGACCAAGTTGATCTAGTTGAAGATGTCCTTGCCCATTGCAGAGAGGGCTGGACTAGATGACCTTTAAAGGTCCCTTCCTACCAAAACTATTCCACAATTTCATGCTTGATCCCTCCTGCTTCACTGACATCTGTTTTTGTAGGAAAAACATACTATTTGCAAGTATTTTGAGGGAACCTACTGCACAAGAGCACATTCAAGCAAGAAATTGCAATGCAGACCAATAATTGCTAATAAGGCACCAATAGTGAGCAAGTGCCACAGAGCTAAATAGTTCATAATAGGAGACTGTAGTAGAGTGCAAGTGACCATATGAGAACACACATGGCAGCTGATGATACAACAGTTTTTATTGGGACTGTCTTCTCTGCTCTTCATTAAGGACCCCCTGACTGTCACTACTTCACACTCACATCTCTACCATGTAGCAAGGCAGGGACATGAACCACCACTCCGCTGCAAAACCCTTTATGCCACTCCATAGGGGCTCACTCATTTCCTAGTAATATCAGTGATGAAGGGCATCTAAGTCTCTATACACACCACAGCTTTAGAAAACCTCAGCAAAATCTTTTGAATGTTATGTTTCTCCCAGCTTTACACCATGAAGCTTCATACCACAGAAGTACAATGCAACCATGCGGCACCCTCAGAAAGGACCCTTACCACCTGACGAGCTTTAGAGGTGCCACTGCTTCAGTGCCTCTACCAATGATGCAGTAGGGCTCTGCTCTGTAATTCATCTCTCAAAGTCCACCTTGAGATAGCTGATGAAATTCTCTGCTACCCTATTCACATAATACTGAATTCAGAACATCAAAAATAAAAAAAGAATGTTGCAACCTCAGCTCTGGGGCAAACATGTGTTCTGAATCTTACAAAATAACGTTTTAAAATAAATTTTCCAGTTTAAACACTAATTACTTGAGCAGATGGTAAGACTAATGTGAATACAAAATTTAATTCTGTGATTTAATTTGCCCATTAAAATGACTTACTAGGACAGTATAGAAAGCCTATGTCAATCACACTGAATTGTTTTTCTTTTCATGTTCATTTTACTGAAACCGGTACTATTTTATGACACCTACTAAATCTTCATCATAGAAGCTAAATCTGATTTTGTCTCCAAACTGCACTTACACTACTCTTTTTTCAAATTAAACCATGTCCTTTCATCAGAAGAGACAGGTGAAGCACCTTGATATTCTGAGCAGACATTATCACATGGCATGTTAATTTTCATTAGATATGGATGAAAAGACTTTACAAAAAAGAGCTGGATTTTAGTGGCCTGAGGGGGGAGTCTGGTGTCTATGTACCTTGCAGGGTGCCACAGATAGCAGCTGAAAACACTACTACTATATCATCATGGACCACACGAGAGAGAGCGTTACAGTACTTAGCATCTTTGTGACCACAGACCTTTCAAAACCTGAGCATTGGAATGGTTTTTGGGCACAGCTCCCCTTGTTTCCGCTGTTCTCCCCATCCCCAGAGGATGGTGTGGGGCAACTGTAGAGACCTGGAGCTCAGGCAGCAGTGGCAGGGGATGGTGCTGGAGGAGCTGTGCCCCAGCCACTCCTTTGCCTTGGGCAGTGCCTGTCCTGTACAACTCCTGTCCATGCTCTGCTGCCAACACACCCAGTGCCACCTGCAGACAGTTCCTGCCCTTGGAAACGGACAAATGGTGCACAGAGGGGAAAGAAGGACCTGAGCTCTGGCAGTGGAGGAGCAGCACCAGGACTGCTACAGAACTCAGAAGAGGCCACGGTGCAGGCATGCCAGGCTGACAGAGAGGGGTTCCAAGCTCCCATCATGATACCATCATTATACCCAAATTTCTGGGGCTGGGAGTGATCACACACAGTCTCTCTCAAGGCTGCCCAAGTGGGAGCACATCGTTGCCAGCTCCATTGTTTTCCACTCAGCTTTGGTGTACAGCATGGAGAGGACCTGCACAATAGCTCAAGTGAAGCAGACAGATATCACAACCAGCAGATTATGATCACATCCATTTTACAAGCAGGGAAACAATGGTCACATGAATCAAGCCCATCTGACAGGATGAATCAGACACTGAATGACAGTGAGAAATTGGAAGTGCCT